>NC_087284.1:13013512-13319922 GCF_015220805.1 Pogoniulus pusillus
CACGTTAGCTGCTCTGGTCATACTGGTTTGTGAGCGTCACTGCAGACAGAGACTAGCATCGGCCTGCAAAGACGAAGTTAAAATGTCTTTGTCTCCTTGCCACAGTGCCCACTGGTTGCCCATCTGAGCAACCACAGACTTAAAAACTCCACGTAGATGAATGCTTTATTATTCAGACTATATCTTTTCTAGTATTTCAATTATGAAACAGATCTGCCAAACTACCTCAGCCTTTTCTTGTGTTTAATTTAAGAACTATGCCCAAGAGTAAACAGCAACAACTACACAAGCAGCTTTTCCCCCAGAGGCCAAGTTTATCACTTTGCCGTGCTCCTATGGCTGTAACGTTGTCACTTTCTAAATTGAATGTAGCGTAATTAGATGTAACAAAAAGTTTGTGAAACGTCCAGGGCCTGGGGCCCACTGATTCCCATAAACTTCAGAGTTGGATGCTCTGCGATACAATAAGCAATTTCCTTCATCTTTTAATACTCTCATGAATCATTTATTGAGGCAGCCTTTTACAACAAAATCTCTCATAAAATGCAGGGCCAGCAGCAACAGTCACACTGTAGCGCTGACTTCACCGCTCTGCAGCAGCCTCCTTAATTCAGTTACTCGCACAGAACAGAACGAACTCATCTTCCAAGATGAACCATGTCTTACCAGTCTTCAGATACACAGCAAGCATGAAAAAACAAAGTGGAAATCCTGAACAGCTTAGCCCTTTAAAACTGCATGTACCCATTTCTATCAAGAACTTGGTACGTTTTCAGTCTCCTAGAAGTTGCACCACACATTAAACGGATGAGGGATTTTTGTTGCCTGGTTCTGTTGTTTGCCCTTTTTTGTTTTCATCTTGGGCACCTTGTAAAATTTTCTAATGCCAACTCTTTTAGAAAAGAACTTTAAATGCAGTAATAGAGCATTTTAACCATAATGCAAAATGAATTGCTGAAGAGTAAAAATACCCTTTCTAATGACCTCAAAAGTGTCTCAACAGTTCATCAACTACTGAACAGAGTCTCTGTTTCTGTAACAGTATGACAGAGGAAAACTTAAGGAACAAAATTTCCTGTTTCCTCTCCTGACTCTTTCCATGGCCTCTGTGTCAGCCATAGGAGCCAACCTAGAGCATCACCACCACCAAGCCTGGAGGGGAAGACATAGAGAAGAACACTGCAATGATTATGAATACTAAGAACATTAAAGTAACCATAAGTATGAGCAGAAAACAAAGCTTTCACAACAGTCACAGGCAGGAAGGACAAACTCCTGTTAAGCACTATCCAAAAATGCCCAGTCCCTAGATGAAGAGACCTCTCAGCATGGGATTTCTCAGACAGTTTCATCTGAGAGCTGGCAATACTGCACTGATAGTATCTTCCGCCTGCCCCTCTAACACGTTTGACAAGAAGCCTTGAGTTTGTTCTGTGTGGAAGCAAATGCTGCTTTCAGTCAGATCCAGCAGATTTAAACAGTGTTTTCAGAGCTAACACTGGGAGAAGAAGAGAGGAGTGAAAATGTTGCAGCAGATCCTTCTTGAAGTAAACAGAAGTTTACCTCTGGTACTTAGAAATGACATTTTATCAGTCAGGTAGAAAATGCTACTCCTCCATTTAGCAGTAACAAAAGCAAGCGCAGCAGCCTGCATACTAATTAGAAAAGCAGCAGGCCCCACAACGTGGAAAGGAGCAACACCTGGAGTCCTAGCAGAGAGACAGAAGGACACAAAGAAGATTTACTCTAGCTTTGGCACATGATATGGCAGTAACTGCTCCTGGGAGCCTGGACACTTCTTTTGCTCCAGTGAGAGCACATGCTGACTGCAGGAGTTGCTGTGCAAAACCACAAACGAATGGCTCCTTCATGCTCTGCCATTGACTTTATGGCCTATACTACCCTATACCCACATGAGTATGTTCTCTCCTCCAGCCCTCAATCTATTGGCCTGGACTTCTATCAAAGGTTTGGTTTTTTTGGTTCGCTTTCTGTATGTGGTAGTTTTAGAGTCACCCCTTGAGCTTTATTTGAAATTACAAAGAATTGTATTGAATACAGAAGAACCATAAGGCAAGTCTGTATCATTCCATCCTCTTGCTGTTTAGGATCAAGTCTGCTGTATAAGCAATTTCCTTCCCTTTGCCTCTCTGCCTCCTGGTTCTCCTGCTCCTTCGCTCCTCTGCCCTGACTGACTTCTGCACTAACCTAGGCTGAGTAGGTAACAGTTAGGGCCTTTCTGGTTTTTCTCTCTGTGGGAAGAACGTGGTGGCAGTTGGCCCCTTTTGGACTCTGTGTTATTTTAAAACTGTAAATAATTGTAAATATATGTAAATATATTTTGTACATTGTATTATGTGTTTTTAGATTTTAGCTTGCTGTAAATATATAGCTTCATTTGCTTCAAAATCTTCTAAGCTAATCTGGTGATTTTATTTAGGGGTAGTTTTAAATACACCACACTGTGTTTCCTGTTCTTAACCAAAGTTAGTAATGTGCTTTATAAAGGTACCATCACAATCCCATCACCTGTAAAAACTGTAACTTGAAGTCCTGTTCTGCTGAAAATACTCAGATTTTGTTGGAAACCTATGAACAGGTAAAGCACACCGACCCCTTCACAGACACATGCACAGAAAGGTACCAACGCTCAAGAAAAACACAGGAAACAGGATTAAAAGGCTTGTTTCATAAAACACCAGAGAGCACCACCAGCTTAATCTGTAACCAGCACCACCTCACCTTAGTCACAAATCCTGTGGGTTTGTCCAGTTTAAGTTTGTTGCATAATTTCTACATCTTGAGTCTCTCTTTGAGTGATGTAACCAGTTCTCATGCACCAGTTCTTCTAGAGAGTTTTCCTTTTAGTGCTGTGAAAACCAAGCTACCCGTCTCTCTGCACTCAGACTGACCAAGCACCCCCAGGACACTTCACAACAGTGTCTATGCAGAAACCCACCATGGTCCAACATCTATCAGTGCAGTCCTTTGTCTCTGCACCACAGATAAGCATGGGCTGGCATTCAGCGGGCAGGCCCAGTGCCTAGGAAGTTGCTGGAACCACAGCATTCAACTTAAGGCATTGCCTGAATGGCTTCTGTGTGCTGCAGCTGCTTTGGTGTGTGGGGAGAGCACTGGTCTGTAGACTCAGGGACACTCAGCTCTAACAGCTTCTATGTCCAGAACAAAAGTATTTGTACCAAGTATTGCTGGGCTCATACAGGGTCTGACACTGTCAGTACTGCCAGTGCTCTTTGGGAGGCAGCAGCAATTTGGGAGCAATCAGCCTTTTGGGTAAAGCCTGGGGCTCAGCAGGCTCAGGCTGGTTATACTGCCTGTGCTTTGTTTGCCTGCTTTTTACTTTCCAAGTCTGATTATCATACTGGTCATAAATCCTGATGTTGCTTTTTGAGTTACTTTATAGCTTCTAAACTCAGGACTTGCACTAGAAAAGAAGATGGAGACATTTCCCCACTAAGTTTGAGGTTGATCACACAGCAGTCAGGGTAAGTTATACCAAATTTTTCATTTAACATCATTAAGCACAGGATATTAAGCACAAAAATACCTCTTTGCTATCCACAAAAGCTGCTGTCATTAGATAAGCTTCTCCCAACAGCAGCATAGCAAAGAGATTGCTTTTCAAAGACGGGATTGAGGTCGGAGTCGCTGAGTAAAAGAACTTTTGGGCTGACAAATCATAAGAGGCTGCAAAAGAAACCTGAAGCAAGCTTTTAAAAGCTCAAGTCATGAGCTCATGTAGTCCCTAAATAGCTTAACAATAAACCCCTCTGGGCTATCTGGCTTCCTTTCCCTGTGATGGAAGAGATATTGGAAGAGGAAGAACAGTGTAGTCCTTTACTGGGCACAGACACTCAGTGCTATATTTCTGTCAGAGCACAGCTATGCAATTCAACACAACTCAAAACTGTACTACGAGTTGCTGTGCCAAGTCTGGCTCCAGAGCTGGAGACTGCCAAATAAAATACAGTGAAGGAGTCAGCATTCCTTCGGAAATGGACATACTTGACAGAGGAGTAAGCCTCCATGTGACTGCTGGTGCTTCACAAAAGCTGGCATCATCAATGAAAACAGTCTGCACTTCACCTTGCCCTTTCTAACGGTAGTAGTATTTCTAGTGATGTGAGTTCTGATGTGGAGCACTACTTCACTCAACAAGAGACTTGCAAGAAAAGCAGGAATGAGAAAGCAGAACATTACTTCAAGTGTCACATGAAAATGAAAATACAAAGAACAATTGTGCAGAGCTATTCAAGGAACCTCTTATAAGGACGAAGGGAGGCAGAGCCCAGTGCATTTCACTATGAAAATAGCATCTTCCAGTTTTTCCAGACGCCACACAAGAGCAAGGCAAATCAGCAAAAAAACACCAGATGCCAGCATCATCAGTTCTGCAAAACAAAACCAGCACAGCCCACCTCATTACCTTGTATATACACTTGTGTAAGTCGCTAAGAACTCCCTCCTCTTCCTCCTCATCCTCCTTCGTGGTCTCCTTTTCCTGAGCGAAGAGCCGCCGCCTGCCCGTCTTCAGCGGGACGTCAACCTCTTTCAACTTGTTGCGGAAGCCATTTTTGTGAACCACGCCGTTAATGAGTCCGTTTTTGGGCTCAAAACGGGGCAAGGAATGGAACTTGTAGGCATTCTCCGAATGTCCCTCCAAAGGTCCTTTCCTCTTCTCCAAAATTTCCTTTTCCAGCAAGACCTCCTTCTCCAGTTTCTTGTGCTCCTCAGGGGAGAGGGAGTCATAGGAGAGCAAGTACTGGCAGTAGGCTTCTTGCAGCTTGGCCAGCCTGTCCTGTGCAGTTTTGGGGATGCGCAGCATGTCTGCCAGTTTGTTCCATTTCTTGAGGTCAGTCACTTGCTGCATCCCCCCCATCTCGTTGATCAGCTGGACAAAACAGGCCAGGTCGAGCTCACAGCCTCCTAGGGTCCACGTGTGCCAGGCAGCAGAGGAGGGGAAAGGGAAACACAGGAGCAGGTTAGGAAAGTTGTAGAGGTGCTTGTGTCAAATGCACTACTAAGCTGGGCACATACAGGACGTGCCACCTGTCCAGTCACCTGGGCACTAGAGTAGGATTGTCCCTGTCTCATAGGTCTTCTGCTAAAGACAGGTATGGACCACTGTTTTTATAATTTAATTCATGCAGCAGATCGTAACTGGCCATTTGCAACAGACTTCCCTATGGTTAAATTTGCCATTCAAAGAGTTTCATTCCCATCTCTTCTCAGATTATCTCCCACTATCTCCTGACGTGTGTCTTTCCCTTTGTCACTGTGCAGTGATCAGGCAGATGGGAGTTATGTGGCCCTTTAAACGCCTCCATTCTTCCCCCACCCACCACAAATCCCACATCTGGTTTATAGCAGGAAGGAGCAAAATAAATGTCAAGATAGGTGGTGACAATCAAAGCGACAAGTACCCATCCTTCCTGGAGGTGAAATGTCCATTATCTATTGTTTACACAACACTTTGAAAATGGTATTTCAAAGAAGCACAGTAGCAGCATTAATTCCACAGGTTTAAAAAAAAAAGTTAAAAAACCCACAAACAATTTAAAAACACCCAAGGGAGGAAGGGAGTTGTTTGGGGTTTGCAACTGCAACTGCACAGAAGAAATTCCAGGCACATTATTCTTCCAGTTTGAGACCATCCATAGTTTATACCTACTATGTTTTCCTATGTTTTAAGATGACTAGCACATTTCACACTCCAGCCAAAAAACATAGCATAAACATGGACGATTATACAAACTGCAGCATAAAAGGCAGCCAAATGGACAAGGAGCAATAAAAGAAACATCATAAATACTCTCAAAGTGCAGAAATAAATCATTAGGAGAAAGAGTGAAGAAACAAGACTGAAGACCACCTACAATTCAACAGGGAACTGCTAAAGGAAAAAAGAGAATGAATGCAAAACTCGTGTCAACATCACTGCCGCCACATTGTCTCTCCTCTTTTTTCTTTGGGAAAAGTAAAAAATCATTATGTCATAGCTGCCTCAGAGCACTTGGACATGTGATTACACAACAGAGAAGCATAAAAAGCAGTGCTAATACTAAATATTTACTGTCAGATGCACAGTATCTTAAAGACGAGTCACATCATCTTGCCTGTTAGTGCAAGCAGTATTACTTTCTTCAAGCTACCCTGTGCTGCAGCTCAGATGCTTCACAGCTGATCCAAACTTTCCTTCTTCCCTCTGTTTTCCCCTCTTCCACTACATAAGCCAATCCAGTGAGGAGTAGTAAACCTGTGTAAACCTGCAGGCAGTATTTTGGGATGCCAACAGCTGTGACAGTGGGAAAGCCACACCAGAGTCTGCTTGCTAATGCTGGACAAAGGTGTGAAAAAAGAGGAAAAGTCTGAAAGGTTAACTTACTTTCCTCTTTAATCTTCCCCATTAAACAACTTTCAAGCTGGCCTCTACTACAGGCTGTTACTGTTTTTGGTCTAGTGTTTTACATGCACAGTTCACAAATAAGCTGAAGGCATAATTCAAGATATCTTTTCCATCCCAATAGATTCAGCAACCTACACGAAGCTGAGTAACACACTCCTAACTTGGAAAGAAGCGAGTTTCAAGTTTAACATTATACATGTTCTCCAGTGGGACAAACAGCACTCACACAGCTTGAGTGAGGTCCTAGTTTCAACACTGTTTATAAGCTATTTAAGAAATACAATTTTTCTCCCACATCATGGAATGACCACTCATAATCACTTGCAATATTAGAGGCTTGAGTACCACACCATTTAACCAGAGCCTCACAGATCTGGCAGATCTTCTACAGGGCCAGCTACAGCTAAGCTTTACGAAATGATCTCAACTGTAATTACATTTCACACACTCATAACTTTTAGAAGCATTTATATCTCAGGCTGATGTGTTCCAGGATTGACCTAAGTGTGTTGCTTAAACTTTCCTTCACAGGCTGAAGGGAAAAAAAAAAAGAGTTTTAACCCCATTTAAGCACCTACAGCAAAATGGCTTAAACAGGAGACCTGGCACACATAATGCAGAAATAGCATCTGGTTTTTGAGTTTTTTTCCTAGTGGGTCTTCATTTCACTAAGCTAGGAATATTTTTACATTGCCCAGTGAGCAAGATCATTTAAAATAAATAAAATCTTAAAATCTTCATGTATGCATTTAATACCAAACGCTGGAGCCATGCCAAGTCATTGGCAAAACTCCCACTTGTTTCAATGGAAACGTGATTTGGCCCTGAAAGGAAGGATGTGTATGGATGTCTGCTCGAGTAAGTGTGGATGTACCACCCCAGATTATTCTGCACTTTCCTGCTGGAACCAATGGATTTCTCATCTCTGTACACTAATGATTTCCTGCTTGTTTCCCTCATTTGGCTTTTAATTTTAAACATGAGATAGGTAGGAAATTAATTGCATAAAGGATACATAGGATGCAAATTTTATAAGACACCATTGTTTGCTCTGGCTATATGGCACCCAGCAGAACAGAATCCTTACCTATTAATTAGGCTCTTAGGTGCTTAAATAATATAAATAATTAACAGTAATGCCATCTTAATGCTGAGTTAAGGTATTTCATTAAAAAGTTAACGTTGTTCCAGGAGCATTAATCGAGCTGTCTTGCACATTTTCTCCCTTCTCTTGCCAATGTAAATTTAATTCATTATTCTTCTCTATTAACATATAACCATTGCATACATTAGGCACACTAAATGTTCACTTATTGCTGCTTGAGTGATTTTAATTTTCAGGCTTCCTTGAACGTTTGTGCATGGCTATTGCAACAGAGAGCTGCCTCTCGTTCATCCTCCTTAAATTCTGTCACGTCTCTGTAGTGCCCTGAATCGGTTCACCATAAACTCTGCAATCTCTTTTTGTGCTTTTTATGCTTTCTCACTTACTTTCCACATGCGATATAAAAGTCTGAAAATGAGGGGGAACTGCTGTGAACAGTTTAGGCAGAAAAGTGTGTCCTTTAATCCAACAAGCATTGATAGCTGCCTCTGGTTGCATAATGCCTCAAAGGCAAAACTCTAGCCTCAAGTTGCAACATGAGGTCCTGCCAGCTCTGACTCAAAACACTTCAAAAACAAAGGGAAGGGCTAACAAAAATTAAACCCACAAGTCTGTTACCATGTCACTGCTGTAAAGGCAGCAGAGATGGAGGTGGCTCATTCAACAGTTCATTTGTATGCTGCTGTTGTCATGTTTTTACAAACTATTGTCACATTTTTGTCACGTGTCATATTTGACAGCAGACCATAAACCAAGGATTCTGTTAAATAAGTGATTCTCACTCAGGCATTAGCCCTGGCAGACACCTGCTGGGAGAAATAATGAAACCTCCATTTTGCAATCAACCACATTTTACTGCCTATTCTTGACACTTAATGGTTGTTAAATGTCAGCAGGTCACTGCGAATTTGTGATTTTAAGTGTTTGAGTACCCAAATAGAAGTCGGTTCTGCCATATTTTCTTTCCCTCATGGTTAAATGCTTTTAAACGAAGCTGGGGTCAGAGAGGGGTGGTGGAATTATTTGTATTAAAGCTTGGCAGCACTGAAACCTGTTTGGAAAACACCTCTGGAAAGGTCAAGAAAATACTCTTGAGGTGGCATTTAAACCAAGGCTATCAATATCCATAGTTGTACTACCTACAAAAAAATAAACAGAAGGGCAAGGCGAAGATCCTGAAATCTGGAGACTGAGACCCCCACATAGCATTTTTTGCCCTGGGTGAAATAAAGAGCTGGTAAGAAGAAAGTGGCAATAAAAAGTCTCTTTGGAAAGCTCTCCAGCAACCTACCTGCATCGTGCCTCACCAAGGGATAAAGAGAGACATTCAGAGCTCTGCAGTGTTAACTGAACAGGGGGTTGATTAAGCATAAAGGCAAAGAGAGCACAAAGTTGTATATGGACACTATACACTGGCAATAGGCCAATGAGACCACAGCCCTTACCTATGAGTGGGAGTTCGTCCATGGTAATGCCCTGAGATTTGAGGTGCTTCTTGATACAGGCCAGCCGCTGCACGTTGGGTCCCCAGCGCCTGCCTAGCTTGTGTATGTGCTGAATCTGGGTCACAAACCGCATTTCGTCATTTAGCTTGCACTCAGGTCTCCAGTCTGGAGGAGGAATCACCCTGCACATCCCATACTTCTCTACCTGAGCTCGGACTGACTCAATGTATATCAGTGGGTCATGAAATTCCTTGGTGGAGGGCCTAAGGATGGGAATTTCCCCCAGCATCCCCCACCCAGACTTACTACTGCCCTTTTCGTGCTTTCCCATTGAGTCTTGTGGCTTGTGCAAGGACTCCGCTTGAGAGGTAGAACGATTTTCACAGGAGGCATTTTCAGTTTTGCCATGTGCTTGTTTCCCTGGCGTACTCTTTCCAGCAGTGGCTCTTTTCGGCCTATTTCTTTCCAAACTCTTCTCTGGCACTTCCTTTTTAAGATGTCCATTCAGCAAAGGCTTTTCCATGGCTGCCTTTTTGCTGGCAGCTTCTGTCAAGTTGACGGCCCCTTTCATTCGCTTGGTGGGCGACTGTATTTTGTCTATGTGGTTCGTCTCTTCCAGCCTCCTCTTCGAATTGCGCAGCCCCTCCCTTAACTGTCTCCCCACCTCCTTAGTGCATGTCTTTTGGTTCAACTTGCCATTGACTTTTACACCATTAACAGCGGTATTGTTAGACTTGGATGCTCCAAGGGATAGCACCTGTTTGCGGGTTTTTGCATTGCTACTTTCTATTTTCCCTGAGATTGTGTGGTTGACAGGTGAACTGGGTTTGTGGTGATTTAGTTTGGTTTCCTTGACCAGTTCTTTCTTGGCTTTGGTGTATGTGACAGTTCCCTTTGTCACTGTTGCAGTGTACTTCACAGTTTTGGACGGTGAAGGTCTGACTTCTCTCATCTTTTTGGCACTGGCTACGTTTGCACTCGGAGATGACATTCGAGTGATCCCGTTGACTTTAGAAACCTGCAATGCCAAGAGTGTTGCAGGGGGAGCAGAGGAAGGAAACAGAAAACAGAAAAGTAAATTAATAATGCTGCCAACTCAGCCACAGCATCCCAGTTGCTGGACAACTGTATTCTGCCATTCTGACTCTTGAACCCTTTCTACAATCTTCATATAGTGCTTTTCACTCAGGTTAGAGGGACTGGGTATTTGTATTAAACACATACAACAGAAATATTTGTTTAGAAAAAATAATCGGGAAGTCCCCAGAAAGCAAATCTTGCTTTCAGGGCGTATGAAACCTCTAGCACTAAGAAGGGTGATGTTCCTTGTTTACCCTACCTCCTTCTTTATCTACCAAGCAGCTTGTTACATTATGGCAAAAACAAATGAACACCTTCGGTATCTCCTTTTCTGGCCCTCAAAAACTCTCCCCACCCAATTCTTCTTAAGTGCATATACAGTTTATTACTACTTAGCAGACAAACCAGACAGTCTACTAGCAAACTAACTGGAATGGGCATGTTTTGCAAAAAAACCACACACACGGATTCAAACCAACATCTTGTCTATACATACATATAAAAAGAAATACTGAACACATTATGCACCCAACAGATCAGGATGGCCATGAAGGATCCAGTCTGTCACACATATTAAATCTTGGGAGGCATCTTTGTTGCCAAGTCATTAATTTGAAACAAAAATGCATACAGTAGCTCAATGTATTTTAAGTTTGATATCTGGGCAGTTTTGCTGACACACATTTTATTACATCATATTCATTGCTCACTAATGTGTCACTGCAACTCAGAACTGCTGGACTCCACTGTTAGATGTTTAAACCCAGCTATGAAACTAAAGTTTATGTTTTAACTGTGTAAGATCTGTTCACCACCAAACAGAATCTTCAACTTCAAAGGGAATTGTGATGGATCAGCACTGCCAAAGCTAAGCCACACTACTAAGAAAATTTAGTGCAAGTTTAAATCTCAAACAATTTTCAGCATTTAAACAAGTTTAAACATTGTCTTCTCACCTCCTTCAACTACAGTGAGTGCAGAGAAACGCATCCAGAAACCAGGAACATTGATAAAGTGCTCAAAGTGAACGCATACAGTACAGTCAGCCCTCACCAGTGCTCAGGTGAATAACACCATTTCTGCAAAGCTCTAACACTTGCTTGTGGGATTTCAAAACCCTGGCCATATCGGTAAGTATGGGAGCTTCTCATATAAATGCAAGAGTTGTAGCCACTTATAAAGGAGGAATGAGATGTTACAGAATAGAGATCAAATAGAGACTGAAAAGATTGTGCTTTAAGCTACCTGTGGAAGAGGACTGGATGTCAGGGATTCTGCACACAAGCACATGCACACACATGTATGTGTATACATTTACTGTTTGCACTTTCTCCTCTGTGGAGAAAAATCTGGAGCAGAAGTAGTATCATTTTTAAACCCATCCATATTCTTGCCTTTCCAACACTTATTCCAAATTAACTGAGGACATGAGTTTTTTCTCTTGAGCTTTCCGAAGATGTATGAGAAATTCATTCACCCACTTGCCTTGAAATTTAGGCAGTACTCTGCATGTGAAATGAAGTCCTAGGTTTGACTTTTACAGCACTTTTCATGCCAAAGAGCGGATCTGGGTAGAGAGCTGCTGAGATACTGTGTTTCTTGCCTGCAGCAGTCAGAAAATGCATCAAACATCTCTGGCTTTATAAATAGTCAGGAACATTGATTACAGATTTTATCTCAACTAGTAGAGAAGTACTGAGAACTGGCAGGGTGAGGTAACCTGGGAGACAGTGATCACGACATAAATTTTCAATTCTAAGATGTGACAACAATAGTAGGACTGTCAAAAAGGCAAAACAAATCCCCCCCACCAAAAAAAACCAAAATAAAAAACCAGCCCAAACCAACAGAACAAAATCCCCAAACCATAACAAAACAAAGTAACACTCCCCCACTCCCCCCCCAAAAAAAAAGACACACCACAAACCTGTAAAAAAATCCAAACCAAAGCAGTCCCCACTCAGAGGAAGGGTACAAGGTGCAGGTCATAATGCCTGTTCACAAAGTTCTCCAATGACTGGACAAGATTCACAGTATAATGTGGAAACCCTATTATGTGACTAAGGGCAGCTATGCGTGAGCAGCAAAAGCACACATGGGGCAGATCAGAAACACTAAAGAGCTAAAGAAACTTCAGTTAGCAAGGGACATAAAACGAAAGTTAAAAAAAAAAATATGTAAATACCTTAAAAATACAAACCCAACAAAGAACAGTAGAAGTTAACCACAATTTGGCTCTAGTGTTTATGCTTCTTTTGCATTAGCCTTCACCAAAAGTACCACTGACTGAATACCTGATGGATATATAACTTAACCAACTTAAGAGCTAGGAAGTCAATCCCATTAAGTTAAAAGGATGTAGATGACTTAGGGCATGGCTCCTAGAAATAAACTCAAGGGAGACAGAGTCTACTTAACTTTGACCCCCTAAAATCATTCTGCAACACATTAATAAACAACTAATTTTATAAACACGCTATTTATATTAAGAATTTTAAAAGAAAACTAAACAAAACCAATCACAATTAAGGAGAAAAAAAAAACAAACTTGGCCCACAGTTTTTCCAAAAAAAGCACTACTACTAATTATCTTCTGACAGATGCCTGGTTGAGCAGGTAAAGAAACACCTGTGCTTCAGTAGGGCTCCAGTCACTGTTCCATGCGATGTTCCACCGAACGAGCTCCTGAGACACGTCCTAGACACAATTACTCTAAAATGGCTTCACCCAGGAATAAACTCTTCCTCAAAAGAAGTTACCATTGTCACAGTTCACTGCCATCCTGGGAAGGCATATTTCAGGTGCCTTTCTGCAGCGACTTGTCTTGGCCTCAATTCCACTAAGAACATCCATCAGTAATTTGGATTATCATAAAATCTGCCAGTGACACACACCTGGAAGAGGCTGTCAGCACTTTGGAGACAAGCTTGAAGTCAAAGGCAATCCTGAAGAACTTACTTCAGAACAATTCTACAGTAAGAGGAAGTGCTGTTCTTAGGAAAGACAAAACAAATACGTGCCCGGGAGCGAAAAGACTTGGGGACCACAGTGATCTGCAAAATGTGACAGAAGTACTCAAATCACTTTCTAAGACCCATTATGAAGAAGGCCAAAACCAGGAGACAAGCTTTCCAAGCAGGACTGGGTCCAGCATCATGCCTACACTGTGAGAGCAAGTTAGACAGTGAAGCACACCTAAAAGAGTGCAAAGTGCTCGAGTACTTGGAAAATATGAGCTTGAGTGAAAAGCTAAGCAAGAGATTATTTAGTATGAACAAAACAGAACTAAGAGACAATTCTGTAATGATCTTTTGATACATAAGGAACTTCTCTAAAAAAAAGACAGTAAAAGCTCTTTCCATGTTCACTGGGAAAACTGGAAGAAACCACCAACCTTTTGTTACCTACAGTGATCTAAGGCACTAGAAGAACTTGTTCATTAGTAGAAAAGGAAGTAAATGGAAGAAGCTGTCACTGGATATTCTGGAGTGTCCTCTATGGGAGGTTTTCCAGAAGGTTTTGAGGAAGCCAGAGCAATAACTACTGCATTGTCTGGTACAGTCAAGGCAACACCTCAGAATGAGCAGTCAGGCTGTATGGAGGTACCTCGTCACTCCAGCCTTCCTCTGATTTTTTTCAGAGGAGCTTGTAGCCAGTAGTCTGAAGGGCTGTTTGGGGCACTCCTTCAGCAAAGGGTGGTGACACAGGGCTTGAGAACAAAACACAGCCTTGGAGAAAGCACTCACAGAGAAAGGCAAGATCCTCACAGTTCCTCCTCTTCAAAGGAAAACATGCCTCAACACTACCAGCTTTAGGCTGCAATGAAAACTGCCAAGATACAAAACTCTGGAAAACTGAATTAATTAAGAAAACAGCAACTTATCGCAACTGTTTAGAGTTGTTAGGATACCTCCACACAATGAAAGTTTTGATCTCTCAGGGCCAAATCTTGAACTGAACAGGTACATAAGCTTGGGCTATCTAACCTTCACTTCTAGACTATAAGCATGCTATTTTGAGTTGTTGTTGGTTTGCTGTTTGGTTCTTTTTTTTAACTTGGTGAAGTTATTCCAATGATGAACAGGTCCTAGAGCAGAGAAGACTTGATTTTGAGAATACCAAAAGAATTTACTTCTTTTTTTTTCCTGACTGCTAAATAAGGAGACCCCACAAGAATGAAACACTGGTGAAAACTTCCTCAGGACCATCACCTTTCTAAAGCAGACACAACACAATGGTTTTCAAATGCTTCTCCCTCTTCCCTCCCCAAATGCCCACAAGTAAGTTGAGTGTTTTCAAACGGGCTAAGATAATGTTTAAGATACAACAGTAGTACGTAGACCAGAACAGACCACTCTCCAATAGGAATAGGCTGCAACAAATGTCTTCCACGTGGAAACAAGAGGAACAAGCAATGTGGTCATAGCCCACCATCAAAGCAACAGGTGGATTCAGGATTTCACATTGAGAAATGTGAAATTCTGGCTGGTCAGCCATCACCTGCACATTCCTGGTTTGTACTTGCCTCTGAGGACCCACCAGATGATTGGAACCAAAAGAAACAAGAAAATTGTGGTAGGCATTTTCTTACCTTTCTACTGTTGATATGTCTTCCCCCAAACCAAACATACACTCACAGTCAGCCTAAAAAATTGGCCATATGGCCAGGTGCGCAGGTTCACCAAACTGGGGTCTATGCCACAGCTCCATCACGAGGCAGTGCTTACACTAAGCACATAAGAAAGAAGTCAATTTAATTCAAATAGGATCATAGAACCACAGAATCGTTTAGGTTGGAAAAGACCTTTAAGATCATAAGAGTTAAACCGTTAACATAGTACTGCCAGGTCACCACTAAACCACATCCCTAAGGACCACATCTACAAGCCTTTTAAATATCTTCAGGGATGGTGACTTCATCACTCCCCTGGACAACCTGTCCCAGGGCTTGAAAACTCTTTAAGGAAATAAACTTTTTCTCAACATCCAACCTAGACCTTCCCTGGCACAACTTGAGGCCTTTTCCTCTTGTCATAGTAATTTCCTTTGGAGGACAAATCAACCCCTACCTCACTACAACCTCCTTTCAGATAGTTGCCAGGTTTCTCCTGAGCCTCCTTTTCTCCAGACTAAACACCAGTTCCCTCAGCCACTCCTCAAAACACTTGTTCTCCAGACCCCTCCATCAGCTTTTTCACCCTTCTCTGGACGTGCTTTAGCACCTCAATTTCCTTCTTGTAGTGAGAAGCCCAAAACAAAACACAGTATTTGAGGTGCCATCTCACCAGTGCTGAGTAGAAGGGAACAGTCACTTCCCTAGTCCTGCTGCCACACTACTTCTGATGCTGTTGGCCTCCTTGGCCAACTAGGTATGCTGCTGGCTCACAATCAGCTGGCTGTCAACCAACATATCTAGAACTGTTCTCACAAGGCAGAGCTTTCCAGCCATTCTTCCTCAAGCCTGTAGAGTTGCAGAGGTGGTTGTGACACAGGCACTTAGCCTTGCTGAACCCTGTACCACTGTCCACAGCCCTTTGATCCAGCCTGTACAGGTCCCTCTTGCAGAGTCTTCCTACCCTCCAGTGGATGAACACTCCTGCCCAGTTTGCTGTCGTCTGCAAACTTACTGAGGGAACATCTGATCTCCTTGTCCAGATTCTCAATACCAACCAGAACTCGGCCCAGCACTGAGACCTGGGGGACACTACATGTGGTTGGGTGCCAGCTGGATTCACCACAACTCTTTGGGCTCAGACATCCAGACAGGTTTTTATCAAGCAAAAAGTACACCCATCCAAGCCATGAGCAGCCACTTTCTACAAGAGGGTGCTGTGGGGAATGATGTCAAAGGCTTTACTAAAGTCTAGGTAAACAAGATTCAGAGACTTTCCCTCATCCACTAAGAGGGTTGTTTTGCAGGAACAAAGTGCTTGACATTAACCTTACAGGACTTGAAGCTGAATGTGAAACTAGTGATACAAATAATCTTATCTTTGCTTTTCAGCTATTTTCTCAGTTTTGCTGACATGTACTTGTCTTCAGACCACCCTTTTCTTCACTTTACTGAATACTGGCCTTGCAGTAAAAAACAGTATGACAGATTTTACATTTTATTGCCTTTTAAAAAGCAAACAGGGCCAGCACTTTATATATTGGATTTGAACTGGTCTATGTGCACATCTCTGCATAGCAGCTAGGATCCAGGCTCCAGACACAGGAAAACACACACAAAAAGAACTGTTAGATAACAACCACAACAATAACCACAACATTAGCAATAGCAACAATAGTTTTGGTCCCAAGCAAATTAACGTTGTGGAAATGATCTTGAACTCATTCATAAAAATACTTTAGTGCTGGTCAGAGTTGTGCAGAGCTAAATTACCATATTAGGCCAAGAGAGGGCCCCATTGAACTACATTTCCTTTGCCACAACCCCTTTGAAGTAGGGGATTTGGAAAGATAGAGGAAAAAAGAGAGAAAGGGAACATGCGACAAGTGCAACAATACACCAGAAAAGGAAAGAAAGCAAAGAAGAGAGAAAAAAAAAATCTCAAGTAATTGCTAGTGTTCTGCTTTTATTTTCTGTGAAACTGGAAGGAACAAAACCACACACAGAAATAAACCATGTAAACATATGTGGAAAAGGAGCAAAAACATACTGGAAGGAGGAGGAACATGTGGCTGGCACACTGGGAAAACAGATCTCCTTTAAGGAAATACTGAAAAGTCAACAAAACCTCAGGACAAGGGCATGAAATTCAGCCGTGTCACATAACTGGTAAATCTAAGAATCTGCACAAAGCTAAGTCTTTACGTCAGGCATAATCCACCTTTAATTAGTCACAGCCACATTTTCATTAAAATTGGTAAGGAAGTACTTATGCTACTGTGAGTTGCAGAAGAAAATTAAAATCCCTATCCTTTTTTTTTTTTTTTAAATCATCCTTTCAACTTACAGCCCCCTTATTCTCTGAAGCTTGAGGACCACACACACTCTGCAAGTTGTCTGTGTGGTGTAACTTTTGCTTGTACTGAAAGGCTGTAAAATTTCTCTTCATTTTGCACAGCACAATTGAAAATGACTAATACTCCACGAAACAAAACCCGCTTGGGTTGTGGTTGAAATTCTTCTATAGTTGTCTGTTCCCTTCTCAGAACTACCTCCACAAGTGAAAGCAGTTGACTTGTTCACAAGAATTTTAACTGTTCATACTTGTGACAAGGGAACTTTAAAGCACTGCACACGTGTCCCAGTGAGCTCAAATAATTAAGTACGATGTGCATCCTTATGTTTCCAGAAGCCTGTTCAACACAAAGAGCTCATAGCAGAGCCTGTCACAGCAAGGACCATAGGATGCTGGTAGTCACAGAAACAGCTGAAAGGATGCAGAAGGCAGCAGGCATTCAAGCTGATGACTACATAAGGAAAAATGTTCACAGGGGAATAAAGAATGGAAGTCTTACAAAAGCACAGAGAAATATACTGCGGATAGCTTTCAGGACCTCAGATTTGATTTACAAGGTAATACAAATCCAGTGGAGGCATTTCAGGAGAAGCTAAACACCACAGAAGCACAAGGCATGAAAGATTTCCTCAGTAAGAGCACCACTGTTTTTCTTTTTGCCATTTTTAATTTCCAAGCCTATGACTGAGAGGTGCCATTTAAGGCACTGACAGCCTTACACGATGGCCATGTCAGCTCCATTGAAGTCCAGGCCAGCCTACTTAGAAGAAAACCCTTTAGACGGCAGCAAATAAAAATTGTCTCTAATTGGCATGTTGAGAATTAACCACTGCAAAACAAAATATAAGGCCTAAGTGCACCAAGCTCTTTGTTCTGCATTGCCCTAGCAGAGGTCCTCTGCTAACCCAGCCCCAGACTGAGTAAGGACAGACAGGGATTTGCAAAATCGTTGGCAAAAATTTGATAGTTGCTATTAGATCCAGTCATCAAAAAGAAATGGAGATGCATCCTGCCCAAATGCCAGTCACAAGCACCAAAAGATTGGTCTGCTAAACTTTCACGCTCAGATACAAGTCAGGTGAAGATAAAACTACTGCCGAATATTTTTTTGCTAATTTCCAGCCAGGTAACAATAAACTCTGAATTTCTTCCCACCTGGGACTTCCACTGCAAAGGTAGCAATATCCTGGAGCACCATCTTCACCAGGCAAAACATTTTTCCCAGACTCCAAGGTTTGTGTATTTTGAAATACAAGGCACCTGAGCATAATGTCAGCTTCTCTAAACACTAGTGAGCTCTTCAGATGAATAACCCAACCAAACGAGTCATACATAAAAGTTCATTTTTCCACGTGCTGCCAGCTTGGCACTGTCAGCAGAGAGGCCAACAAGAGTGCCAGCCAGAAAGATTTAATAAACAGCCATGTGAACTTCAATGTACACACTGAATAATAGAAAGAGAAGACTGCAAAGCTTACTTTGTCACACCAACTTCGCATGTATGCATCACTTTTCTTTTTTCTCTCTTTCACTGAAAATTAAATCATTGCTGTCTCCAGAGCATGCTTTTAAGGACTAACACTTTCACTCTGTGCCAAGCAGTGGAAAATTGAGCTAGAACCTTAAAAGTCTGTGTCTCCCGTGTGTCCACAGTAGAGTACAATTCATTACCTGTTTCCTTAAGTCCTGAGCCGATCTATGAAGAGTGTGGTGGTTGTTAGCGGTGAGCCCTTTCGTAGAGGAGCCAGTGTTTGTAGTAGGATGGTGATTAGCAGCAGCCTGGTCTTTTCGGCTTTCAGCCTTATGCTCACTGTTCCTCTCCTTCCCTGGCGTGGCCTCTTTGCTTTTGTGTTTCTGAGCAGGTTCTTTCTCCTTGGATGATTTGCTGGACCCATTGAAAACTGAGAAGAGAGAAAAACAGGCTGTTAAGGAAAAAAAGAAAATCCTAACATACGAAACCAAACTCTTCATTCACTCTGTCAGTGCTGGGTATTTAGTGAGTGTCATCTCATATCTAAACTAAAATCGACTCATAAATAGAAGCAATATTTTGCATACTCCTTTATACAAACAGATTCACATTAAAGTATTTCCTTTGCTTGTTAACACACATTATCTTCAATATCCAAATTAAAACATATATATTACTACTTGGACTGACATAAATTTAGCCTTATCAGTTTGATTTTTATTTATGACAGTTTTAATTAACTTTTTCCTGTTGCAGCAAGGGAATTCTAAACATAACCTAAGCAGAAAAAGGATTTATGCTTACATTAGCATACAAGAAAGAAAATGTTCCATGAAAAAGTAGGGTTTGTTTTTATCGGTATCCAAACTGCTGAACCAAACTGACAGTTGTTTGCCTACACCAGACAAGCTGCAAACAGAAAAAGGTACTTCTACAAAGAAAGGAAAACACTAAAGCTGTTTTTGGAACACACTGAAGTGAAGCTGTAAGAAAGCACAGAAACCAAACCACATTTTTTGGTACAATAAGTATTATGCAAGCATAATACTGCTGAATTTAAGAATACTTACTGCTCTTTTATTGTCTGGGAATATGGAAACCTGAAGTTAAAGAAAAACATCACACTTCTCTGGTCGTCAAAAACAAGGGGAATTGATGTTAGTGCTGCCCTCTCTTCAGCAAAGCATTTGACAGGTCCATGAGGCATGTGATCCAACACCCACAACGGCAAGCGCCCTCTGCCTTCTCTAATCTACGCTCAGTTCTTACTCCTGCCTTTTTTGCTTAGGCAGGGATCCTTTCCCTTAGGAAAGGGATCCAAGTAATAGCATTCAGGAGTAGTTAATAGCGTAAGTATCCCAAAAATCATATTTATTATGCACAACAAGCAATCTGTTTGGGATATTAACTAAATTAATGACAATATTCTTTTTTTGTGAAATGAAAGCCACCTTCTGTCATTGAACAAGACATACCTACAAAACCTACCTTTTAATCTGAATTGTGAAGCTTAGCTGTCTCTATAGATATGGTGCAGTATTACAGTAGTAGCCATAGTAATAGTAGTAACAACAAACAACCAACAACTTTGCTGAAGAGAAAGAGGGGCATCTAAGCTGCTTTTGATGTCTACCTCAAAATCTTCCCACCTCTGAAAACCTGAACTCCAACAACCTATTGACAACTTTGTAATTCAGGTCACATATCACAGAATAATAGAATTGTTTCAGTTGGAAAAGGCCCCTAAGATCATTGAGTCCAACTGTCAACCTAATACCACCATGCCCATTAAACCACATCCCAAAGTGCTATGTCTGCGCATTTCTTAGTATCTCCAGGGATGGTGACTCCCCCACCTCCCTGGGCAATCTATTCCAATGCCTGAGCACTCTTTCAGTAAAGACATTTTTCCTAATATCCAATCTAAACCTTCCCTGGCACAATTTCAAGCCATTTTCTCTCATTCTATCAGCTGATACTAGAGATAAAAGACTGACCTCTACCTCACTACAACCTCCTTTTCAGGCAGTTGTAGTAGAGGGCAATGAGGTCTCCCCTCAGCCTCCTCTTCTCCAGATTAAACAATTCCAATTCCCTTAGCTGCTCCTCCTAAGATTTGCTCATATTCAGTCAGTCATAATGTTGACATAGACTGTGTAAAAATTAGAAATTGCAATTGCTCTTCTTTCTTCCTTCCATTTTACATAAAGTGAGTAAGAATGAGAGCAATGCCATCAGCAGAGAAGTCATCACAAACTGCCTATGGCTCTGTGTGCTAGTTTGAAGCTAGCTAGAATGTTTTGGTGAGAAGAACTAGATTACAGGCTGTGAAAGGGAAACAATAGTGATGTCTACTTCACTGATATGCTTGCTGAGAGGTATAAGAGCAAGAATCCAAACACAGATAAGGTAGCCACTCTCTGTTCGGGCTGTGGGCTGCATTCTTCTCTCTCTAACCTAGCCTGATTAATCCAGCTGCTTCCTAACCCCCCTGCCTGACCCTCCATTCTTCCTTGGGCACAAGGCAACATCTGGGGTAAGGCAGAGGGGTGGGAGAAGGTGGAAGAGTGGTTGGGAGCCCCTCCTGGAGACTCAGTTTTCTGGGAGGGGAGTTGTGTTTCTGTATTACCTTTTAATTTGTATATTTCTGTATGTAACTATATATACTGTAAATATCTGCTTGTATATTGTGCTAAGCTCTAAATATAAAAGCTTCATTCAATTTCCAGAGCCGGCTGAGTCTAGTCTGGGTGATTTCTAAAGCGTGTGGGGGCAGGTAACACCCAAACCATCACACTCCTGAGATCAGGAGTGACTGGCACTGCCCCAGCCAGCCAAGGCTTTCTCAGCCATTTCAGTGAAAGCCGCGTAACCTCCGCGTCTCATCTCCAGTGATGGAACTGATAATAACCCCCACCCATCTCAGGGAGTTCACAATAATGCATTTATCCTCCTTTGTATGAAGTTCTCACATCAGATGGAAGGCGCTACAGACACACGAAGCACAACTATTTACGTTTAATAAGACAGCGCAAACAACTGATGGCAGCTTCGTTAATATGTACTTCATCACTGCAAGTGCTATTTTCCTTCAGAGGGAACAAACTGTGTGTGCTGAAACGTTAAGTCAGAGGGATTCGGTTTTCTGGATTCGGCTGCCACTTTATAAACTGAAAATTACTAAAACAGAAAACACAGCCAGAAAGCCAAAATGTGCACTTTTATAGTTCACAAAAAAACCCCAAACACTCACCACCAAGCCAGTGAACATGAGACAAGGTATATTTTATATGCAACAGCTCATTAATCTTAAGTGTCGTGGGAACCCTGCCAGTTTTACCCTCTGAGTAATTACCTTTTGTCTTAATTTCTAAGATTCTTGAAAGGGGAAAGAGCAAAATGGGAGAGAAAAAATGTTGAGTCTCCCTGGAAAAGCTTAAAAAGCTTAAAGCCTGGAAACACAATAGAAAGGGAGACAGAGATGGAAGCCCGTCCTAGTCAAGCTGTCTCCAGTTAAATTGTAGATAGTATCAGTTTCTATAAAAACCAGTGTTTGTTTCTTTCACGACCTACAATGCTGTTATATCCAGCTAGATAGGTAGAAAAACCTTCCTGCAATAACACTTTCTGCAAAACTCACAAACTTATTAAGCGAACAAGTATCAGAATGTTAGCCTAAGCATAAAACACTATGACAAGCCAAGCATTTAAAGGGGACAAACATCCTTAACTATGATTGTGCTCCTGTCAAGAGCAAAAATGTAAAAGGAAGGTATTTAGACAAGAAATTCAGTACGCCGCAGGATTAAAATCTGGCTCTAATAGCTAGTAGAACAGTTGAGTGAAAAGAGGAAACTACTAGGAAAGGCCAAAAAGACCCCAAGTAAACCTTGCTGTTGGGCAGTAACTGGAAGACTCACTTCTTGACAGACAGAAATTAAAAAAAAAAAAAAAAAAAAAAGCCCAAATTCTGCCTTAAATATCACCAAGACCAAATCTGAGTCATTGTTAGAAGAACTATTAATTAATTTGTGTCTTCTTTTACAGCAAATTGCATTCTGTCTCACACCCACCAGCAATTCTGTATTTCTGAGGCATTCAGAGAATTAGAAAGGGTGTATCTCATGCTTTACTAAGCCCACATATAGGTATGTCCCAGCTACAATTTTCCACCCTAGATGTGTAGCATCCAATGTTCTGCTCCCAATTATTTTTTTTCTCCTTATGAAAGAGTAATGTCAATAAAGTTTTCATCCTTGAAGCAGTAATTGCATTAAAGAACAGAAAGAAAAAGAAGCCCAACCCACATGAGTGGTGGAACTCTAATTATTAAAGCAGAAATCTTTTATTGAATTATGATTATTTTATACTACCTCAATCAATTCTGTATTTCCAGAACAGCTTTTAAAGGTAAGAGCACTACTAACAAATAATTAGAAGTAAATTATTAATGTTCAGACACTTCAAATAGAATAAATGGTTATCTTTCTATCCATATTGCTCATTCTCAAAATGCCATGTCCTCTAAAGCAATTATTATTGTTATTAAGCTGAAACAATAAGAGTCCCAGAGTGAAATACTTGTGGGTCTTTGGGTTAGCAGTGATGATCAAATGCTAAGAAACAGAACCAGTACATGCAAACTTTGTAAGGCCCAGGGGTTTTAAAACCCCTGATGCACTTTATGGCAGCAAAGCAAAACCGTATGGCAGACATGATCCCCATGGTGCATCACAGTGCTCTCTGCATTGAGGGAACTGTGTCCTGGGCACCAATATTCACCCAGGATCCCATGTAGGGACTTCAAGGTATCTCATTTGAACAGTTATAAAGAATCCCTATGCAAACAACACCAATGCAAACTGTGTGTATACCAGGTACGGCTGTAATAATGGCTGCAAAAATGTTTGATCAAGCAAAGCCACAGATATGCTCAGTTACTACAGATTAGCCAAGCATTTACTCTAGGAATTGACACTGTGGTGAGCGACAGACATTTACTGTGTTTTCAGCAGTTTTCTGAGGTATTTCTATTAATTACTTTGCACAGAAATATTTTATAGGATACACCCAGTCAGGCATTGAGAAGCCGATTTAGAGTAAGCGCAATAATCAGGCTCTCATTGGACAAGCAGCAGAATTACTGGACTGGGTTCAGCCAACTACTGACTCCAAGGGCAAAGCTTTCTTTCCAAGCCCTCCTAGAGATTTATTTCTGCACCAGATATGCTTTATACATGAGACAACAGGGGAGTCTGTTGCAGGAACAAGCAGACCACTGATGCATTTTGCTTTATGCCAGCATCTGGAAGATGGAGGGCTGGACTGAACATGTACACATATGCTGCATGTTGCAGAGCTCATTCCATGTAAAGGAAGTGATTGCGTATTCATAAAACTATCCAAAACAAAGAGGGAAGATAAGAGTGAAAGGGAGAAGTTTTGATTTTAGAAGGAGAAGAGGGAGGCTTGCCAATGCTAGGAACCTGAGCCAGCTATTCCAATGCAAACCTCATGTTGTTATATAGATTGTGTTTGGGAAGAGATGTAATATTAATCAACTTTCTGGCATTAAGTATCCGTTACTGCACAAAAACATTCTTGCTCTGGCTTTAATTCAGTTCTGCTGTTTTCACTGTGAAAACATTTATGTGGCTCTCAAACTGTCTTAAAGGACCCAGGCAGTAATTCTTTTCTCCTCCCAGAGGACTTAAAACAATGATCTACTTCCATAAAACAATGATCTACTTCCATAAAACAATTATCTACTTCCATAAGCCAGAGTATTTTAATACTGACGATTGTTTTCCTGAAGTGCTGGCTATGTTCAAAACCATTTTCCAGAGATAGAAGCTGTCTTCTGGAGTCCCCTAACACAATCTGCCTACTCAGGGTCAGCAACAAAGGCACACTTCAGGAGAAAAGGACACCGCAACATCATAGGAAACCTGCGGAACTGCAATTTCTCCAGCCCAAACTGGAGAATTCTGCGCAATTCGTCAGCAGGCAACTCTACAATAAAATTTCCATTGCTGCATGCTAACAGAAGTCAAACAGGAGAACGGTGGCAGATAACACTGAATTTCTTTTTGACACTATCAATAACACAGTTCAAACCTTTATATGCAGAAGAATAATTTGGGCCAGTGAGAGGAGCATTATTGGTATGAGACACCACACCACCGTTTGCAAAAATCCAATACCAAGTGTCTCATCTTAGCACAAATTCATTACTCTCACCTAACCATTACGACACAAACAACATCAAAAGGGTCACTCACTAAGCAGCAAGTCCACACAAGAAGTGTCTCTCTGTTATCACAAGTCTGTCACCAGGATAACAATCCCATTTTTTTGAGCAAGTTCCAGCTCCCCAATTCTTCTCCACAGGTCATGCATCTAGCTACAGAAAATCCACAAATCCCCAAATGTGTTGTGCCTGATTTGCATAGTTAAATATGCAAACTATCACAAAGCGGGTAATTTTCATGTTACATATTTTGCACATTTAATTTTTCTGCAAAAAAAAAAATGTTTATTGCAACAATTACTGGTTCCATGCTATTTCAACAAAAGGCTGTACATCATCAAAATAATTGCCTACCCATTAACTACTGTAGCTCTCTGCCTGAAATTTTCTCATTCTGTATTTTAGCTGTATGTCAAAAACATATTTTCTTCTTCCATTTCACCAAAAAGAGATGCACAAGCCTAAGAAGCTGTTTTATGCCCCCACCCACAAATAGTAAATATATTTAAAAACAAAGCTGCATAAAGAACTGCAAACAGAAATTGAGGTTTTCTCACAACATTCTCCAACAGTAACGTATGTAAAAGAGAAGCCATGTAATTCCAAGACACACAAACATCCCACTGAATGATACCATAGAATCAACCAGGTTGGACGAGACCTCCAAGATGATCCAGTCCAACCTATCCCCCAGCCCTATCCAGTCAACTAGACCACGGCACTAAGTGCCTCATCCAGTCTTTTCCTGAACACCTCCAGGGACGGTGACTCCACCACCTTCCTGGGGGCAGCCCATTCCAATGCCAACCACTCTCTCTGCCAACAACTTCCTCCTAACATCCAGCCTATACTTCCCCCAGCACAACCTGAGACTGTGTCCCCTTGTTCTGTTGCTGGTTGTCTGGAAGAAGACACCAACCCTCCACCTGGCTACAACCTCCCTTCAGGTAGTTGCAGACAGCAATGAAGTCCCCCCTAAGCCTCGTCTTCTCCATGCTAAACAACCCCAGCTCCCTCAGCCTCTCCTCATAGGGTTTGTGCTCCAGGCCTTTCACCAGCCTTGTCAGCCCTTCTCTGGACACGTTCCAGCATCTCAACATCTCTCTTGAATTGAAATAAGGGGTGAAAAAAAAAAGATCCGCGGTCTTCGCCTGCATCATTTTTGTCACTACACATGGAAAGGAAATTACTTTGCTAAATTACTCCTTGCAAATTGAGAAGCAAAATATTCTTCTGTGTTCCTGGTGAGGAAGACAGCACTAAAGCAGAGCGTGGTATCTGCAGTGATGCTTGCTTACGGTGCACGCCAGAGCTATTCTGAAATTTCAGCCACAGGTAAGAAGACATCAATATGGTTTTCTTCCCTCTTCATTTCAGGCAAAAGGTAGGCAGAGCATGTTTTATCTGAAAAAGTGTTACAGTTTAGGGTCAGTGCCCTAGCCTAGTGTCTTAACTGTAGATAAGACTACGTCTTTCCAGAGAATTCCAGTCTAAAGGATAAACAATTTGGGGGATTTGACACAGAATAATAGTAAATTTATCTAACTCCATTGGTCTGCTGATTACCTTATATTTTGCAGTACAAGCTTGCTCTTTCTCTCTCTGGTTGCCTTCCACTTGGCTTCTGGCTGCTCTCCCTCTGTTTCTGACCTTGTGTTGCCTAGCTAACTCTCTTCCAGTTTGCCTTTTGTAAGGTACAGGGTGGGAGGTAGACAGCAGGCCCTCCAGACCTCTTTGTGACCAGGAGATGGGGGCAGGGAGAGAGATGAAAGGTTGTACAAGGGGTCATTGTGTTGTTATTGTGTTGTTGGTGAACTGTAAATATACCTTGTACCTGCTAATTTTATACTTTTACATTTAGTCCACTTTTGTACTTCCAAAATTCTCAATAACTGAGGTAAATTTACTCTGGAGGGTGAATTTCCACTTTCCTGGGGTGTAAATTCGATCTACACCACCCAAGTTAATGAAACACAGTATAGACCAGTAGCTGTTTCTAATCCAGTAGGTTTTCTAATACACTAGTGCTGGTTTACTCCAGCTAAGGAAACAAGACTCTCATGACAAATAATAACAACTAACTCTGTTTCCCTAAATGTAAATTAGAATTCAATTGTCCATCTCAAGCATCTGAAGACAAACTCAACAGCACCAGGTTTGCTGGCCCAGATGTACACTTGTCTCCACCTTTGAACTGCTGTGTTAGTGTGAGAAATACCTAATCCTGCAATCATCCTTCTTGAGAAATTTAAGATGACCTTTATCAGAGGAACTGTAACCTGTTGCATGCAATTTCTAAGTTGTCTACACAACTGTATCTGTGTACACTGCTCCTCCTGAGGCCCTTTTCCAGTCCACAAGCCCTTTCAAGTAGATAGAACACCTATCCCCTTGCTCTTGTGATGGGACCAGTGAGCCAACAACTCCCTAACTCATCCAGCTCCTGATCCCAGCCTGCCTAATAAAACATTTGGCACTTGCAAACATTTTCCTTCAGGAGACAGCAGAGAAAACCTTCCATCATGCCACATAATGAAATCAAAGTAGGATTTCTTCAGTTGTGAGGAATTCAAATAATTAGTTTTAAAGAAACAGAGGCCTAACCCTACTCTCTTACCTACCATGTGGAATTTCCTCCAAGCAGCAGGGAGATGTAATTTAGACTTGGTACCTCCCTGTCCCTCGGGGAAGCAGAGTACAGTTCACGTGTGGAGAATCTGCTTTCCCTGCACATCAGCCTGCAGCAGCTGATGACTGACACCCTCCTCCCTTTGCATAAGGTCAATTTTCTAACAGATCAGTGTCTCTATCTCCTTCTCCATGCTGGCAAGATGCCCTGTCATCCAGACTGTGGTTGAGATATTTCTCCCCACACCTGGCAGCTACACTGAAGAAAAACCCCTTTGTTTAATCCATCACTCCTGCCTGCTTCTTCCACCAAATTCCTTGTGTTCAAAGCTGTGTAATAGTCTCAGACAGATTGATGGTCATCTGAGATGTGTACAAAATGAAAGCTGGAAAATAAGCATATCCATTAGAGCAGCATGCAGGTGCCCCATGGCTGGGCATTCTGGATCTAAACACAGAGATTTACAGGGTTCCTACAGCCACAGTCAGAAGGGTCAGTAACAGGGCTGCAATATACAGCATCATATCATCCCTAATTTTTCCATATGTTAATTTTGAAACTCATCACAAACTTATTTAAAAAATACTAAATCCTTGACTGAAACAGCAAGAGGGATTTCTCTATTCCAAACAAATGTTCATATGGTTTCATAGCTAGGAAAGCATTCTTTTGAAGCCAGCAGCTATATGGAGAACAACTGATCAGCTTCTAGCCTCTCACTCCACTATAAATCCTAACCCAGGTAAAATTATTCTGACTAGGACCAAAAGTCCTCATCAAGTGCCAGAAAAATTCTACAATCTCCAGCTCCTCAAGACACAGGTAATTAAAACCACAAACCTCTGCTGATTTTATTGCTGCATTTGTCAGAAAATGTACTGGCAGTACCTTGCAGAAGACCTAAGACTAAGTAACCTCTTGTGCTCTTCTCTGACCTGAACTAATCTAGGATAAACTGTAAGATCATACTGCAATCCAGAAACAAGTAAAACAAGAGAATTACAAGAGAACAATTTTTGTGCAAACAACTGAAATTCTTTAGACCGTATCTTTTGTTAGCAAGAACTGTTCATCGTGAGTTTAAGCATGCTGAAAATAGCAGTAACGAGAAGAGTTACATGCAGAACATTCCACACAGATATCTGCTCAGATCTAATGCTAGGTTCTAACCAAGTGACAAAGCAGTACCAATTACATCCAAGACTATCTGCTGCTTACTTCAAATATCTTGTATTCAGCATAATAATCAGCTTAAGTCTGGCAAGGACATAATGCCAATTTTTAAGAGCACAGCTCTACCATTTTCATTCATGCCAACCACAGCAAGACCTTAGAAAATGGTTTAAGCACAAGACTGTGACTGCCTGCACTGAGATGGTGCACAAAGGAAAGGCTTATACACTGCTACATGTCCCTTTTCCACACTCCTATGAACGTGGGGAGACAAACACTTCTGTCAAACACTTTAACAGTTGGGTATATGTGCAGCACATCAGAAGTACTAAGACAGGAGAGTGAAAAGGCACAGGTAACAGCTCAATGCTTTAACTACATCTATGTAAGCAGTAAGGTTGAGAGATGCCAAGTCAGTTGAGCTAATTACTTCAATTTATGCAGCAAGTTATGCCATGTGTTCTATCTACTTCTTACTTATACTACAGCTTTTCTGACTGAACTAGCTGTCCAAAATGTTGCTTAAGTTATAACAAATAGTTTGGTGTGCAATCCTAATAATAGCCCATAATGGCACCAAAGGAGGATACTGACAAATGACTTCACCCAGGAAAGTTGTTCTGGCCTCTATTCAGTAGAAAGCAATCATTTGACACTGTCTAATGACATTAATCAAGCTCTGAACCTTTGTTGTTGTATATCATAGCAAATGCTTAGCATTTTTCAGGTCCAAAGTGCTTGTCTACACATTGTATATTAAAACCAAAAGACCTTAATTCATTAAAAATAGACTCTCATGCTAGATTAAGTTCATTTGCTGCACCCGTCCCTGGTCTGCCTTTGTGTGTGGTCTCATTTAAAATAGACACACATAAACCAGAACCTACTTTATTCACAGGAAACAAAAATGCTATTGGTTGTCAACCAAAATAACAGACATGGAAAATCAGGAATACTCTTGGGTAAGAAAAATTTAATTAAAAAAAGGGGTGGGGGGGAGATGAAGAAAAAGAGAAAAAGAAATTATAATGATTAGGAAGCAGCTGCCTTCCCTGGGAATTCCCATTTCACCTTTGTCAAAACATCTCACATTGTCCCCTATGTATTTTATAAAGGTCTTTTTGCAGATCTATTAAAGCAGCAGCTTCATTTATGCTCACTCTGATCTATATTGATAAAGATTATGAAGCCATTAGATGGCTCATTAAGTTTGCCTTTACTTACCCCCAATTAAGATTTCAGGTGTCTCTGGTTTTGAGCTAATTTCAAAGTGGCTGCCATCTGGGACATTCTCAAGGAACACGATCAGCTCCTTTTGTAACAATATATCACGTTTAAAACTCTAAGGCAGCAGCTCTGGTACGTGCAACCTCATTTTCCATATGGAGAGTTTTGTGCCTGTTATTTTGGGGAGTCTATTTAGAAATCAATCCAAAGTGCCATGTTTTGATCCATGGCTTTCACAGCACTAAAGCTCCTGCTAATAGCTGTCAGCTGAAACACTATTAGGCTTAACGTCTCCTTGCATTTCTCTGCAAATGGTTCATGAAAAAGTATTTTGGAGCTTAGGTGTGCAATAAAAATCTGATTCAGATGTGGTCATGAAAAAATCATTTTGGTATATGTTACAAGGGTATTGAACACCACCTTCTGAAAAGCAAAGATGAGGACCAGCACAGTGAAGTAACTGGGATCTACTAATCACTTCAGAGTGGAGTAGCATGAAAGAAGAAAAAGCAGCAGGCAGAGGTCACAATCTTCTCTCCTGAAGTGTTCTCTAGAGAGATCTTCCTCCCAGTCCTCCACTAGGAGGCGAGCTGAATGGGCAGTCATAGAAGGAAAGATTTTCACAGTAAACTGGTATGGAGGAAGGGAAGGGAGAGCCAGGCAGAAAGGGCACAGAATGGTTATGACACAAGAGCTCTTGCTGTAGAGAGAACCACATCACACAAGACTTTGCCAGTGGAGCATTACAGCAGGCTCATAAAATTTTCAGCATTGTCTTTCAAGTTTTCCATTCTACACTATGTGATATTGCAATATCCACTATTCCACGTATCAAGATGTGGCACGAGGACACTGTGACAAAAGTAGCGTGCAATGAATGCAGCTTCTGCTAATTTGTAAAGAAACATCTAGAGAACTTGAAAAAGTTTCAGATAAAATCTTTCAATTGATGACAGGATGTCAGGAGAGACATGTTAGAACAGAAGATGGTAATACTACATCACTCCATATTCCCAGTATCATTTTTCATTCCCCTGTATCCTTTTTCATTCGGATCCAGAAGGACAGACAAAGATCAAGCACATTCAGCTTGCAAATTTTTTTGCCAGGCAGTGCAGAACAGGACTATTTAGGACCTACCTTGCCCATTTGGTACATGTTTATGTGTTTTTCCTTTCCTTGGGGTTGACTGGCATGATGATGAAGCATTGTTTGTGGCTGTTTTTGTGTCCTCTGTCTCCTCCTCTTCCTCTTCTTCATCCTCATCCTCCTGAGAACTTCCAAAATACACCATGTTGCTGGGCAGGGCTGGAGAACCTGATAAAGAAACAGCTTAATAGCATTACTACATTCCCTTTCTGCATGATCATAACCTACTTTAGTATTATGCAGAGCCAAGGAAGAGGGGGCAACTTGGAGAGGGAAGGTCACACTAGTGCAGGACTAACTGTGGAGGTTTTATTTATTAGTTTTTACGAATAAGACATATGGGTGCTTGAAACACAGAGTCTCTCCCCACCAAGAACATTCTATTCATACTTTAAACAATAACAGTCTTGCTACAAGGCTTAATTAATAGCTTTGTGTATTCAGAAAAGAACTAATGCACATACTTAATTTTGAATGCGTTCTTAAGTGCCTTACTGAAGTCTTAATGCCCAAACCAGAAGCTTACATCTTTTCCAAACAGAACAAAAAAGAGCACTTACAAACCAATCTGTGCTCTGGTAACATTTTTAGGTTCTTACTACATTAAACTATTAGTAGCTAAACTTCACAATGTGCTGCAGACCTCGGCACTATTGTAGACAATACTTTGCAGTATTCTGGTTCTGTTTCAAGCAGAAAACCCAAGACATTCAGATGCTTACATTTGTCTTGCAGACCCCCAGCAAAAGTGAGGAAAGAGTACTGGTCTCCCAAGTCCCTCTCCGTGCTCCCCTTGAGGATGTTGCTGCTTCTTATCTCTGGCTTAGTTCCCACAATGCTCTCACTAACCCACTTTGTTTGCACAAGGGTAAGTTACAGCACACGATTCAATGAGAGACAAGTGAAGATTCAGGAACTTAATAACAACACAGAGTTTGAATTTAAATGTAACTCTTGCACAAAATCTCTTCAGTGTCTGTCATGCAGTAGTGTAAAGATTTCCCTGCACTGCATCAGGACTCATAATGCGACTAACAGTGATCTAATAACCATTTTTTAGTGTACAAACACTGGTGGCAACTAATGGACACTTTCCTTTATGTCTGATACTAGGTTCCACTGTGAAATGAGGCTTTTGTCTGTCCTTCAGAAGGACAGGTGCCCTAGGGGCCTTCCACTTACAGAAAGATCTAAACAGAGAAGAGGCTGGAGAGGTGGACACAAGCCAACCTCACGAGGTTCAACAAGACCAAGTGCAGGGTCCTGCATCTGGCTGGGGCAAACACAAGCACAAATACAGGCTGGGCAGTGACTGGCTGGAGAGCAACTCTGAGGAGAGGGACTTGTGGTACTGGTGGATGAGAAGCTTAACATGACCCAGCAGGGTGCACCTGCAGTCTGGAGGGACAACCAAATCCTGGGCTGCATCAGGAGAAGTGTGGCCAGCAGGTCCAGAGAGGTGATTCTGCCCCTCTACTCCACTCTGCTGAGACCCCACCTGGAGTACTGCGTCCAGTTCTGGAGCCCCCATTACAAGAAGGATGTGGACATGCTGGAGCATGTCCAGAGAAGAGCCACTGGGATGATCAGCACTGAATGAATTCCTTGTGCTTTGCTTGCATGCATGACATGTGCTTTACTTACTAAACTGGCTTTATCTCAAACCTTGAGTTTTCTCACTTCTACACTTCTGACTCTCTATCCCAATGGAAGGGAGTGTGTGAGCTGCTGTACATGGCTTTACCCCCACCTGTAAAGGCCTTTTCTGTTGGTCCCTAAAACAGCCCCCTTGGGACTCTTACTGCCTTGGGAAGTAGCATTAACTTCCCATCAGCATCCTTTGCTATGCACTGGTGGTAGTCCTGGGACAGCTAGAGGAAACACTGCAGCAGCACCTAGGTCCTGATGTCCCTGAAATAATGAACATATCCAACCTAGACATAAATGTATGGACAAATATGTGTATTCTAGGGGGAAAGCCTTTTGCATGCCACAACTTTCATATTTCTATAACTAATGTCTAAATTAACACTGATGACATATTACAAGACATGGGAGCTATAACAACTTACAGAAACAAAAATCTTTGCATTTTTTATGCAAGCACAGAATTTTTTGGCACAGACTAAGCAATCAACCATAGTGGGTAAAAGGTGCTGAGAGGCACATTAATTCTTCTGCTTTGAGAGGAGCTTTAAGTCTCAACAGCAACTAACTAGATGACTCCAAAACAGATTCTCTCGGACAGTGTTGCCTGAAAAATAAATTGTCTTTATCTTCCACCTAGGTAGCCTTGTCTGTGACACAGATTCAGAAGTTACTAGCTCTGCAGGTATGTACCATGCATCAGTTCCAATCAGAATTTAAAGTCTAGCACCATCAGTGCATTAACACATTGACAAATGATGGCAGTAACAGAAAGTTACTATTAAGAGCCCTCAAAATTAGATTCACAGACTAAAATCTCTCCATTATCATTAGAGAAACAGTCAGAAACTTTATCCTTCTGGCACTAAGAGACCAGATAGAGTACCTGTTTCTAAGCTTCATCTTCCCTACAGCTCCCCAAGCTTTTGTCAGCTGCTTTTAACAGCAACCACAAAAAAAAAAATCTTCTGTGATGCAAATGTGATTATTACAATTATTTTTCCTAAAGGACAGAATAAAATGGAATACTGTACCATTCTCCTTAGAAAAAAAAAAGAGGGGCTAACCAAGTACAAGAGCAGACTCAAACTTCACCTGACTCTCAGCATTCAATTGTTGTAATCTCAGTGCATAAATCTTCAGTCAGAATGACATTCTTTAATACTTTCCAATCAAGAACTATGAACAACAATAGTTAAACTGCATTCCTGGGACAGCTGGGACTGTTTGGGAAGTACATTTCCAGTGAAATTAGACTTGCAACAACCAATAACACAGGAGAGTCCTGCTAGTCTTCCCTTTACTGATCTAAGCACTCTGCAATATGAGACCTCAGAGAAAAGCTGACATTGAGTCTGGGTCACCTCCTCCCCCTCAGCTTTTCCAATATAGTTATTAAGGTTGACTTACAAAACAGAAGGAAAGAAAAAAAATAAAAAGGCTGGACCTGTGGAATTTTATTCTGTCTAAACATTGTTATGGAAAAAAGATACTGAAAGAAATAGAAAAGCTTTGTGTTTTCCTGCTCACTTTCTGTATTAGAACTATTTTCATTATCATCCTTTATAATATGATTTCAGTTCTGGACTAGCCTCAGATACTGAGAATTTGTTCACACCTATAGCTTCAGCTTGTTAAAACCACTTTCACTTTAAATCTACATAGCTAAACACATCCAAATGACCAAGAAAAAAAACTAGTTTAAAATACTGAAATAGGCTATTCGAGGTACTGCCAATTTCCCTCATGAGCCAGCTAAGAGAAGCCTGTAAGCACACTGTTTTCATTCAAGTTTAAAGAATGACAAGTATGTTGATTAGGCAGTATCTAATGTGCAAGTATGAGTGAGTGATGTGCACTGGTGGTTAACACCAAGCAAAGAGCTAAGAGAACCACACAAGACTCTTCTTACAGAAATGACATTCAAAACTTGTCATGACTGGCGAACTAGTAAAGCTCACGCAAGTGGTTTAAACTGCACTGGTAATAGTGGGAGCTAGGTGATCACTTAAGTTCTTTACTATAATCAAGATTCCTGCCCTAAATATTCCTCACTGTCTTCAAGAGCAGACAGGAATGTGTATATGATTTCATTGCCTACCTCTACAGGGGATCCGATTTGTCACTCCAAGCTGCTGATTGATATAAACAGTACTGGGTAGTCTTACTGTAGCCATAAATGTTTACGTCCAGTGGAGACGGAGAGAAGAATGTACTCTCAAGAGCTACTTTTATTTTTTCCAACTATATCATCTGGCCTAACAAAATATATTGCACCTCCTCATACATCTGGTCTGTCTTGCACCTCAAGTTAAGAACGCGGTGGTTTTCCTTACTGAGAGACCTCATGGAGAGTTGCTGTTTTTAGATTTCTCCACATGCACAAGACGTTTACAATGAAAATTATGTATGGCAGCAAGATTACAAAACTCCTCCAAAACTGCAGGAGAGTAAGGGAAAGTGCAGGTTCACTAGATGCTTTTCCAATCAGAAAGATTCTATGATTCTGTATGTTCACATGACATACAGCTGTAGGCACTTGAGCTGGAGCACTGTGTCAGGTTCTGGGCTTTGTGGTTCAAGACAGGCAAGGGACTGCTGGAGAGAACCCATCAGAGGATACAGAGATGAGTGTCTCTCATGAGGAAAGGCTTACAGACCTGGGGATGTTTATTCTAGAGACAAGAAGACTGAGAGGGGATCTTATCAATGTGTATCAATACCTGAAGGGTGGGGGTCAAGAGGGTGAGACCAGGTTTTTATAGCGGTATCCAGTAACAGGATACACAGCAATGGGCACAAAATGTAACCATTTGAACATGAGGAAAAACTTCTCTCCTCTGAGGGTGGCAGACACTGGGAACAGACATCCCAGCGATGCTGTGGAGTCCACTTCTCCAGAGAGATTCAAAACCTGCCTGGATGTGATCCTAGACAACCTGCTCTGGGTGACCCTGCTTTAGCAGAGGAATTGGGCTGGATGATTTCCAGAAGTCCCTTCCCACCTCCACCATTCTGTGATTCTGTGACTTTTTAAATTTACGATATGCCATTCTGTACATTTCTGTCTTTGCCTGGGCACACTCAGCAGCTATGCCAGTTCATTCTGGCACACATTTTGTCAGCCAGCCAGTAAGCGTAAAGATGAGCAATCATCCCACCTCTTCTCTTGCCATCCCCAGCACCAAGGCATGATTCTTAAAGTCTACCAAAGGCCACCTAAAGGGCAACGCTAGAGCTTAACTAAAAGGCAACTGCAAAAGAGAAGAGCTGCAGTACTGCCGGCAGAGGGCAGCATCTGTGCCTAGGAGGTGGTGCATGTCTGGCCCTAGGACTCTTAATATTGAAATCCCTCCTCCTTTGCTTTCCCTTCCCAAAAAGACAGCAGAAAAAAATCTGTGAGAGTTTACAGACCCGTGGCTGTACTCAATTTTACACGTCCCTCATGGTAGCAGCTGTTATCACAGGCACCACAGCAGGTGAAGACAAGACCAGAACAGCAGCTCTGCAGTGCCTGAAGACAGCACATGAGCAGCCATTCACATTGGAAAACCCACCTTGCCATGCAGGCGAATGAAAAACCTGCTCACTCAGCAAATCTGATTGCAAACTAGAAAGTAAAACCTAACTTCTCACCAGTTATTTAGAAGACATTTCATGCAAGGAATCATCTAGACTGTCTGTGGCTGCGCGGACATTTTTCTTGGCATCAGAAATGGTCTGCAGAGCATCTACCTCCATCTGGTCTCTTCATCATACTCCTGTGCCACCACCCTGAATGTGGCAGTATAATTTTTTGTGGGGACATATGGCGAATCAGACCAGGGAACTCATTCAGATTAAAATCACAGACTAAGGAAATTAAAGTCCATTAATAAATGCTGTAACTGCAATGTAATGTTACAAGCTCTCAAGGAAAGATTTGGAAAATGTCTCTGCACACTTTTTCTTATTGAATGTGTAGCTTAATATATCACTTTATGTTATTAAACAAAACACAAAAAGCAGTATGTTTCCAGTCTCCTGTAGGAGCTGCACATGTTACATTCTGTCTTTATGATGTCTAGGCACACACTTCCAAAATGCTTTGCCCCCCAATCTCAAGACATTCTTATTTGCATCAGTATTTGCATAAAATGATGTGCCATCACCAGAGAACTGGCCAAAGCAAGCACAACACATTTGGAAGTGAGGAGAAGCTGTATCAGAAGAAGTAAGCTAAAAGAAAGGGCATGGAGCAGCAGAAGGGGCCCAGATGTGCTGGAACTGGAGAAAAGTGTGTTGAGAGAGCAAACAGACACAGGCTGCAAGAACAATAATGAGAAGGAAGATACTGAAAGAATTACAGACATTAAATAGTAACACATCCAGTAAAGCTGGAAGAATACCTTGTATTGAGAAGCTTTGACAGGACCATCTGCACTTTTGATCTGCTGCCCCAATCTGAACACATGCCACTCAACTTTTCCCACTTAAGTCACTGTTAATTCACACTCAAGGGCAGAAATGTGGTGGCCTAGTCCAGGCAGCAGCCTGGAAGGAACTCCCTGGCCCTTTCCCTCTCCACAACCGCAGGAAGTCCAAATCACCAAAACTGGCCCTAGCCATGTGATTTTGAAAGCATAACAAATTGTCACAGCTGACCAGTGGTTTAGAGCCTGGTTCTAATTATAAACAAGAAATAGGAAAACTCCAGAGTCACTGAACAGAATACTATAAGGTATATAATGAAATGTATTGGACGCAAAAGCAAAATAATAGGTAAGTCTCTATCATTCCACTTGCTGGCTGGTTTAGTATATAACTTGCTGCACAAACTGATGTTCCCTTCTTTTTCTCTTCTTTGCTCTGGCTGCTGGCTAGTCCCTATGCATGGCTTCACTAACCTTGGCCGAGACTCTTGTTTACGGCCAAGTCGATAGCAGTGGGGCCTGATTTCTTTCTGGGGGAAGACCTATTCCCTCGTTCCCTTATTCAGAGGGGTGGAGGAACGATTTTAAGAGGTTTGTGTGTGTTATTCTGAATTGTAAATAATTGTAAACACGTGGTAATATATTTTGCACATATACATTGTGTTTTATGCCCTTAGATTTTAGCTTGCCTGTAAATTACAGCTTTGTTTTGCTTCCAAACCTTCTGAACAAGCCTAGTGATTTTATTTGGGGGGTAATTTCAACCTACCACACTGACTAAGCAACAGAACTGCAGGCAGCCTCTCCTCACCTCTACTGGAACAGGAGCTCCTGCTCCCATGATTAGATACCACTGGGTTATGGCTAATTTTCAGAAAACCCTTAATGATGACTCATTTTTTTTAATTCATTCATCAGTTACAGTGATCTATGAATTATTACCAAAAAGAAAAAGAGGAGGACAATCAGCTCTTTTAAAATGAGGTTTGAAGTATGTTTGGCAACTGTTTCCATCAGTATCTGCAGTTTCATTATTGAAATTCTCTTGCATATTTTTGTCTTCCCTCCCATTGTGAGAGCAATACAAAAGAAAATCTAACTATACAGCAGAAACAATTACCACAACTATACACAAAGTGTTGCTTATTGCACACAAAAGGATGACAAATGCATTTTATGTCCTCTGTTATAATAATTGGATGCTTATACGACAATAAGTACAAAGTAAAACAGTTTTTAAGGCATGGTTTTCTTGGAAAGGTGATGTCCTTTTTCTCAAACAAAATTCAGGCTTGCTACTATCAGTAGGCAGAACTGATGCTTATGCAGCCCATATACATAGATGTGTTGACCTCAGCAGCAAGCACCTGATTAACAGACTAAACTATACTCTTTTTCAGCCATTTTATTTGACTAATGAGGTTATTCTTTCCCTTTTTTTTTTAACTTTTACAAATGTTTAATTTTCTCTCCTAAATCACAGTATGCTTTGTATCTCATTAAATTACATTAACTTTTGTCTTGGACTAGCTAAACATATTTTTGTAACTCTGAATTTGGATCTGAAGAGTGGAATCAGAAGTATGGAAAGTGCACGTACTTTGCCAAAAGCACTATTTCATTACTCTTCAGAATTAGCTGGCAGTATTTCTGCAATATTTACTGAAGTGCAAACCAAATGTTTTCATCTGGACAGGATTCAAACACTGGTATGTTACAACCACAACAAAAAATCATCTCAATCCAAAAGTCTTCTTTGCAATTTAGGCTGTGGTTTCTGCAGAATTGGAGGATTCTTATCCATGAATTATTTACACCAACTCCCCCACTAGCTCTTCCTTTTTTTCCCCCTGCTAACAAATTAAACATAACCCAGATGTGGATTGGAAAAGTCTTAAAACAACTTAAGACATCAGAATGATTTAAGCACAAGGCAGGTCAAGGTATGTGGGACTTAAGCCTACCCCCATAACCATGCAGTATGCCAAGGCCTACAGTGAGTCACATCCAGAGTTTTGGCTTCTCCTCTGATACATGACCCCATCTCTAGGGCTTCTGCTCCAACACACGACCCCGTTTTTAGAGCTGTATGCAGGTGGAAAAACCTTGCCTCTCAAATGGTCCTGATGTACTAGCATCTCAATGCTTAAAATGCAGGGTCTGCATTTCATTTATTATATGTCTTACTTACTACATTTTGGACAGTGCCAAGTCCCTGAAGTGCAAATAAGTAATTTACATCCATGCTTCACAGTCATTTAACAGAGCGAGGCTAAAACAGAATGAATTGCAACAACTCCAAAGGATAGCTTAATTATGTCTCCCTTGTCTGATTCCACCTGCAGGAACAGCTCCAAAAGGAGCTCCCCAGTGCCTGAGTGAGAAGGACAAAAAGGCTGTCCCAAGTACAGAAAAAAAAAGAACCTGAACACGTTGATGCTGAAGTGATCCCTTCCTCTGCCCCTGCATAAATCTCAGGATGCTTCATGTTATGGCTAACTTAGAAGCTAGTGTGACATAACTCCTCTTTGCTTCTTGCTTCATTCTTCAAAGCAGTAAAGATAAAACCAAAAACCCAAGGAAATTTGTTCATTTTCTAGGGAAATGGAATAAGGATGAGGAAAACGTGTGAATCTGCAAGGAAGAAGTTAACAAAACACACACCAGAGTAACAGCTTACTGATTATTAGAGAAAAAAAAAACAAGTAAAGTGCTTCTCACATCTACAATTCGCGTCTGACAATCTCAAGGCAACTTACCTCCACTAACCTGGCTAGATTTGGCAATAAACCTCAAAACCACTTTAACCCCCAACTTTATGTTCCCCTCCAACATAAATAAGACAAATCTGCAAGTCCCAAACCATCACACTGCCATTCACAAAAGTCTACAAGAGTCTGTTTCATATCCAAAAGATCCTGAACCCCATTTTCAACAGGTGAAATAAGTCTTCTGTGGAGCACTAAACCTCTGGTAGGTTTATAGGTTACAGAGGTAAACCAACCGATTTCTGGCTGGGAGGAAGGGCAAGAATTTCCTTTCCCAGAATAATTTACATTGCCCTCCTGGGCACCAAAAACTGTGGGCAACAAGTGCTCCTGCTGCCATCGCCACACTCGGATTTTAGGCCAGTAGTTCATCCATAATCACTATCCAGCTAACACAAATACCTATATACAGCATTAAACTTTCATCCTCATGTTTAAGAAAAATTAAGCAGCTTACCAAAAGATTCAGAGTATGTGGCAACTGTGGCAAATACAAAAGCTGAGCAGCAAGATCAGTCTCCCATTTCAAGGAGCTAGTTCAACCTGAGGCTTTTGCAGATGTAGATATTGGAATCATTAACTTCAGAAAGAGCCTTCAAAGCAGGAAAAGCATGGCAAGGACTTTGATTCAGCTGCAGTACTACACACAAGTTAGTCTATCTGGCACTCAGCAGCTCTTCCCATGCATCCTGAAGGCATGCCTGTCCAGCAGCAACACCATCCCCTGGGAGGAAATGATGCCATGGTGTTGGTGGCCAGGCTCTCATTGTGTACTTCATTCGTGTGCTGTTCACTGTGTGCCCACACATCCACTTTTCCCTGCCAACACTGATTATTCTTGTCCTAAGCCACCATGAGAGTTACTTACCAGCCCAGAGCAGCATATTCCATAGACAGACTAAATGGATGAAAAATAGTCTACACGTCACTATTACTGCTAACTTTAAAAAAACCCTCTGAAATTGTAAGATTATAGTTACTAAATGCAAAATTATTATTAAATTTTGTGTGCAAATAAGATCCAACGTCCAATAATCTACTCTTGGGATGGTTTTCAATCCATGCCAAAATTTTACTCTCAAATATCAAGTAATTTCATGACAAATTTTATAAAATGTAATCTTCTAGTAATTTAAACAAATTCTTGCACATCTGCAGATTTTAATATTACTTTGGAATTACAAAAACTAAACCAGACTGTAAAGCAGCTCACATTTTGTAAGTGTCATAATGTCATTGCTTTGCTTTCAGCCTAATAAAGTTGCTGTGCAATTTCATTTGCTTACTCTGATCTGGTGTCTCTATAGTGGCAGTGTGCTCCCTCAGAAGGCTGGCACTTCAAGAATGTGATTGATGAATCCACCAGCTCTGAATGTCCAGTGTGCTTATTGATACTGAACTTCAAATTAACAGTTGGTGCCTAACATGCCCCAGATCAATACCTCACAAGTTTTGCATTCTGAGGGCTCTCCCATTTTAATGGAAAGCCTCTGCAGTATCTACTGGCACAGGCGTCCTCTTCTATTAAGACTCAAAAGAGAGAGGAGACTGGGTTCAAAGGCTCCAGAGCTGATCACCCAAACAGAGTGTTAAAAAAAATAAAGAGTCTGCTTAAGGGGACTTGGGCACTGAGATTTAGCAGTTATTGAGGTTTGGACAAACATGCTACAGCAAGATTTTCTATTTTTGTTATAATCGGATTGTTAAGTCGTTGCAGCACTCAAAGAAAAGGAACAGTCATGCATTTTGTAGAGCAGGTGTTATAAGAGTGTGAACACTCCATTTATGAGATCTCAATTAAATCATCTTTATTTAGGAATCCCTGAAATTCTCTAGCACGTAGCTCCCAGAGGCCTGCCTCAATTAGAAAATTGATCATGGTAAAATGTCTTAAAATGTAGACTTCTAATCATTTCCTTTCTGTTACCACTTTTTGCCAAAGATCTAGTGCTCACGGGGAGTTGTTTCTCCTTCCCCCCCCTTAGCCTGGTATTATTCTGCTTGCAATACTTTTAACCTGCAAACAATTATGGAGACTAAAGGTAACTGAAATGTACTGTAACAGAAGCTATTAAGAAAAAAATTGATCAGAGGCAGAAAATACAGCAGAAGGGAAAGCCCTTGCACAACCACACAGAGATGATACTTGTATCTACATGCACTGCTGAAACATACTAATTATGTTTCTGTCAAAGGGCATATGGGCTCCATCAGAGAAGCTACTCAAAGATAAGGACACTGCAAACACTGCAGAGATGTCCATGCTACTCCCTTTCCTCTCATGCTGAAAATTCTAGGTCACAATTTAATAAAAAACAAATAAATAAAGTAAGAGCATCTTGAAGGACTATGACCTAGGACAGTCTCATCTTAAATAAATGTAAAGATGAGACAAACACAGGGATTTACTGTCCTGGACCTTACCACTGCCACACTAATACTAAACAATTTTCCAAGTGCTAAACTTACACACTGTTAAGCATGCTCTTATTTCCATGTAACTGTGTCACTTTTCACTAGAAAAGTGCGAACAGCCAGGGGTGGACAGACATGTACCGACACAAGTCAGAACAACCACATGCCACACTGTGCACGCAATTTTAAATCCCTCAACACTTCAAGAAATAATAGCACAGAGGTTCAAATCCAAAACAAATCCCTTCCAAAATAAGAAATTCACAAGTCTCCCCAGGTGTTAAATAAGCTTCTGGCTCTTCCCTGTCAAAGTTCACCACGTATCACCAGAAAAGCAACATCAAACTAAGCTTACCAGGGCCCTGGAAGGCTACTTATGGGACCTTTCTTGAGCTGGATCTACCAGCAGGCTGCTACATGAACTCCCTGTAAGCATGTTAAGAACCAGCTCTCACCTCCTTTTTCTCCAGTGGGCACCTTGAAAAGACAACCACATGGAGCTTTAAAACCTCTCAAGGGGCCAACAAGCACAATCTCAGGCAACCAAGACCTCCCAAGGGGCACAGCAGTTCAGATGCTGAAGCCATAGTCATGCCAATAACAATCTTAAAAACCCCACTCCTCTCCCCTCCAAGCTACAGCTGTTCTCTTGCTTCTCCACAGAAACACATCCAGGTAGCCAGGTTCAACAAGATTTCTTCCTGCTGTTTACCGCATTTTTCCAGGCTTTACATAGGGGTGATGCAGCAATAAGCTTGTGGAGGTGATGGAACAGAGAGCTGACAGTCTTCCTGCTTTCCTTGGACTTATTTAAGCAACCCAAGAACATGCCATGTATGGCACTCAGCACGGATCTTCCCTTGTGGTTTCTAATACAATTGCAATTGGGATCTCACCGTCTGAACACACGTGCTGTCTGAAATATTTGCATACTCCTGCCTACTGAAGAAATTAGGAATGAACTGCAAGTTCTTAATTGACAGTACAAAACATCAATTACCCTACAGATGAATAACAAAGAAGAAAATTACAGGTGCAAGAGTTACACAGCCACTGATTAGAAGAGGGGGTAGGGGAGTGTACGGAATCAACAAAGTAAAAAAAAAAATCAATCCAACCCACAAGTCTTCTGAATAAAGCACTGGAATAGGACAACAGCACCCACACCTCTCATTTGCATTGTTAAAACAGAATGCAGAGGAACAGTAGGAAATAAAACCAGAGATAGGTCACATCCACACACAGGTTGCCTTTCTTTAAGTGCAAGCGCCTCCAAAGCTATAAATAACACATGCTTAGTTAGCAAGCAGTGGAAACAAGTGTGTGAATGCAGCCATGTGTGCTCACACACATACACACACCACACCCCCCACCATCTGAATTTTCCCACCAACAACTGTGGCAGTTGGCCCAGATCACAGCAGTGACATGCTGCCAACAGACTGATCAACCTTACAGCAGACTAAATTAGAAATACATTGCCAGAGATTAAATTTCAGAGAACTGTGATGCCATTTTAAACTCCATTAGATGCAGTTCCTTTAAACAAACACAAAAGCTAGCAAACCACTCCCCTCCATCCCCGCCACCCATCCGCTTTACCAGAAATCCCAACAGGACAGAAGCTCCATACTGGACCAGAGTCAAGACAGACAAATTAGCAGCCACTCAAAAGCTACCACTAGCCTAAAATCTCTTGGAGGAGAAGAAAAAAATAATTGGAAAGTGACACTCAAACACAAGCTTTGAAGGACTCAACAGGGTAAGACTTTTGCAAACAAGTCCTATCTGTAATGACTGCACCCTTCAGCAGATGTGACAAAACAACAGCAAGCGGCATTGTTCTGGCACATCAAGGATGGAGCAGTGACTAGATAAGGGGATCTGTCAAAAACAAAGCATACCATAAGACAACTGGGAGATCAAACAGAAAGTCTTTAGCACGACTTGGGACACAGAGACATGAGAAATCCCAAGAAAAATGACAACTCAGGTATGGTCTCCTTCTTTAGCTTAATCTGGACAGTCAGTTGTACCTCACACTAAGGTCCCCAAGTCTGACATGTAGGCTTGCATACACCAGTGATCCCAGCTGCACATCAGATAGCTCCAGCCAGGGTCAGGCACCTGTTATTGAGATAATTTGGGTATCTTGCTGTACAACTTCAGATGCCACATCAGCACTTCAGTTGCAGAGCGGAGGGGCTCAGCTGTTTTAATTTTCACTATGGGAACAATCTGGCACCTGGATCAGCTAAGAACAATGGCAATCCCTCCACCCACTGTCAAATGAAAAGTCTCATACAGGCTGATCAGATGAAGACCATGAGTAGGTAGAGAAGCAGAATTTTCAACCAGATGTCTCCTCTTGCAGGAACAAGTACTCAGACAAATTAAGCAATTTGTCAGTTTATAGTCAGACAAAATAAAGGAGGATGGGGAGAATTTAAGAGAGCCAGACAAAAGCCTACTCAGGATAACAGTGCTAAGTATGAAATAAAGTTCCTGTTGCATTATTACCAGCCTCATTTTACAGTCCTTACAACACAAACTCAAATGCTCCTGCTGCAGGTAGTCAGATTGCTGAGTTGAAATGCACACAATATTTTCAAGCTTAGCATCACTGCATTTCATAGAATGGTCCAGGCTGGAAGGGATCTCCAAAGGTCATCTAGCCTAATGCTCATCTCCCTGCAGTCAGCAGACACATTCTCAATTAAAGCAGGTTCCTCAGAGCCCTGTTTGTCTAGCTGCTACTCAGTGTTCTTCCAATTTGAAGAACAGTTTGTTCTTCAAATGAGACTGTCCCCCTAAGTTGCTGTGAGACTCCTACCTCGAAGACAGAGGAAAGTGAGAAAATCTTCTGTCTTGGGCTTCCTTTTGGAGAGGTCAGAAATCTGAGTGGCGGGAGGGGGTAACAACGGCTCCGCTATCTTTATTGGAGTTGTGCTGGGACTGTTTGGCTGGGACTGAGCAAACTTCCTTTGTGCTTGCAGCCTCGGCCTGTAGAAAACAAAAGTATATCAGAAGCATGTTAGGCAGAACTTGCAGGGGAGACATTTGAACATAAATATTCACTGTTATAGAGAAAAAAATTAAATAGATCTAAATCCATTGCCTATGAATATCATATCCCTACCTGGGTCAGCTGCAAAGACCGTATTTTATTTGCTTTACCCTTCTGTGTCTTCTGAGACAACTTGGAAAACCAGAAAAAGAACATCTTGGCTATAGAATTTTGTGACTACTGTTACATATGCTCCAAGTATTTTCTTGCACGTTGTACAATTACAGTTTACCATTCACTTATTTGGAAATTAAATCTGTATTTTGCACCATGAAGTGTTGTCTTTAAAAATTTTATATATATATATATATATATATATATATATATATATATATATATATATATATGTAGTGTTAGTGTTCTTTGCTGCTTGTTTTTAATTAATTAACAAATTAGGTTTATTTTAGCTCCATTAAGGTTTTAATTTATTCCAATCTGCTACAATATTTTTTATATGGTAAAGCACATATTGACAGATAAGGTATCTATGTTAGTGTCTAAATCTACAAAAACAAATCCTTTATGGAAAGATATTTTTGACAGAGAAAATGTCAGTTAAAAGCCATCAGATTTTTGTTGCCTTAGCCACAGCTTAGAAGGCAAGGAAGCCCAGGGAGGGTTAAGTAGTATTTGTGACAAATTTTAAGAGTGAAGGACATGCATGGAATTAATTTGTCCCAGTCCTGATACTGAGTGATGTACTGACACTTTCTAATACATTTGAGAGCATGCCTGGCTATGGACATAGGCAATGAGTGGATGCTGGTGGTTCTGGCAGTCAGGCTGCAAATTATCTCAAGCCTATCTGAAGGATCTGATTAACTGCTAGGTGGCAATGAATATGATTTTCTTTAATACGTCTAGAACACAAATTGGTATTAGGAAAAGTGCTTTGGGGCAGGCCATATACTCGAAGGGGGTCTCACTGGGAACCTGGCTCGACTCAGCATTTAAGAACATGCTAATTTCTCACTTAAGTAACTAGGATTCTAATTACAATCTTTATTACAGCTTCAAAAAGGAAAGAAGCTACTGAAAGAACTTAAGACCTTGTTGAGAAAGGATGCAATTTTATGTCATTTTCTTCCCTAATAGCAGAGTATTTACATAATGTCAAACTGAAACACGTATCAAATAACACTGAAGGAAATGACTCTATGAAAAGCCAGGTCTTGTTACTCCATGGCAGCCTCGACTGTTATGACTTAAGGAAAACACAGTTAGTGTTCACTGTGGATGAAACACGTAATTGGGAAACCTCTTGGTTTTTGTGGATATTAAATAGTTGAGTAAAAAGATGTTTGTTAGTGTACTTTACGTTTCCACAATTTTGTGGCTAAAACAGAAGAAAAATAAAATTGAAAATCCCAGCATTTTGTATATCCATATTCACATCCCCTGGCAACAGCAGAAACCAAAAGTAGCATCTGTGATTTCCTCCCTAAACTCTGAATAAAATCATCCATGTCCTTACTACCTGAATCCCACCTCCACAAACAACAAAACCCACCAGCCCTTTCTGCTGCTGATTTTCATCTCCTTAGTGGCAAATACAGCACGGTGTTTGTAATTTTTATTTTCCATCATGGTACTTATAACTTGTGAACTGGAACTAAAACATGCTAAACATAAATATTTCTTCTTTCCAGAATGAAGGTCCTGTATACATCTGCCTGCGTATCTCCAAAATGACTCGGGGCTGCTTTGCAAAGCTGTATTCCTTCAAGCAGACAGAGAACTCCTACACAGGAAGAATGGGATTTTAATTTCAACCGACTATAATTCCATCACTAAAACCACACACGCTGCCAGAGAAAAACGTTTTGTGTTGGCTTCTGTTCTGCGCAAAATGCACGCTCTCTCACCAAGAAACAGACTATAAAGGTTAGCAAGCAAGCCTGCCTGCTGCTCTCATCTGCACAGCAATTTTCCCCCATCGATGTGCTTCCTCAGCTTAGCTGTTAAAAACATACACTATCCACTCACTGCATCTTTGAAAGTACCTGCTCAAATCGCATGTGATCAAAGATAAGTAGCAAGGAAGAATCCACAACCATCATTACCCCAAAAAGTAAAGGTTAAGCCTGTTACATGGTTCAAAATTAACCCTTTGCAGCAGGGATCAGCCAGAGCTGTTTGCAGCATCCCTATTATCAGCCCTTAGAGCATTGAAAGAGGATTAGAGAACTACTTGGACGTTCTGCAGACATGAAATGAATTAGTGAACTGATGGTACTTTTGATTCGGTCTGTCTCTGAAAATACACACTCTGCTGTCTGCCCTCCTCTGGCACAAATCATTTCCCACTCATTTTGCTTGCCCACTTCCCATGGGGCTTCGTGTGGCAGTGTCACTGATTGTTCACTACTCATCATGATCCCACAGGGACCTTCATTTCAACGAAGACAGTAAAAATGCAGGACCTTCCCCCAAACCAATTTCAGACTTCAAACACGAACTTTTGCTGCTTCTTGGAGAGGCTGTGGAGACTTGTTGACTCATGGCCAATATGCTTCTCCTTTCACACCTCTGCTGATGTTTGTTGTACTTGGTCCTGCTCGGTTTGAAGTCAACAGTGCCACAAAACCACATCTGCTCCTCAAGAAATACAGTTGTTGGGTTTTTTTTTACTAAAACAACAAGCAGCTACAGGATGTAAGCCTCACCAGTTCAATTTATAAACACCCCTGAGCAAGAAATAACCTATGCTGTAGCTACAATTTCATAGAATAAGGCACCAAAGCTTTTAAGCAGTCTTTGCTCTAGAATTGTGTAAAGGTGACCAGTTTCAAAAACAGGCCAGTGAAGCAAAACCATGCATTTAAATTACCTCATGCATCCCCACAAAAAAAAAACCTCTAAAAGCATAAAACCAATTATTTTGGGTATGGTTTCACGTTACACTTAATCCAATGTAAGTGTGAAGCTGCTGCCAAAAAAGGAGGTAGCCCCCTCCACTCTGGTTACATGAGATCAAGTGCAAACAGCCCGTCAAACTCACACACCACTTCTAAGAAAGGCAAGATAGGTAAGGAAGTGATACAAGTGCTCAGAAAGACATTTTGTGTGTGATAAAAACACACCACCAGCAGCAGGGCTTTGCTTTTTGCTTGCTAATGCGACCATTTCTGCTGCAATGACCTATTTAGCACACATTTGTTAACAGAAGACAGACAGGCACTGGTGGCAAAAAGAACAAGTCCTGTTGGTCTTACTCAAAACAAATTGCACATTCTGTCCTCTTCAACCGGGTATACACTACATAAAACTTAGCAAACAGACAAACAGAAGAAAGAACGGTAAGAACGCACGGACAACTCAAAACTTTTATCAGCATATCTAAACATCGTGCAAATATCCAACATGCATCCAGAAATATCCAAATGTTTTAAATAATAATTCCCCTTCTCTCCACAGATCATTATTTTTCTTTCTGCTGCTTTTCAGAGATTTAAAACACTTATCTATGACACAAAGTTCAAAGAAGTCTCAGCCCAAGGAAGCACCACCTCTTTTCATACACTTCTCTTCCAGTGAACCAGCAAATTACAGACAGGGACTAATACTCCATAATAACAATACCTGAATTTACAAGCTCAGACTAGGCTGGAAAACATCTCTCCACAATGTAAAATGTATTTCTGAAGCTTTTCCAGACTGGAACTTATTTTTAGTTGAGTATTTTAAGCAAGTTGCACTACAGTTTGTGTGAGCTAAAAATACGTCAGAAACGTCTTTTAAAATAGGATATCCTAGCACGACTCCTTTGGCTTGCAGAAAAGGACATGCTTAGGAAGAAAAGACATACTACACAACGGCAGTCTTTCTTTTGCAAAGCAAACCTCGGGCTAGTAACACCATTTGGTGTTAAATTTAGTAAGTATTAATACTCCAGACAACAGTGTACACTGTGCTTGCTACAGACCAAGTATTCAAGTATCAGTCTGTGAGATTTAGTTGTACCAATTCATTTATTACTCCACAAGTTCTAACGGAAAGACAAGCATAAGTAGTCTGAAACACAAAGAACAACATGCACAACTGAATTGATAATATAGATATTTTCACACTCATCTGGTTATAATAAATTCTGGGGTTGAGAGGCTGTCCTCACACCTAAAAAGAGATGTGCAGAATGAAACAAACTACCTTTTTCAAATGTTCTCTGACCTCCAGCAGTCTGGGGGTTTGCACAAACTTCTTGCTTGTTATACACTTCAATTATTTGCTTGCTCTTTAGGTGCACTCCTCCTTCTCTTACTCCTTCAACTTGACTATTATTACCTTTGTTGCTTTCCACTTTGCTACTGCCTGATGTTTGTTCTTTATAACGGCACCACTAGAGTTACACTTCCAAACTCTATGGGAACTGCAGCATAAGCAGCTGATAGAGTGTCACCATTTCCTGATTAATTCTCGTTTCCCTTCTCAATGCAGTGTGTTTTTTACTTTCTGATGTGCTAGTAAGCAACCTGGAAGCCAATATAAAGAAATCTACACCTCTGTATTTCTAAAAGCAACTTTGGTATTTGGTTTCTTTGCTTTTGTCACTTCTCATAGAAACTGCATACTAAGTATTAGTAGATATATATTTCTACCACGTTAAAGTCACTACTACTAGCTAGCAACAATGAGCTGGCATCAGTTTTCATCAAACACTGCATAGATAGTTGCTTACTGCCTGATCTAGAGCTAGCTGGAGCTATACTTTGCAGGACCTTTCCCATCTTGCTGTTTCAGCCTGATCATCCCATACAACTACACATATCCATAGTGCAGAATTACGGCTGTCCTCCCATCAGGCACTAGCATCCATTAGAGGGAGAGCTCTGGCACAGAGTGCTCTGTCTCACCAGTTTTTGTGTTTGCACTAACCACTCTGCCATATACCTGGGAAATTAATTTCCTTACTGCAACACTTTGCTAGTTTGGCAAAATAGTTCTCTCTGATTTTTACTTGTCAGGTTCGAAGTACATCATCTCTTGTTCTCATCAGAGCTGATACACAACTAAGCATTGTGCTCAGTTGTACTGTACAACACTGAGTCTAGTGCACAAGCCTGTATGCCAAGATTTGTTTGCATGTGCAGCTTCATTTATTAAGGTAAACATACATGGAAGTGACCAGCTTGTAGCTAAGTTCTGCCCGCAATAAAGAGGAAAAAAAGAGAGAAAGAATAATGATTTATGCTTTATTAGGCAAGCATTAGCTGCAGATCAGATGATTATCAAGTGTGTAATTTCCATCCCAAACAAAGTCAACCATGTGACAGGCATTTCCAGGCACACCCAAGGTAAGCATGCATAACATGGTGCTAGAGGTATCATTCAGTATCATTCTTTACAGGACAACTGGGAATTCTTATCACTATTGCATGCGCCAGTATGGCTAATCTGTATTCCACACGTTCACTCCCAATTCCAAACAGTAATCTTCTAGACGACCACCAGCTTGTGAGACCAGCACTCCAGAACTCAAACCAAGGAGCTACCTACATGCCTACAGCCAAAACTTAAAATGATTTTTCCCCCCAGCTGAGGGGTAACGTCACTTGGATAAGTGCAGCAGGAGTAGTAATGCTATAAAAAACAGGCAAAAATATTAATAAAACTATGAAAATTACTTACTAATATTACTTATAGGCTGGCCAGTTTCAGGCAGCTTTCAGCAATGACTCTTGCCTATGGTGTGCAGGCAGTTAATGCTTCTCACTGGTAAACTGAGGTTGGCAAAGTTTTCACGTAGACAAGCTTGAAACATCAAAGCTTGTTATACAGCAAAGGTGCTGTGAAGCTGTAAAGCTTTCTGGTACCCAAGGCAAAGCAAGGCAAAAGCAGCATAGCATGGCAAAGTGAGTTTACAACTTCTGACCAAATTTTATCAATTGCCTCAGCCTGATGGCTCTATCTGACCACAAAGATTCACTAATCAGAAAGGCATTTTGCCAAAACTAACTATATTAGGTGAAGCCAGGGGCTTGCTTTACCTGTATCTGGGAAAACATTAAACAAGTGTATGCACCTTGTTCACCAGAGGAGCAGACTGGGTGACTCCAGGCCCTTTTGGTTCTTTTTCCCACCTGTTGCTTCCCACTCCAGCAGAGGGAACAGGAAGAGAGGGAACATGCTTGGTCAAGCCAGGACATGTATTAGGCCTATTTTGGCCTTCCAAGACAATTAGCCCTTCAGTAAATCAATCTTCTTTAGCTTCTGTGGTCCAAGAAAGTACAATCAGTCCTATATTAATAACACAATTTTAAACCAGCCTTACATTCTCAGATGAGCAAAACCAAATAAAACACTAATCTTATCTCCATTAGGTCTTGATTGTTGAGCTTAACAGGGCATGTGGGCACACATCCATAAATAACACTTTTTGCTCTAAAATGAATGGACACACATTTTCCTTTGGATTTGTATTTGTTTTAAATGTGAAACAGTTTGTTTCTGAGAACATCTTCTCCCGCTAACAGTGGAAAGGTACTTGGGAATGACATTAACAAAGGTAACCCATATGCTTTATGACCAGTTCAAAGTACACCTGGCAACTTAAAACTTGTTTGCTAAAAAACGCTCCAAATCAACACTAATTCTGGAATCACCAATTTTTCCTGACCATGCTCACTGATCACAAGAAGGCATCTCCAGTCTTCAAAACTGCCTCACCTTATGCAAGTTTAGCAGATATAGTTATACACACTAAGTTAAATAGCTATCAGTTGAAATAACCTACATGGCAGCCTTGGGCAAACTGGGAGTTCTTTAAAGCCACTGCACACTGTCTACAACCCCAATCATGTTAACTGTGGAAGAACTACACAAAAAAAACAGCCACTGCATACTCCACCAATTCACCTTGTGTAAACTGTACCTCATATGTAAGAGTAGCCACAATGGCACAGGGACACAAACCTTTCCTGATAAAGGTGAGGAGGAATGTGCAGAAAACTAACACTGCACTCACATTTCAGCTATGGATCCAGGCATTTAGCATGTTTCAGGCAACCTTGAGAGGAATGAGTGATGCTGAGTATTAAACACCATAGGTTTGGTCCTGAAACATCTCTGGTGGCTAGAGAATTTTAATGCTACACTGATGTAGCAGCAGGGTTTCATGATGTGAACTTAAATCCCCTCCACAGACCTCAGGACACACGAAAGCATACAGGAACAAGAACCAACCCAAAAAAACGAAAGCTGATCTTGCAGCCCTTCTCCCCCAATCCTATTGCTGCAATTAGTTTTAGTTGGATCTGACGGAGGAACAGTCTATATTTATACACAATTTGCACCAGTGCAGCACTGGATGAAAAGCTGTTAAGTTCTCTTGTCATGTTCAGTCCAAAATAAGATCCTGAGTTTCCAATGCGCAACTCCAGCACAAACAAAACTATGTATCTACCTTTAAACACCTCAACAGTGGGATGCTTCCAGCCTAGCCTTCAAAAGCTGGAGAAAACAATTTAAGCATATTTATTTGTTTTAGTCAGATGTAAGTAGATTAATTACCACCAAATACTCAAAACACTTCCACCCACCCCATGTGCTGGTGGTCGTTGCAAGCAGAGGAGCCTTTATCACCTGCTGCCCATGGAGAAAGAACGGTAGCAGTGTGACCAAATGAGGATATGGCAGCTGAATGATGCTTCTCAGAAGCCATTTTCCTACAGTTACCTGCTTTTGTTATCCAATCACACTACAGCAACTGTCCTACAGACTGTCTGTGAATCCATGTCTAAAGGCTTTTTTCTTTTCTCAGTGCAGGATCTGGACAAACTATTTCAGCAAGACAATGGCTCTTTTAAATCCACTTTCTTCAGGGTTGTCCTAGCTGAGACCGGACAGGAAATTTTTTTCTGCTCCATATGGGCATGTGGTGAGCTATACATGGCAATAGATGGCAGAAGAGATCCTTCTGAATACTGGAGACAGGTGGTGCCACCCTTCCTTTGTCCTGCAATGGTTCTTAAAATTCTCATTTTGCAGCAGCTTCCTTTCTAGTCTAAGAACACAGGCACAGGTACTTGAATCTTTGAATGCAGTGGGTTGTACTTCAGTTATGTCTACACTGCCATGACATTACAGGTCGCATAAAGCCACCCAGGCTAATCCTTCAAATACATCAGTACACATCAAAATCTAACAAAAATGCTGCAAAGACTTCAGTGTGGGTCCTACAACACTCCTCTAAAGATCCTGGTTATTGCTGACCACAGACGACAGCATTCAACTGAGTAAGCTCAGATATGCTTACACAAGCTACAAATGAACACAGTTACACAAAAGCATCTGCACTGAAAAGGAACAAGAAACAGGAATGTATGGCAGCAGTCCACCCTGGAGGGTTGCGTCCTGGACATATTGCTCTCTTTGCTGTTCCATCAGGGTATGCACACTCTAGAAACTGCTAGCCAGAAACAGTTTATGCTACCAGAAAAGGCAGGCAAGTTGACTCTATGTGACTAAGCCACAGTGGGAGTCACCACATTAGTATGGTGCAGTACTGAGTACCATCTGATGAGCACTTATTTCAACTGTACTGTCAGCTTTAACACCTTCTGACTCCTACTCACACTGCCTTCTATGCAGTTTGCTTCTGCTCCTGTGCCATGCTCTGGAGCCTTTATTTTTCCAGTCTTTCTCATCTTCGCCAGCTACTTAGTTCTCTACCTAGCACACCTGAGCACTGATACTTACCGAAGCACTCAACACACGGAGACCTGGGTTACTGGTCTCTGCATCCAGGAACAGAGGCACCCCCTCTTTTCTGGTGGTGTGGCCCAAGGCTCCTACTTTTCAGCTTAAGCCCAAGCCACCACCCAATACCAGCAAGTTTTACAGGAACTACATCACCAAGTAGAAACTCAAGGCGAGGCATGTCATTTTATGCCATGCTACTGCACAAAGAAGAGCATCACCACATGTCAGCAAATTCATAAGCAAAACCACTAGAGCATGGGGGCAAGAGAAGATGAAAAAATAATAAAATAAACAGAAAGAAAAAATCATCAAGGAACTCATTTACATTCACTTGTTTCTTTAATACTCAGTAGTAGATCAACACACCTGTCCAAGTGAGTATTATTTTCTGAAAGACTTTAAGGAGAAAACCACAAGAATCATGTTGCTTGTTCAGAACAAACTATGACCCACATGCTGGAAGCTGACAAGGCAAACTCGACGCTAAGTCCCTTTCACAGTAGGAGAAGGATGTAATTTCCAGTTTACTTGCACAGTCTCCATCTACTGGTAGAGAATCGACAACGTCCTGCTGCCCGGGCACACAGCAGGTGGAGAAGTCATAGTCTCAGTCTTCCATACTCAGAGTAAAGCCATCATGGGCAAGCCTAGGGGTGCACAACGATTTCACTCACCCTGTAACATCATCCTTCTGTCTGTGCTGGATTATGTGTAACAGGAACCTTGTCATTTACCACTGAGATTTTTCAAAAGCCTTTTTGTCCCCAAGAAGATTTCACACCCTATTGCAGACAGCTGACACAACGCTAAAGCCTGTCCATTTTCACAAAACTTGAGTGTTTTCCCAGATTAATTACACAGAAGCCAAAGCTACTTTTAGCATAATACAATGTGCAACTTCAAGACTCCTCTAGTACCATTTTCAGTGTGCACAGATACCCACAAAAGCTGTTGGCTTCCCAGTTCCCAATCAGGAGATATTAAACAAAACCAGTATGGTTTGGATGACAGAGTTTCCCTCTTCCTTACTCCTGCGATGCCCTCTGGCATTATCCAAAAGCCCAGTTCCTGATAAACTCACTGCCATTCTTCAGTACACATTCTTCTTTATAACAGTTGAAGATTCAGACTGAATGGTGAATGACATGCCAAATAACACCAAAAGCATCTGCAGCTCCCTCCCTAGTAATTCGATCAACTACTAAAACTCAAGAGGATGCAAGATCAAAGCCGTGTGATTGAAGAAAAATTCTCTTTTCACTTTGAGAAGCTTTTTCTCTGCAATTGTGCAATTTATTTTACAGATCATTTCATTCTTGTTTTCCAATTTCACAAAAATGTGCATTTCTCAACTCCAGCAACTCTTTCACCTTTGCTCTAAAAGCAACTTGCACTAGCCAGAAAGTCAGAGACTACTTCTAGTAGACATGTCAGAATAAACAGTTTATGGATCACTTTAGCCATCATCTCAATGGCTGAAAAACTTCCTGTTCAATTAAGTACTCCATTAATCCCTACCAGTTGAATAAAATTTTCCAGCTGCTGGCAGGAAGTGATAAAAGTTACTCGGTCAGTAGGCTGAGGACATTTTAACCTCCTGCAGAAGGTGCAGCTTGCAATTTAACCACACCTGAAACCAGATATCTGCACTTCCTATGAGACAAATCTCTCAAAGGCTCCTTTACCATCTGGCTAGTACTAGAGACTCAACATTTCTATTATAAAACCACAACGTTTAGATGCACAGTGAGAAAGAAATAAAGAAAGATAAAAATCATCCTCTATCTGCTACACAGACTTTATTCTGATAAGCAGATCACTTTTGCATAAAACACCTACCAATCACACTCACCATTTTGCCAAAAAGGATTACTAAATAAATAGGAGCACATGAATGAGCTATTGAAGGAGAAAAAATTATCAGTATAGTCCATTACATCAAACCCACATGATCTTTGCATCATTCTTAAGATAAAAGATAAACTTTAGGAGGTGCTATCTCCACTTCTTGGTCTTTTTTCCTACAACACTGTAACTTTTTGCACTAAGTTTCTCTTGGATGCAAACCATGACCCTCTCCGGGCTTTCTCTCCAGAAATCAAACAGTCCACCCCTCCAAGTCAATCAGACAGACACAGTCAATAGTTCCAGTAGCTGTGTTCATGCCCTCTTTCAAGCCATGCCACATTCTGCTATTAGTAAATCTGCCTGAAAGAAAAGAAGCCATTCATCCCACATCTCTTTTTTGAGGGATGTTAAATCCTGTGAGAAGGGGCTGGCTGGGCTGCCAGAGCATGCTGTACTTCTCCCTGAATGCCTGATAAAGCACTGATAAAGTTCGAAACTAATCATATCGATTGAAACTATGGTAACAATTTCTGTGCCATCACAATACACAGCCTTCCCCAAGGATGGACTTTCTTTACTGGCAGTACTAAGCATTCAATACTATCTTGCTTCTCCCAGCATTCATCACATCCCCCTGCTCCAGGAGGCTCCAGTAAAATCATACAGTGGATATCAAAGTCATTTTGGTACCAGGTAATCACAGTAAAAATGTGTACACACTCTGCATTTGTCTGGAAAGTGACAAAAATACAGTCCCTCTGAGAAGACTTCATTCACAAGAGAAGAGACATTTATCAGTGCTTCATCTTCCTAAACATACTCTTTACTTTCATACTTAGGTTATGGTGATATGTAAGCAGCAGGATGCCTGGCATTTGGTGGTAAAACACAAATGCTTGGTGATGACAGAAAAAGACATGGTCCTTGTAGTCCTGCATCCCATTGTGGAGTCAGATGAAGCCAGACAATGAAGGCACAGGAATACACTGTCCATGTGGAAGAAGGAAAAAGGCAGCAACAAATCACTGCTTTGCCTCACCTGTATCTTTCCATCCTAAGCAAGGGGACTTGGTTTGGCTTAAACTGATTTCAGTGAGGGCTACTACAGGAAAAAAAAAAAAGAGGTATGGTGTATGTTCTTCCCTTCATCTCCAGCCACATGTTCCTGCTTACAGCAGCACTAAAGCTCCTGAGATCCCATAATCAGCTGGCTGAGGAAGTCAATCTAGCTGAAAAATAATTTATAGGTTGATTTTTTTTTTCTTTGATGGGTTGGGTTTCATAAGCACAGAAGTGCTGGTGTTGGCACAAAAGATGTGGCAAGAACTCATGGGAGGGAAGAATGCGACTGCCTTTTCCAGTAGCAGCTTGCACTGAGATCACCCTAAACTGACTGAGAAACACAATGGTTACTGAACTGTAAAATTTTAACAGAAAATGTGCCTGCCCCTTTGCTGTCAACCCTTTTGCAACACAGAACCTCTACTCCACGAAGACTTTGCAGCAAGGATTTGGGCATTTATTTTTAGCTGATAACCTTAAGAAATGTTTGATTTCCTGCACTTCTGCACCCACACTACTCTCCATGTTCTATGATATGCAAAGCCCCAGTTTGTAAATGTTTGAAACAGATTCTGTCCATACTGACTATGATGCTGGATGGCGGCTGAGCACTTGCTGATCTAGATGCTGCATCCTGATGTATTCTGCTTGGCAGCGGCCAGCATGCTGGCTCATACTAGACTCCAGAAAGTGTCCCTGAGGTGTGGCTGCCCTGCCAAGTAATCAGCTGTGGTTGGCCGGCGCCTCATGTCAGAACCCTGCCTCAAGATACACCTGACAGTGAGAGTAAAGGAAGGGCTACAAAAGCAGACCACTTGCAACCTCCAGGAACGCGCACACTTACAATCTTAGGGCCACGTTCAGTGCATGTCTCCATTGGTTTAAACACATTTTGATAACTAATCTCATAATTAAAAAGAAGACCATCTTCAGCCCTTTTAACCTGCTGGTAGCCCACTCTGAAGGCAGTGAGGTGCCTTCCTCTTACCATGATGCACTGCAAACTCAACGTGGTACTTAAGCACTTCCTGTTATACATGTACACTCATTAGCCTGCTCTACATCCTTGACACTCAGTCTGAAAAGCAAACTGTGACACTGAGTCTCAAATGTGATAATGCCAGTGCATACCTTGCTCTGCACTGCATCCCAGCACAGCAACCTGATCCTCCATGAAAGATTGCATAGCTACACTTAAACTTCTTCCCAGGTCTGCGTCTGTTCAGAATATCCTTCCGAGAGGCTCCCATGCATCACTACAGCTGGCTGTGTCTATCTCTCAAATCCTACTGGGACTCAAAACTGCCTCTGCCACAGCCCACCAAAAGCATCCATTCAACCCTGTCACCTGTGGCTCTGGCTCTAGGGGACAGAAGGCCCCTCAGGACAGAAAACCCCACAGCACTAAGCAGAGTCTTAAAACCCTGTGGTGCTTCCCAATACCACTTCTTATTCTTAACAGCACTGAGCCAACGTTGGTCAATTATTTACTCTGAGTTCTAAAATTGTTTTCTTTTCTGTTTGTTTCTCAGGCTGAAACCAGACATTGACCAAAGGAGGGCATGCAGAGGGATTAAAATCCTGTGAAACTGTGTGCGTGTACCCACACCCGTTTAAGTCGGATCAGGACCCGAGGTCAGTTTGCCACATGGCCATACAATAGGTCATGGCAGAGTGCTCTCACACAGGAGCAACAAGAAATTGGCAATTACTTCAGCTGAGACTGCTGGTGAACATTTGATGAACTCTTGGCACCAGTTCATTTAGTTCTCAAAAGCTGTGCATCTTTAAGGCAATTGGTGAAAACGCCACACAAAACCCCACTGAAGAAGAAGTGAAATTGGAAGAGCACTTGAGCAGTAAGAGAAAGCAGGCAATAAGGCCCAGAAGCAATAAAGAAAGTAAAACACTGCAAGAGAGTGCAAAGAGCTCTTGGTATGTTCAGGGAAGTGGAAGGTACCTGAAGATAAAATGGAAATCCCACAAGGACCAGACAACTGAGGATAGAACAAAGCTGCTAACACACGTGAACAGAAGACAGCAGACATCTGACACAATATGCACTCCTCTTCATACCCAGCCAGCTGCTAAGCCACAGGTAAACAAGCATGTGGAGGATTTCATAAAGCCCCCAAGTATTTTCTCTCTTTTAAATTACATTAATTAGGGGTTCAGCAGCTACTGATACTGTTCAAAATAACAAACAAATGCAACCACAATGGGTTGTGTAAGTGACTGCCCTTAGCACTAAAGGAAATCTTCATCACTTGAAGGTGCGAATTAAGTCAACAGAATCAACAAATAAAATAAATGCATCTTTTATCGCACTATTACCAAGGGAAGAAAATGCCAAAAGGCAGAACTAGAGATGCTTCTCCTGAGGCCTTGCTGGCAACACAAGATTGCCCCAATTTAATTAAATAAGTTTTGTTAAATCAGTTCAAATCCACATAGACTGTTATGGGTTAAGAGTAGGTTAAACCAGTGCCTTGTTGACAGATAAATCAAAAAGACAGCCTGTCCACACAGCCTCCTGTGCCAGTTTAACTTCATTAATTTAAAACCTACATCCCAAGTTAAATTAACATAAGCCATATAGAAATCTCTGCAAAGCACTACCACTAAGACTTGAATGATTTTAGATCAGTAAATCCAAAATTGCCTTCAAACTCTCCCAGATTTCAGCCCACTCACTCCATGACCTGCTGTCTTCTGTGATGGTTTTCTACTGCAGACAGAAGAAGATTTTGTCTTTGTAAGAAATTTAAGCCGTGACTCCCGCTCTAAATATTCAAACTCTATACTTTGTGAGAGGTACTGACTCAGGTTTTGCATTTTGAATCTATATGGGCAATATTAAAAACACAGCAGATGGAAACATCCCTGGTCTCATATGGGGTTCAAAATCCAGGTATGAGCTTTGCCCAACATGCTAATTATATTTTTGTGCATTCAACCAAGGCTCTCCCTACCCACAAGGGACTTTGTGCAGGCAGGCAGCTTAAGAAATGTTCCAGCTCTTCTGTGCATCACTGTTATATAAATCTGCAAGATCAGAAGCTGCACTGGAAGTAACTGGGTCACCAACAATAACCCTCTTCATAGACACTGCATGACCCTAGCCAAGCCCAACATTAACTGATCTTATTCACAAAGCTTTAAGCTGAAAAAAACTAAACTGCACTGAATAAAGTAAAACTTAGCAGCGTTTTATACATGCAGACACACAAGCATATATACACGTGTATGTTATCTGCAATAAAAAGCAACCATTGGAGACAAAGATCAGAAATAGGAATATCCAATTTTTAGATTACAGTAATGAGCATTGCAGAAGGTATTTCCTAACTTAATGAGATAATAAACCATCATCATTAACTGCATTTTACATCCTTCTCCCCTTCCCCGAGGGAAAAGAAAACATTAAAAATTATCAAACCCCAAAACTCAACACTTCTTCAGACTTAGTAAGAAACCCATCTTTGCAAGATTGGTGAAGCAGACTCTGTAATAACCTGCCAAACATGCCTCTGAGGGAACTGAGAGTTTAAGCCCATCTCCAGGCCTAGTCCTTTAAAAGAGATTTTCTAAATCTGAATTAAACCAATGGAGTGCTATGACCCCCAAAGTGCAGATGCAAAGCAAAGCAGCTGTTGTTGCTCACATTTTCACCCAGTATTAGGAATGTCAAATTAAAGACTATTCAGTTTTACTGAGCAGCCTCTTCAGAAGGATTTAGCAGCCAATAATTGCATACGATCACTTCCCTGATGAAAGGAGGTGTTAAGGTGAAAACCATCAGGGGAAGAAGGGGGGGGAAAAAAAGTGAGGGATGACTTCAACAAGCCAAGAGAAGTGGAGGAGGAGGTATGTGGTGTCCATTTTGATAACAGCAGCAATGAGGTTCCCGGGGTCACCCCCTATGAACAACTAGTCACTAGTCAAGGGATAGCAGGGGATTCTGTACAAGTTTTTTTTGGGCAATGTTCCAACGTCCCGTTCCATTTAGAGATGGAAAATCACACACAAAGTGCAATCTTCAAATCAATCAGAGCTGACCCAGTGCATCCATTTCCCTGATCTAGACAGCTGCAATAGAAAATGAGGTATGTCAAAAGCTTGGGTGCCTTATTACTTAAATGAATCATTTGTACGCTACTACCAAAACTGTTTCTCTGCCCTTCTTCAACTTGCCTTGGTCCTAGACAAGAAATACGAAGTGAAACTATGGCACCCTCATCTATAGAATCTCAGAAACAACTGAAATATGAAAACTGAATTAATCAGCTTCATAATACAGCAAGGCAGTGGCAGTTACAGGGAAAACACTGGCTAAACTCAAGTTTCTCAGCAACTCAATATAGAAGCTGTGATACCAAAGCAAGTCTGCTCATGAAGCAGAAGACACTCACGAACTGAGGAAACAAAAGTAATTTCTGAATTGGGCAGTGGGATGCACCAGAGAAAAGAAACTCTTGAGGAGCAGCAGTGAGGGTCTACAGTACATGAAATGCTGTTCCAGAGTTGTAACTGTTATCAAAGTGAATTTTAGATGGCTAATCAGCTACTGAAAAGAAACAGCTATGACTTTTAATACTACCTCCAAGAAAAGAGTAACTATTTCCTTATTTCCTATGAGAAACCTAAATTGTCAAGAAAAATCTTTAAGGGGTGCCTAACACCTTCCAAACAATACCCTTCCAAAAGTGCAACTTTCACAATGGGATTTCCAACAGTTCTGCCTAAAACATGGCACAGGAGGGCTCTGGGATGGCATCAGTCAGGGGCTGGTTGCTGCAGATGTCAGTAAGCAGTTTGTTTTCATCAATAACACAAGATGTCTGTAGCATTACCAGTTTTACTATGCTCATTGTTTACCAGAAAACACAACTGTCTTATTAGCTGGCATTTCTCAAGGTCCTTTGCCTTTGTTTTTCTCTCCCTAGTATAAATGAGGATATTTACAAATAATACAAATATAGTCTGCTGAGAAAATGAAGCTCACACTGTGGGATGTTCATTATGTAAGGGTGGAAATTTTCAAAGTGATGATAAATGCGTTAAGTTACTTTTCATGTATCATTAAGTAACGTTGAATTCTAAGCTTGTAATAACCAACTTGATAATGCAGCCTTCATAACAAAGGGGTCATCACCCAGCAGACACAGTGGAGCCCCATACTGCCTTATATAATAACATTTTCCAGAGGAATGAGCAGACCGCTTTCTGTGATGCACAGGGAGTGTACAAGCTGTCAACTGTGCACTCAGCAGCATCTTCTACAAGGACTGTGTAACAGAATCAAGTAACTCATGGCTGTACTAAAGGAAGAATAGATTACACTCAAGCAATATCCGCATTATGAAATGCAGGTAGTGTCCAGCATCGTGCATTACCTAATTAAAATCCACAGACACTCAAAGCAACACCCATACAGAGGTAAATAACTCTAGTGTACACAGTTCAGATTATTACCTTTGCCTACCTATCAAGCTGGTTGCAGCTCTGCAATGCAACACCTCCCTTCTGCACCAGCAAAATGTCACTGATTTCTATGTGGTGGCATATATATTGAGGAAGGGGAGGGGATAAAGAAAAGAAGCACTGAAAAACTGAAGGGCTTGTCAGCTGATGAGGTGTGCTGCTGGCAGTAAGTATTGCCACTGCTCAGACCTTCTTGCTCTGTGTTTTATCCACCTCAGCAACAGAGCTGAAAATCTTCATAAATCCTCCCCTCTGATATTCAATCTGTAAAATAACCAATGCAACATAATGCTATGGAGCTTTTTATTTCTACACTCATTAAAATAATAATTAAGGAACTGAGACCAACTTTTTTTTTTTTTTGGTGGGGTTTTCCTGGTCCTTGTTAAAAGGTTCCATGGTCAACATGACTCAGAAATTCAGAGCTCATTATACAGAACTCCCTAAATTAGTATTCTGTTCATGGGCTTAATAGGCATTTAAGCAATGTAAGAGACAGGTTTTGTTTTGTTCTTTTTTTAATTGATAGAATAAACTGTATTCAAATGCTCAGAAAGTCTCCCTGGTCTGCAAAGCAGAGAGAGCTAAATGAGCCAAGCACAAACAGTCCTAGGACCCTTTGTTACCCATAAGGCAAATGAGAGCAGTGGGTTTCCTCCTCCATCTCCAAGCCCTTCATAATTAAAGATAGCAGCTTACCTAATGTTCAGGATATGCCATAAACATTTGTTTTCATTAAGGCCCATATTGAGAAACCATGCAGATTCTGCTGAATAAAGCCTAACAGAAAAACACTTCAGTATAGAAGGTTGGGATGGCTCACAGGAACAGCAGAGTAAGGAATAAACATGGAATAAAATGAAGGAGAAAAGCCAACAATTAATTCACACATCCTGAACTGTCTAATAATTACTAAAATAGCACAGAGAATAACACAAACAGAAAATTGATTTCTTTTTACAGACTAAAGGTTTTGTTGTTGTTCATACAAAATGACAGCAAACTCTCAAAAGAGATTACTTCAAAAGAGCAAAACATTCTTCACACCGTGTGAAAAAAGAAAAAGAATTTTGGTGGAAAGAGTAAAAGAGACTCTGCCACTCTTATTAGTGGGGGTGGAAAAAAAAACACACAGAAAAGCAAAGTAAGATTTTTTTTCTTCCTACATTTTATTTGAGACCATGAATAGAACCGTTCTACATCTTCAGCACATGTTCCTGAAGTCCTGCCTTCTTGGTATCTGAAGCAAACGCTGTGATATCAAAGAGGCAAGTGGGGAACCAAATCACTGCATAGATACCATCCCTACACCACTACTATTTTTATTTCCACAAGCACATTGCTAGACATCTTCCCATAATCTTACACCTCAAAAAATATCCCTGACTCAACAGGGTATTCTGGTTTGTACCAGAAAAAAAAGATTCCTGAATGTATGTGTGTCCTCTAGCCAACGCAATTTTTAGTGGGAATGTCAAGTTCTAAAAGATGTGTCCCTGAGCACTGAGAAAAGTCTTGGAAAAAAGCACACCCAGAGGACAGGACAGATGAGAATAAGCAGATAGTATCAGGGTCTGGAGATCTACCCAGATACAAAATATTGTTGTCTGTACTCACATCAAATGCTACTTCAGCCCAAAGAGCCTTTAAAAATTGTCACATGAAGACTAAATTCATGCTTCTTTAAAAAAGACAGTATAACATAAACTTATAACAATTCCCTTTTAATTGCCTTTTTCACGTTAAAAATTAGAAATAATGATGTGACAGAGATGCATTTCCAACAAGACCAGAGGTCTGTCTCAGGAAAAGTGTCTTTGTCTCCAAGAATTAAGACATAAGAAACAGCAGCAGGCCCAGACCTGGTATTTCTCACTCGCCCCAACGAAGAACTTCCTTCCTCCATGGCAAATGGACTATTTCAGCAGTGACCTGTCAGTGTTTTGTAGAAACTGGCAAATTAGCATACAGCTGCATCTCCAGGCTACCAGAAGGCTTTGAGAATAGCATGTAAAAACTCAATACAGAAGCAAATCAATCTGATGCCTTTAATTGAAGACAGTATGTAACACCAAAGAATGAGACATATGTGAAACAGCTAAAGCAGTTCCTGAAACTGAAGAGTTTCAGAACTGGGGTGTGGAACCAGTGCTCCAGAAGATGCAACTAAGAAGCTGAAAATAACCACTAGAGTGTGGAATACAGGTTCATATTGGTAAGTTTCTGTGACTGAAAAGAGAGAACACAGTGTGGTTTAGGAAACAGGGGGTTCTTCTGTTATCTATTTTCACTGAATCACACCAAATAAAAACGTAAAGCAGAGATTATCCCATTTTTACAATGAATGGCACATATTTTTTGTACTCCCACTGAATTAGTAACCCTGCACATGAACTGTAGATTCAGACGAAATTATGCAATGTAGGACTCTCAACACCAGCACATACTCAGCGCAGAAGTCTTTGAACAAACAATTACAGAAACACGATCCTACTAATGAAGAGGACATTCTTCTCTGCCACTAAAACAATCAAGTACCCAGTAAGTATGAGACCTAGGGTGGCAGCCATCCATTCAATAAACAATTTCACAGAATTCACAATGAACAACTTCAGAGGCCGCAAGCCGATATGAGCCAGGTTAAGAGCCTGGGGAAACTGATGGCAGACACTATGTGGCATCATTTGCTGATGACTCACTCATTCTGTGCTGCAAAACTCCATCATACACAGAATAACATAACTGAAAAGGAAAATAAGCAAGACTCTCTGCCAAAGAATCCAGGAAAATAGAGGAATATTAAGCAGGGCTACTCCGAGTCGACACCAAGAGCACTTAATTTACAGCATTCTTCAGCTGGTCTTAGGAAAATGTGTGACCCACTGAAATCAATAATAAATAAGCACTGTCTGTCAGCAGATCCAGGAGCTAACTCTTGTTATTTAAAAATGCAGTTGTGCTGATAAAGCACTCTCAAAATCCACCTTCAGGGAGATGATTTATTTGCTGTTTGTTTATGAATATAGACATTAATTTAATACCGGAACAAGGACGCAGAGATATAAATACACAAGTGGAAAAATAGAGACCTATATATAAACTGATATAAATAAATAATACTTTTACTTTACTCTTCAAAACAATAAACAAATTACTATTAGAATCTTAAATCTCTCAAAACTTCGCCAATTAATTTTGAAGATGGAAGAGAAATACTACCATTAAGGGATTTGCAAGGCTGAACAGTATGTCAGGAACTTGAACATGCATGTTCCCTTGCCCTGTACCTACAAGGATACTATGTCTTTATTGTACATAGGGGAAGAAATGTTAGAATTCACATTCTAGCAGGGTCCTCCAGCTGTAATCTCGAAGGAAGGAACAATTTTTTTCTCATGGCCTTTTTTTGAGTTAATTCTGATAAGAACAGCATGGCCTTTACTTAAAACACTCTCCCCTGTTTTTTCATTTCTGATCTGATTCACCTTTGAAGTTTACTTTGCAGTCCACCTGGAAACTGGAAGCAATTAAAAAATCCTTGATACAGCATGTCACACATGCATCAAGAGCAAATTTAGTAACAAGACTGCTACATAACAGAGATTATATAAAACTGACAAAACCCCAAACCTGGACTGTGTGGTAACATTTACATAGATATCACACAATACTCACTATCTCATTTTCAGGTAGTAAGTAGATTTCATAGACCTAGACACATAAAAGAAAGGTTTTTGAAAATTGTGCCACTAAAGACCTGATTTGTCTTTTTTTCTTACAAATCAACTGGGTAGAGGAAGGACTAGATTTCAGAGAAAAAAAAAATCAACAGTGGTCAGTTTTTCTAGCATAAGGACAAACATATAAAGTCCAAGCACACAGACACACTACAATTAGCAGGCCAGGTTGGTTTCAAGGCTTTTGACTTAAGAGTTGAGGAGAAGCTGAGAGATTTCTCAAAGCCGGTTAGAAAAACTTCATGTTTTTCAATCTGCAGGTGTAAAGAAGACAACACTAAAAATAGAAGTAATCAAGAAAGTCCCAGCTGCTTACTTTCACAGCAAGCTAGACGTATGCAAAAGAAAAACATGAGACTCCCTTCTAAAAAAAGAGTTGATTAAAATTTTAGAGTAATTTATTTTTAAATACACATTTTGCTTGACAACTTGCAGAACAAATTGCCATGGTGCCAGGAATAATCTACAGCATAATAAAAGAGCTCGGAAAAAGCAGAGGATTTCAGAGTCTATTCCTCACCTCACCCGGGGAAGAGGAACAACCAAAAGAGATGAGGTGTTTGCTTGCTTAGAATAAATCCAAGAATATGTTATCCCTGAGGGCTGAGATGATTGAACAGCCTGCCACCACCTAGAAGGGTTGATGTTCCTCCTGTTCGTCCTTCTCCCCATGGCCACCTTTGCTGCATTTACTGAGTTGCCCTGGGGATGTCTCTGAAACCACTAAGATAGCAGAAAACCAGCTGCCTTTGCTTTTGCTAGGTGGCAAACTATGCCAGAACCAGCATGAATATCAGGGGAAGCATGCTCCTCCTTATGTGTCCATCGTCTGGCTGCACAGTGGCCCAGTAAGCTGTAATTTCAACCCAACACTTTCAACAGGAGGCAAGGTGATTTGCATTATCTAACAGCCCAAGGCAGGGTATTCACATAACTGAAAAAGAGAGAGACTTCTCTGTAGGCTCCTGATTGCAGAAATCCACAGACAGAATCATAAAATGATTTGGGTTGGAAGAGACCCTAAAGATTGTATAGTTCCAACCCCCCTACCATAGGCAGGGAGGGACACCTTCCACTAAATCTGGTTGCTCAAGGTCTCATGCAGCCTGGCGTTGAACACCTCCAAGGAAGGGGGCATCCACGATCTCCCTGAACAACCTGTTCCAGTGTCTGACCATCCGTGCTGTAAAGAATTTCTTTCTAATATCTAGTCTAACTCTCTCCTGCGCAAGCTTAAAATCATTCCTTCTTGTCCTACCACAAAAAGCCCATGTGAAAAGTCTCTTCCCAATTTTCTTGTAGGCCTCTTCACGTGGCTCAGCAAGCCAAAGGAGAACAGTGCAATACTATGATTCGTAATCACTTAAAGCAAAGTCTCCCTAAAGAAAGAGGGAAAACCCTGGGAAGATCACAGAACAGATGCTTCTAGAAGATATACTAAGGCACAGAGGGGACAATAAGGTGATTCAAGACAGCCAACATTCCTCCTCCAAGGGCCAAGTTCTGCCTAACCCAGTGACCTTCTATGATAGGGTGACTACATCAGTGGACAAGGGAAGAGCTATGGATGTCATCTATGCTATGCAGAAAGGCTGAGAAGGCTCCAAGGGGACATTATTGCAGCCTTTCAGTACTTAAAGGACCTTCTAAGAAATATGGGACTTGTTGTGATAGGACAAGGGGTGATGGTTTTAAACTAAAAGAGGGAATATTCAGACTAGATAAAAGGTTAAATTTTTTTACAAGGAGAGTGGCAAAACTCTGGCACAGGTTACCTAGAGAGGTGGCAGATATGTGATCCCTGGTAACAGCAAAGGTCAGGTTGGACAGGACTCTGAGCAGACAGTTGGACTACGTGGCTTTTAAAAGGTCCCTTCCAACCCAAAGCACTTTATTATTCTATGAAATTCTTGGCTGGAGAACACATTTCAAATCTGTGTGTCATTCAGCAAACCACTGACACCAGCGAAACAACTCGTCCCCAAGACAGGGGGTTCAGATATCTAATTGCACAAGTGCAAAGGAATATATCCTGTCTGTTGCAGAACAGACAAATACCCAAAGCTGGATTACATAGAACTGTATAAAGAGATATCAAAATTATGATGAGGTGAAAAGAAAAGACTCTCATACCTAAAAGGCTAATGATGTGTTGTCTCAAGTTTTCACTTCTTCATCAGAGAATTTTTAACTTAATACCAGAATATGTTTACAATAACTCCCAAAAGCTGCCATTTAAAATAAACACATTCTAAAAGCTTTCCTAGACACTCAGCATAAATACACACACGCATGTTACCAGCTAATTTATCTTGCAGAATTATGACTGCGAAAAAAAGAATAAATCAGATAGTAGCCTCAGGAGTGACCCTTTAAATGAAGGATCTCCTCTCCTTCTACTCACACACCAGATTTTTCATTCATATAAAAGAGTATCCGAAAGATTTCATGAAAAAGTGTTACAGGCAAAAGACTTGTTGCAATGAAAGAGATGCTAGAAACAGGGTCTGTACCAAATCTACTTACTTTATTGAAAAGATAAATACCAGCTGAGGAAGCTCCAGGAAAGGAAGAGGGAAAGGAAAAAGAGGAAAAGTGGACAGTCATCTCCATAGTAACTACCACTACGAAACTCAGGGGAGAACTTGTCTGAAAGCTGAAAGAGTGCTACCAGTGGAAACAGACTGCAATGCAATGGGGGGTAGGGGAGGAACCAACCTTGCAAATAATTCGCCACACTGTCAGTGATCTTTTAAGCATTAGTTTATGTAATCAGAGCCAACAACAAATACCAAGAGAGAAAAGCAAAGAAGGAAAACGTAAAATTGAAACATACTGATGACATGGCCACTATTGCACAAATTATTTAAAAACAAACATAACAATAAAAATAGAAATGTTCAGGTGTAAAAAAGAAAGAAAAAAATTTTTTTTTCATTAGTTTCCCCTCAAGAAACCCTCTGCTTCTGGATGCAGCCACGGAAGAAAATAAAGGCAAAGTGCTACACCAGCATAAGACGGGCCATGTATGTAAAACAGCTGGGATTTTTCTGTCAACACAAGAGACTTGAGAAGATTCCAGAGAAGATATTTACACTGAAAAAGATCTATGCTTTACAAATCCAGTTCAGAGGCAGAAAACTCTTACACTGCCAAGCTTCAACGACGGTAATCAGGGCTACCTTATTTCTGACCAGTGTCCAGATCATCCCACACCTCTCCTAGCCATCTGCAAGTGTTAAGATCCATTCCCCACTTTGAACAGCATCTGCTTTGAGCTAAGAGAGGATCTTATCAATGTTCATAAATATCTAAAGAGCAGGGGTAAAGAGGATGGGGGTAGACTCTCTTCAGTGGTGCATGGCACCAGCAGAAGGGGCAATGGGAACAAACCAGAACATAGAAAGTTCACCTAAACATAAGGGAAGAGTCTTTATTTTGGGAGTGACGGAGCATTGGAACAGGCTGCCCACAGAGGTTGTGGAATCTTCTCTGGAGACTTTCAAAACCCACCTGGATGCAATACTATGCAACCTGCTTTAAGAGACCCTGCTTTAGCAGGGGGTTGGGACTAGATCACAGGATGTTAGGGGTTGGAAGGGACCCAAGGAGATGATCGAGTCCAACTCTCTCTGCAGACGTCCTTTCCAACCCTCAGCATCCTGTGATTCTGTGACCCAGAACATTAGGCCACAGCATTCCACGATTCTATAATGACACTAGAACACACATTATGACCAGCTTTGGTCAACCAGCACACAGGACAACATTACTCCAACCCAGGTTGGCTTTCAGCTCAGCACACATACGAAACACTCAGGTCAGAGTTAGAGCAGAAATTATGTGGCATGCAAACGGCCCATGGTAAATCTCCAAATGTTCATATAAAAGAAAACCAGTTTGCCTGAGTATTAGTTACAACACAAACCAGGTTTTATACAGCTTAGCAGCAAAATCTTTGGAGATATTGTTTAGAGACTGAAGAAGATACAATACTGTGCCTATTAAATTATATCCAGCCTACTACAACAAAATGAAACATTTCTTCTGGGAAATCAGCCTTGCATCCAAATGTTACACTGAATGAAAACATTAGAGGACCAAGAATCTTCAGACTGTACTTCTCTTCCCATATGCTCTGTTACCTAATCCTTCAGACAGGCATTATACTGTGGCCTAACTTTACAAAGTTGTTACTAAGTTTAGTCTCAGCAAACTACTTACTGCCAGATATTACAGAATTTTCCACCTTTATTTCAGAAACAGGTTTCTGCTTTTCCATTCTTGGTCTTTTATTCTCATTACAATAATTTTTATCTCTTCAGATCTTTTTATGCTGAATTTCTAATTTAATGCAAGATACTGGAACTGTTTAATTTAATTCTGAAATCTTACCCATATTTGATGGTGCTGAATATTTTAAGTAATCTCTTCCAAAAGAGTAAGTCCACTACATATGCTAGGATGGCAAATTTCTAAGAATCAGAATATTAAAATAGAATTACATTCTTTTAACTTAGAGGAAAACAAAACAAAACACAATATTGCTGTGATCTTCAAAGCAGAGTTACGTGCTCTTTTTTTTCTTCCCATCTCTGAATTCATTTGGAGAGACTCATGAATGAAGTAACGAGTCGAAAGACATCCACTGCCAATACATGGAAACGTTTGGGTTGGTTTTGCTTTGGCATTTTTTTTACCCATTCATGCTACAGGATCAAGAAAATCAATTAATGGAGTGAGCAGACAACATTTTACCTACCAAGGTAACATGACTCAAATTAAAAAGAAAATAAAATACAACAACAAACTTGATTTCGGGTTATCTTGATCTCAGAGGCAGCAGTCTGGGCACTGGGCTGAGTCATCAGCCAGTAGCTGAACTACAATGCCAAGGTAAGAGAAAGCCAAGCAACAACACAGATGCATGACAGAAGAAATCAGAGGCAACATCTGAGTTAACGTTTTGTTAACCCAAACATCAGCCTAGAATCTTATACAGACAGCAGATTATGTGCGTTAAAGAACATCTTTCACACTGACACACAAATCTGCTTGGGAAAAAATGTCTCTTGGTATAGAATCAATCATTTCCCAAGTTTGTTTAGAGGAACTTCTCCCTGGTACTTAAGCAGTCAACATCTGGCCTATAAAACAAAAGGGTGAGACATACCAATAATATGAATGACATTAGAGATGGGTTGTGGAGCAGCTGAAATAGTATTTGCCATGTACAGAACCACAGAAACAACTGTGCCTTTCCAGTCTTGCTTTGGAAACAGTCCCTCAGGGAACAAGCCCAAGATCAGGGTCATGAAGACTTCCTGCCAACTCTGGCTTCTGAAAAGAAGGTAGCAGGTGAGGATAAGCGAGTTTGAACCAAACACTGCATAAAACTTCTCAGCTGCTGTAAATCACACTTTGTAATTATTAAACCACTACTAGGGCTAATGTTTACATAGCTGCCTATCCACAAAATTAGTGTTCCCATATTCTTGTACCTTACTACATCTTTACTTCTTGGATAGTATAATCCATGTCAACAACTTCTGTTTGTTCCTTATGAAAATTCTGAAAGAACATTAATCTCCTGATTTCTTTTTTTTCCTTTCAAATTGAATAAAATGATCTCAGCTTGCATTATAAAGTAGGTCATTTGTCTTCTTACTATCTTGTGCACATTCACTCCACTTGACTATTACTGTTTTGTTTATAAGGCCTATTATTTAATTATAAATGTGCTGCACTAGAAATATATTCCATTCATATCAAAATTTCCAGGAGATGAGAATTTAAACAAAAACAAAACCAAACAAACAAACCAACCAACCAAAACAAAACAAAAACAAACCAGACTGCCATTTTGGTTTCATTGTGGATTAATGTAGTTCCTCCAACTGAAATTGGAAGAAAATAACAGAAGCACCTGGTTGGTAAGTGGATTACACTATGTAGTAGTTGACAACAGCTGAACAAAAATGCATTATATAGTGTTTCAATTACTCAAAAGATCATTCACTAGAAAAGGTCCTGAAAAAACACTTGGATATTACTAGCAGTCTCCTGCTTTCACACCCAAGTCATAACACACTGCTCTCTCCATCATATACAACATTGAAAAGAAAACTCTCACAAATTACATATCTGGAAATAGGACTGACCTTATCTTACATCTTGCATAGATGGTGCTAAGCCTAGTGCTAAAGACAGTGCTCATTATGAAGCATAAAAACAACTTGGAAAAAATAAAGCAGAAACCAATCCAGACTCTCCTCAAAATTCTGACAGCTCTGCTACAAGAAAGTGTTCTGCAGCTCAAACTGAAAAGGATATATCACTAAAAAAACACTGAAATTAGCAGAAGCTTGCCTACTCTTGAATGTTTTTTTTTTGTGCTGCAATTGGGCTCTGCTAGCCTGGCAGCTACGCAGCCACCAGCCAAAGGAGATCACTGTGCTTGTCTCCCCCTCCTTAAGCACATACCTTTTGTTTTGATAAACCTTGACACTCGTCTTGCCCCACAATAAGCCAGCAACAGGGAGTTAAACTGGTATTTTAAATTAAAAAATAAATAAATGTCAAACAGGAAAATGCAGTAGGCAGCAGAGAACCAGCACATGACAAAGAGCAGAAGCACATCCAGCTTCGGATCCAGAGATGGGACATCCACCCACTCTGCTGCTTCTGCAAGGTAGGGGGAATATTTCTTCTACCCTATTTTTCTTCTAAACTAAGCAAACTTTTTTGTGTCTCTTAATGGAGAAAATAAACTTTTGACATTAAAACTCCCCAGATTTGAAACTTAGCAACTATTAAAATCAGTCAACCTCCTCCCACACAGCCTTCCTTCTAATGGCCTTTACAATGAAGGAGAAACACATTTGCGCATTTGGCAATTCCCTGTGTGCATTTCTGGGAAGGAGACCATATGAATGAGTAGCTACCTGATTAGTAACAGGAAGCAAGCAATGGCCTACTATCACCAAAGATTAATACACTGTCACCTAACATCTGCTCTTCTTGGGTAAGGAGAGCAACTGTTGACAGAAAACATAAAGCTGTCTCTGCACGCTGTTGTTAATTGCCAGCAGTTGGAGTCTTTAAGTTGCCCATAAAGACATACAAGCATCCAGCACAGTGACCAAACACATTTGGTCTGGTACCTCAAAGAAGAATCAAAGCTGGAAATTGGAGATTCACAGCAAGAAGGTGGAGCTACAATGAAGTTGCACTTCTCCTTCAGCAATCCCTTTTTATGAGGTTTGAAAATGCACAGAGTGCACTGTCAGCAAGTTTGCTGATGACACCAACCTGGGTGGAACAGCTGCCACACCAAAAGCTGTGCTGCCATTCGGTGAGACTTAGACGGGCTGAGGGTTGGGCAGGGAGACATTGATTGAAATTCATCAAGGGCAAGTGTAGAGCCTTGCACCTAGGAAAGAACAACCCCAGGTAACAGTATAGGTTGGAGACTGACCTGCTGGAGAGCAGTGAAGGGGAAAAGGATCTGAGGGTCTTAGTGGATGGGAGGTTGACCATGATCCAGCAGTGTGCTCTGGTGGCCAGGAGGGCCAAAGCCATTCTGGGGTGTATTAAAAGGGATGTGGTTAGAAGGTCTAGAGAGGTTCTCCCCCTCTCTACTCTGCCCTGGTCAGGCCACACCTGGAGTACCATGTCCAGTTCTGGGCCCCCCAGTTCCAGAGGGACATGGAGCTGCTTGAGAGAGTCCAGCGCAGAGCTACAAAGATGATTAAGGGAATAGAACAACTCTCTTATGAGGAGAGACTGAGGGAGCTGAGGCTTTTTAGCCTGGAAAAGAGGAGAATGAGGGGTGACCTCATTCATGTTTATAAATATGTAAAGGGCATCCCTGTCCTGGGAGTCCAGAAAGATTCCTCCTTCTAGATGTGAGGCATGAGGGTTATTGTCATTGAGCACGAGCAGCAGCAAGAATCAAGTCAAAGGGGCCCAGGGAAGCCCTGACAAGGGACAAGTTCAAACACCACAGGAAACTCTGGTACTTCAGAACACACTGTATTACACATACACTTCACTAAATGCACCAATCCCTAAAATCCTTTCACTGCATATACTACCAGCTACAAACCACAGTATTTCAAGAAGACAAATACTTGTTTGCAGAGGGGCAAATGCTGACTGAAGCAGGCATTAAATCCACAGTGTTTAAATGTGTATTTTAGTACAAGAGTGCCACTAGCTATACACACAGCTACTTGAAGAAGTCCAGGGGAGAAGACAAGGAGGGCACAATTTCTGAAAACTCAATGATTTGAGGCTGTCAACCCATAGAAATCAAACAGATACCATTTCTGTCCTATTCTCCCATCTCATTCTCCCACAATGCTTTGTGCAATCCCAAAATGACTTGGAAAGAGGAAGCATTACATATTCAGCTAAACAAAAAAAAATAAAAGGGGACAAGAAGACATTAAAACATTTAAGGGACTGCAGTATGGCTTAAGAGAAGGAGCAAAGAAGAGGTCTGTCTGTAAAGCAAAAGCTAGGGGAGCTAAAAAAGTAGATAAAGTCTGTGGTGGGTGTATATGGAAACAAAACAGGAACACTCCTCACAGCAACTGCAGCAACAAATGTAATATTATTTCAACAGTTCACAAAGTATGAAGAAGAACTGAAATGATGTCTTGCCTTAAACAAAAGACATAAAAACATTTTTCATCTTGCCTCTTGTTTTGGGAGTTGGGGGTTTCCTTTGGGTTTAACCCAAGAATTACCAAAGACACTGAGTCCTATATATGAGGCCTGTACCACCCAACTGCTTCTCAAATGTCTGAATTCTCACAGCAAATACTCCTCAAAAAAATTCACCCACAATATTCAAATGCAGTTTCATGGGACCGCTGATGGAGCAATCCCCCTTACCTCTGCAGCTGCACTGTGCAGGGCACCAGCAGCAGGGACAGCAGCCCCAAGAAAGGGGATGTCCCCACAGGTGCACTGACACCTGTGAACAAGAGATGAAAACCTGCACAGGTAACAATAAAGAACTCTGTAAAAAAAGCCTCAATCTGTATTCCTTGATACTATTTTTAATCTTAACCAGCAACTTGAACCTACTTATGGTGTAACTGTCCATTCAGTTGTGTCAGCACGTATGGGGCATGAAGGGACAAAGCAAGTGCAGAGGGCAGCAAAAATTCCTTAAGACAACATGCAAATGACAGTGGCAACAACATGAAACTGTGACCATTGTCTTCCAAGGTCACATCTACAGTGGATGTCACCTGAATTTCTAAGCAGAAATAATTTTCAAGCTCGTGTTGTATCTCATAAAGCAAAAACCACACACACAAGTACTCTTCTCCTGACCAGAGATGAAGTAATAAGTCTTACAAAACTCCTATCAGTACAGAAGAGTTCTTCTGTTTCAAAAAGAACTTTATGGTTCATTTTGGAACTAAGATGCAAGAAGGAAACAGGTTGAGAAAGCATTTCCAATTCTCTTTCAAATGGCATTTTTCAGACAGCTTGCATTGCTTCTTATTTCGTACAGAGGACAACTCCCAGCCTCCTACATTCTCAGAGTATTTTCCATAATACTGAGTCCTACTATTTTAACCTGCGTTTTGCACATTCAGGATAATTCATAAGAGTGCAAAACAAGGACCTCACAGTTGACTTCTAGGAAAGAAGAAGCAGCTTGCTACAAGCAGCATCTCAAGGCAGTCCTTCGCAACAAATACCTACCCCACTATACAGTTTCTCAGGAACATCTGCTCTGTTGTGTTTTCTGTTGGTTTTGGTTTTTTTTTAACTTCACATGTCTTCTTTCAGAGAAAACTTAAAAATAACAACAGTAACTACTTTTGTGATGCTTTCCTTGAACTTACACACACATACATACTGACATGATCCTGAAAGGCTAAAGCCGGGGAGAAGGAAGGAGGACAGGAGGGGAGAATGTAGAAGTATTTAATTTAGCAATCACCTCCTCAAAACTGCTTTTTCATGCTTTCCAAAACAACAAGAACAATCCATACAGATAGATGAAGCAGAATTTGCTATATCCTCACTGTTACAATAAGGACTCCATGCTGAAAAGTGAGTTTACGGCAAGGCAGTATATGCAACCACACCCTACTGATAACATAATCACAACCTTAAAGCACAAAAAGGCCAAAGCAGAAAGGCAGTACTTTAATCAAAACATGTTACTGACCTTTTCCTCGAGGGACCTTCTTCAAAATCTGAAGAACTAACATCGTTGCTCGTTGAGGACACTTGCGATGCATCATCCTTCTCGTTCTCCAGCTGTTCTGATCCTGGTCCTAATCCTTTAGATTGGCCATTAGTGAGAAGTCCTGCAAACGTGACAAAGCAGTACACAATATTCAAAACCTGTGTTACCAGTGCCAAATGGATCTTACAAAAAAACTCATGCATGACACTAGAAATAGAGAGCTGATGAACAAAGCAAGAGTCTTGCAAAGAGATACACTGACAACATTGATTTTGCACCAGAGGTACTTCAATAAAAACCTGTCTGCTTCTGTGTTTCTGATTTGGTTAACTGTGAGGCCCCAATCCCAAATGACCACAGTATGGGTGTTTGCAGCACTATTTGCAATCTTGTCACGTCCCTCATTCGAAAAGGGAGGCAGCTTAGTCAAACTCATCCCTGTTTTACAGAACTCCTATTGACTGACAAAGATGAGATGTAGATGTAGATCAATATAAAATTAAGGTGCCATTTGGTTCAATTTGTTGTCATCTTGTTCTTCACCCTGCTGCTTCCAACTATTGCAATTTATGATCCTTTAAAAAAAAAAAGTCTGAAATCCCAAAGGGATGAACATCAAATACAGAAACATCTATTTCTTGATTAATTCTTCTGGCTAAGTGTCACTCCTCTACAGAAACTCCAGACTGCCAGCAAAGGTACACAACGCAGGGGAAATTTCTTTTCACAGCTGCTTTCCTTTTTGTGCCTTTACAGTGTCACCTAAATGAAAAATCAGCATTGGGCCTTACATAAACATAATGTTTAACAAATTTTTCACCTTCTATAATTTAATCTGATTCTTACAAACAACAGCAGACAGTGAAACCACTCATACTTAAGAAGAAATAAAATAGTAACATATTCTTCACTAGGTTTTGGGTTAAGAGGGAGGAAAATTACTAACTATTTTATCAGTTCAGTATTTACTCAGTGTTTTAAGAGCTTATTACCACAGGAGCTGCAATTTTATCCGGGAGAACGCTTTCCCACATCTTCACCAAAACACTTCTGCAAATGGCATAACAAAGCTTCGTTTCTCAGTTTTATTTCCTCAGAGAAATGCTAGTAAGTACTGTCCCCTTGGCCATTTCAGTCCCATTTTTGATAATTGCATCTTAGAAAAGGAAACAGGGAGGGGATGGACCCACTGCAATATAAGCCAGGCAGAAAGACTGGGAAGAGCACTAAACCAAGAACGCTAATAATAGCAGCCCAAAACAGTCCACCAGCGACACATCAGCGCCACAACATTTCAGACCTCTGCTTTCAGGTAAATCATCACATAACCAAGCATTCAACCAAACTCAGAGACACGTGGAAGGATATCCAGAGCAAGAGAAATGACCGCCGCCAGACTTGCCTGCCCTGCACATCTGCAGGTGTGAACTGCTGCACGGCACCATCTCTGCCCCTCCTGCCCACCCCTGCTCTTGTGCGAGAGGGCATAGGCCGCAGGCACACTTGTCCCCACCTGTGGTGAATTCAAACTGCCTCTCACCAAGAGCTCACACTCTCCTCCTGCTTCTGCCTTTGTTATTTTTGCTTTTCTGAGGCAGTTTTGCCACTTGGGGAAGGTTCCTCCACCTTGGAAACGTTTACCTCAGTGAGTACAAAAATGGCAGGCAGAGCAGGTCTCAAACCGCCGCCGCCATTTTGCCCCTGCCCACAGCGAGCCAGAGCCGCCCCTGGACAGAAGCTCTCATCTGTCCCACACCGTGGGGGAGCTGGAGATACCCTCTCTCTCCCTGTGTTCTGCCTTTGCTCATTTTGCTCTTTTGCCACAGTGTTGCTGCTTTGGGAAGGTTAGATCACCTTGAAGGCCCTCTCCTCAGCCACTCTGCTGAAATGGCCGCCACGACGGGTTTCAAACTGCCGCTGTCACTCTTGTTCCCTGCCACAGCGAGCAAGAGCTGCCGCTGGCCAGCAGCTCAGACTCTCTCCACTCTGAGGTGGAGACACAGCACACCCTCGTGCTCTCTGCACTTCTACCTTCATTTTTTTTGCTCTTTTGCTGCAGGTCAGCTGCTCTGAGAAGGGTCCTCTGCTCTGAGAAGGGTCCTCCGCTCTGAGAAGGGTCCTCCGCTCTGAGAAGGGTCCTCCGCTCTGAAGCCCTCTGCCCCACTGACTTCCTGAACTGGAGTCATAACTTCTGCTTGCTACTGTGTAGCCCACAAAGCAAGAGTGCCAGTTTTTCCTTTAGACTGTCTCTCTCAGGCAGCCTAAGACTGGCAAGGAGAAGTTAAAGGAGCCCTTTTGTTCTTTTTGAGGCTTCCTTTCAATTAGAGAGATTACAGAATATCTTAGATTGGAAGGCACCATAGAGACCATTTACTCCAACCTCCCTGACATGAGCAGGGACACCTCTCAACTAGGCTTGGTTGCTCAAGGTCTCATCCAATCTGGCCTTGAATCATTTCCAGGAAGGCAGCATCCACAACCTCCCTGGGTAACCCATTCCAGAGTCTCAGCACTGTCATACTGAAGAGCTTCTTCCTACATTCTAGTCTAAACCTATTCACCCTCAGCTTAAAACCATTCCTCCATGTCCTATCACTACACGCTCTTATGAAAAGTTCTCTTCCTGCAGGTTCCCCTCAGGTACTGGAAGGCAGCAATAAGGATCCCCTAGAGTCTTCTCCAGGCTGAACAACCCCCCCTCCCTCTGCCTATCCTCATAGAAAACATCTGTTTGGAAGAGACCTCAATGACCACCTAGTCCAACCCTCAACCCAGCACTGAAGGGTCAACACTAAACCATATCCCTAAGCACCAAGTCCATATGCTTCTTAAACACCTCCAGGGACATTCCAATGTTTGATAAACCACTCTGTGAAGATTTATTTCCTAATACCCAGCCTGAACCTCCCCTGGCACAGCTTGAAACCATTTCCTCTAGTTCTGTCACTTAACACCAAAGAGAAGAGGCTGTCCCCTTCTTTGCCCCAAGAGAAGAGGTGCTCCAGCCCTTTGATCATCTTTATGGCCATCCTCTGGATTAATTCCAACATTTCTACATCCTTCTTATGGTGAGGATACCAGAACTGGACTAGCACCAGAAGTGGGATCTTACGGGAGCAGAGGAAAGGGGAAGAATCACCTCCCTTGATCTGCTGGCCACAATCCTCTTAATGCAGCCCAAGAAATGGTTTGCCTTCTGGGCTGTGTCAGTGCAGTGCTGGTTCACGATGAGTTTCTCATCAATCAACATCCCCAAGCCTTTTTCTCCAGGGCCACTCTCCACCTAGCCTGTATTTGTGCCTGCGGTTGGCCCTAAAAGAAAATGCAGGACCTTGCACTTCAACTTGTTGAACTTAATGCAGTTTGCACTGGCCCACTTCTTAAGCTTGTTAAGATCCTTCTGGATGACAGCCCTTCCCTCAAGTGTGTCCACTGCATCACACACAGTATCACAGTATTATCAGGGTTGGAAGAGACCTCACAGATCATCAAGTCCAACCCTTTACCACAGAGCTCAAGGCTAGACCATGGCACCAAGTGCCACGTCCAATCTTGCCTTGAACAGCCCCAGGGACGGCGACTCCACCACCTCCCCGGGCAGCCCATTCCAGTGTCCAATGACTCTCTCAGTGAAGAACTTTCTCCTCACCTCCAGCCTAAATCTCCCCTGGCGCAGCCTGAGGCTGTGTCCTCTCATTCTGGCACTGGCCACCCGAGAGAAGAGAGCAACCTCCTCCTGGCCACAACCACCCCTCAGGTAGTTGTAGACAGCAATAAGGTTACCCCTGAGCCTCCACACAGCTTGGTATCATCAGCAATCTTGCTGAGGGCGCACTCAAGGCCACTGTCTACGTCACTGACAAAGATGGTAAAAAGCACGGGACCCGGGAGGGACTCCTGAGGAACTTCACTGATTACTGGTCTCCACCTAGAGACAACTCTTTAGAGCATGGCCATGTAGCCACTTCTGTATCCACCAAGTGGTCCATTCATCAAGTCCATGTCTCTCCATTTTAGAGACAAGCATGTCATGCAGGAGAGTGTCAAATGCCTTGCACAAGTTCAGGTAGATGAGCTCAGTTGCTCTTCCCATATCTACCAGATCACAAACTGCAGCCCAACAAATAAAACAAATTCCAGTATCAGCACATAATACTGCAACAAGGCTTGTAAGGTAACCCAACGATACAGCACGGGGTGACAGCATCCCTTCAAGTTATTCCTAAGGAAATTAAGACAACCTTTTCAAACTCATTAACTAGATGACATTTCATGCCAATCTCACCCTCAGTAGAAACTCTGATGCCCAAGTTTATTCTTTAAAAAGTTTCAACTTCTGTTTTACCTTTTCCCATAGAACCACTGCTGATAAATTTTACAGTTTTTGACCTCCAGAGAAATCTAAATCAAACATATCATTTGAGGTCTGATACTCAGTAACTTAACTCCTATGGCAGAACTTGGTTAGGCTTTCCAAAAGCAGTATTTGTTCTGGAGACTTGCCATATGTAAATCCCAGCAACCTGAAGTATGAGTCAAGAAAATCACCTTTCAGGATGTCAAATTCCACACACTTGGTAGGCAAGTTTTATTCCTCCTTTCACTCTGCTAAACTATGAGTGCACGTGGGAGACAAGCGTGACTTGTGTCCCTTAGGGAAATACATTGGTTTGTCTACTATTATTCATCATTACCAGAACCACCCGAAAACGCAGGAATATTGCTGAGAACTGAACTTAGCTATGGTCAGCTGAAACCAGTTAGAACAAGTGCCCTACAACAGAGGCAGAGAACCACAAATGAGAGATACTGATAAATAATGGCAACGAGTGTCATGTTCTACAGGTTTTCAGGGCCAGCATAATTGCAAAATCCACTCCGAAGTGATGAAAGGCACAGACAGCCACAGTCTCCTTCCAAGCACTGGAGAGAAAGCACATGCTGAAGCAGGCTGTTATAAAGTTTATTGCCACTCAATCATTTTTACATCGAATGTGTTCAGTTTGCCCCCAGATACCTCTTCCTTCAAATGCCATTCCTGCTATCTCTAACTGCAATAAACCACGTTCTTTGCTGTGAATCAGTCAGAGGTTATATAGGGCCTCAAGGCCCTAGGATAAGGTGGGGGACCCCACAGTTGTGCAATGTGACATTTGGGCACCCTCTTCACCTTTAATTAGTTGGCAGCAGTGTAGCTGACAAGACATAAAGGAACAGAGTCTGATGCATGTCAATCCACATGGGTTTGATTCTCCAAAGACAACCAAGTTACAGGAAGCAGCAGGCATTTATGTCTCATGAAAGCCAAGAACTGCACTTGTATACAGATATAAAGAGCAAAAAGCAACTACGAAAACACTCTTTTGCATAGTCTGGAGAGATGAACATCTCTTAAATCCCTGCTAGATTGTAGCACCCAGTAGTCAAGGAACCAGAACCATCAAGAGTCAAATAAAATCAAAAGGACAAAAAGTTCCTCTAATGCTTTTCCATGGCTGTGCCCTTTGACCTCTAAATCACAATGCTAGCAAGCCCTGACTCATGGCAGAGCCCGTGACCAGTTACTTTCTCAGCTGGCAGCAAGCTGGCAGCAGCTGCCTGCTCCTTGCCCACTGTGCTCATCTCAGCCCTAGCTCTCACTGCCTTCTCCCCTGGCAGCTGCACTCTGACCAGCCACGATGCCTGAATAACTAGGCAGAAAAATAACAGGCTTGATAAAAAAAGATTGCATTTCTGTAATAGAAAGTATTTGTTTTAAAAGTCAGGTTAGATTTTAAAATGCTTTTTTAAAAAAACTAGAGCTCATTAAAATTAAATTTGAAGGCACAGCAACTTGAATTACACATCAGTGTAGGGTTTCATATAGTAAAATGACTTAGGTGAAGTAGTAATTTATATTGGGAATGAAGTAGTGCATATTTGCTGACAAAGTTTAAAAGGAACTGAAACACCGAACAGCTCAAAGTCACTGAATAAACATTGCTTTAACCAAGTCAGTAAAAATGAATTACTTAATTAAGTTACAAATACAGGAACTCAGGTATCAAATTACATCTAAAGTTTCTTAAATACACTGTCTTGGCTCTAACTGAGCAAGGCCATAACAGAGAGGCCAATTACTAACTCCTAGTAATTAAAAAGGGTAGCTTAAAACTGAACCATGGAAATCTTAACATTGCTTCTAAAAAGTATCTTAGCCACATGAATGTCAACTTACAGTTTTGATGGATTCTTTTCTGAACGACACCCACAATAGCCAACGACAATTCTAATTACATGCTGCTTAAAAAGACAAAACTAAAAAGAAAAAAATCCACTTATAAGCTTTTTTTAAATGCATTGAGAAAAAGCAGCAGGAAAAGAAATTCACTCTGCTTCAAGCCATGGAAAGCCATTTCTGCCTTCTGCACCCCAGCCGTTATTAAAGAGTCTCATATCACCTCCTTTTTATTTGCCTTCCACACTCCTAATGTTTCCAAATCTATCTATGACTACAGGTGGTTGTTTTCTTTCAAATGCATGAAGGGCTCTGCAGTGAGCTGAACCATACCATCTAGGGTGATCCTTGCAGTTAGAGAATATCACAGCCTTGCAACCTCTGCAGAGCACGCTCCCTCCTGTTCATGAGGTCTCTCACTATCCCTTTTGCTTCTTGGCTGAAGCTGTTAACTGAGCAGAGGTCTTGCATTTCTGGAGGTCTTCTCCAGCAATGGCCATGTCCCTTTCACCAAAAACACAGTGTAAAAAACAGTTAGATCAGCTTAAATGAGCTTACTTCAAGGGGCATGCACCTACTCAAGCAGATTGGCTCTCACAATAGCGTAGCAAGTAAGACTTACTACTCCATTGCATGCTGGACTTAATTTATATGGATACACACTTGCTAACCTTACCATTTTTACACATGCTTTCAGCAGCAATCTACAACTCACATTCTCAAGCCATGATCTATCCCATCTCTGGTCAGTAGGAGAGATGGCTGACAGGCACTGAAAGGGCAGGTCCTGAAAGTACCTGAATGTGTCATGCAAAATCTCAGTTCCCAGGAATGTACCACATAAGAAACCACCATGTAAGAGTAAGTACATCAGATGTAAACATAGGAGAAACAAAGATGCAGAAATTAGCACCATAAGGGAAGACAAAAGTTTTGCTGGTTTTAAGAACAGATTAAGATTACAATTACCAGTATGGTTTTCATTACTAAAGTTACTAGATCATCAGGAAACCAAAAGGAAGCATCTGAACATATCTTAGTATTCCATGGTTAGTTGAACACAGTGGTTGGGTGACAGGACTTTCACAATGCTTCCACACCAGTATTTCTACATCACTTACGCAAACACCTGTGAGGCATCTGAGCATCAACATTTCCATATTCCATGTTCTTACATGACAGCAACACCTAGTTCAGTTTGCTATTTCCCAGTCCAAAGGCAGTTTAGGAGAAGAAACTGCATTTCCACTCAGTTCTCACAGTTAAGAGGCAACCCACAAATCCATCACATTAGAAAAAACAGCAGTCAACACCACACAAACGGGAGTCAAACCACTGACTGATCTAAATAAAAGGGATTTCAAAATGGGATGAACACTCCAAGTACACTACAGGGCAGTGAAATATACAACTCTGCTCCTGGGTACTTCCTGACCACAAAGGGACACCCCCACTACACAAGCAACACTGGGTTTGCCTCCCAGGCACACCCCTCCTTGCATTCCTCTCTAATCCCTGCAAGTTGAACTGCTCTGGTCCTGTAAAAAGGTCCAGTTTCCAGGGTGACTGGCAAAACAAACAAGCAGAAGTTACAAGAAGTTTAAAAAGTGGATCCACTCGAAGCAGCATTCTCACCCCACTAGGACAACAGTGTTATTTGTGAGTATGCAAAGCATGGGTCGTAGCTAGGCAGGCATGGAGCTAAAGCTTTATTCACTTATGGCGTCACCTGCCTGTCCAAATGTTAGCTGTGTGGTCTTGTGAATTGTACAGGAAAGCGTTGTTTAACAAAGAGTGAGTTTCTTCTCTTTCAGTCTCATTTTAGAGAGCTGCCACAATGTTAGAATGACAGGAGGATCACCATCACACACCACGGTCTGAGAGGTATGTGTCTCCTGAACCCTTGGGTATAACTGGACTGTGGAACACCACAAACGTGAGATCTGTGCTTAAAAAAAAAAAAAAAAGAAAATAGTCACTACTTTCAGCTCTAAGTATTTACTCTGGTGCTTACTTTCACACAGGTAATACGGTAATATTCTGGATAAAAATTGACATACAATAAACTGATGGCTCACCTCCACCTCTTGTTTTCCTTTACCCTAAAAACTACAGGACTTAACAGTATATTATGAGCTGTAACTTTACACACACGTTTCCTTTCAAATGATCTTTAATGATTAGTCCTCACCCATTTTCCAGAAGTAACAAAGAGCTGCAATACAACAGAAATTCAGGTCCCACTACCTTAAATGCATCTTCTACCAAAAATGCCCTTACATATGAGAGTACTTGATGAAACGCTACCAAAGTCTTGGTAGATACATTAAATAAAACCATTAATCACTTGATGCCAAGTTAAAATGTACTGGTATCTCTAAAACATCTGCAGCCTGCATTAATCAGCACACTGTAGAGAGTTACTGTATTTAGCTGTTGTACAGCTATGCACAAAAGATAATTTAGTTTTATAGTGCAAATGCCATCTGTCACATTGTCACAGCATGACAAGGTATCACATTACATATCAAACAGACAACATGCCTCGAAAAAAAGGCCTATTTTCATGCCATGGTTGTCTTAGAGACTGAAGAACTGAGTTTTCGTGATAGTAACAGCATTTAAAACCAGACCAAAACATTTTTCTCTGGGATAAAAGACACCAATTCCCTGACCATTTTCTTAAGGATGTCTGTCACATAGAAAGTGCTATTTTGATCTCATTTGGTAATGCAAAACCACAAGAGTTTTCTGTCTCCAAATAAAAAAACCACAGCATGAAACAGTCATTGTTTATACTGCATGATGCTGTGATGCTGCCATGATGGTAGTTAACAGTACATGGGCTTTTCAGATGAAAAGCCACTGGACATTAGGTTGATTATAGAACATAACAGAGCATATGCATAAAGCAATCCCATTATGCCAAAACCTGTTAGCAAATAGCTTGTACAGTCTTCACAAATGACTAGTAGAGTGCTTTTATATGTAGACATACATCATTACTATGGAAGCCAAGCATGAATGACATTACAGCACAAATTTGTTTGTCAGCCTGTCACAAGACAAGATCACCAAAAGAGAACTGATTAAATAATACCGGTTGAAAGAAGCTCCTTGCTCCCATTACATCTCCATCCAAAATTACTATTAAGTAACCAAAAATATCTGTGTGACTTTGCTCCCTGCATGAGCTCTTTATCAAGCATCTGTTAGCAGTGTTCATTGAAATTATTTTGTTCTGGTGTTTCAGCACAAGACTTTTACAAGGTTTTTGGTTTGTTTTCATTTGGGGAGTTTTTGGATGGTGATGGCAGTATTAAACTTGTAGAAATAAGAGCGCAAGGGTTAAAAACAAGGCTAATTTAATTCTGTCAGGAAACTAACCTGTCCACAGGACACAGAGTCTCATCTGCAGGAAATGAGAAACGTACCAATGCTTGCAACATACCATATACAGAGAAAAACCTCATCTGAAGTCTATACTTACCTTATTTTTGGTTCATTAAAAAAACAAACTATCTATTCAAAGGGACACCTCTCTAATTAAAGGCATTTCTCTGCATTAAGGACACAATAAGCTCTGAACTTCTGTTTGCCCCAGGAAATTGCATGACCTCTTCTGACACCTTATTCTTCATGTGGCACAATGGAAGCCATGAGCCTGGGCTTCACAGTGATGCAGCCTGGATGAAGGAGGTTAGAGAAATACCGAACAACCTGAAGAGTAGGATAGGTGTTCATATACAAGTGAAGGCAGTAGTGGTAATGCCAACTCAAAAAAGGTGAGGCAATGAATAGCTCTCCCCTAAATCCTTTCCTACACAGAGAGCTGAATCAGAGCTTAAAACCACACATAGCTACCTTCAACTTACCCTTCTTAAAAAAATAAAACTTAAGAGGAGAAAAAAGGAAACCTAAGACCCAAAAGCTAGAATTGTCCTGGATTAAGCAGAATGGAGAGCAGGAAAGAGAACAATCATGCTACCATCCTACCAGCTGCTACCTTATCTGTTGTATCTGTACCACTGCACTGTTGAGCTCCTACCAATTGCCCCTGGAGCTGTGTGATAAGGACAGAGCAGCAGATTATCTAATAAGGAGGTATCAGGCCATAAAAAGGTCATTAAGTTTTGACAAGCAAATGCAGTCTATTTTATAATAACCATAAGCACTCCCTGTTAGCACTGGGGAAATGAGCATCATGTACTCTTCCCATGTGATGCCAATGAATCACAGTATTTGGTGTATGCAGCTGGCATCCACCCTTGACTGCAGTCAGAAATCTTTGGATGAACAAGAGGACTCCAAGTGCAAGACTTGCTGTTTAGAGAAATAGGAGTGGAGAAGGCAGGAAGCCCCTTGTAGAAGCAAGAGAACACCATGAACAGAAGAAAGCCCAGTTAGGGGACAGAGATCTAGACTCTATCCACATGCAGCCACTGCCAAGTGGATACCCCTGGAAAAGACACCTTCCCTCCACACAGCTCAGCTGGCCTACCTTTAAAGGTAGTGAGATCAGACTCCACGGTGAAGCAGAGGAAGGGGTACAGACAGTAAGCATGACACGAGACATGGGGTTATTACTGAAATCCCTGAGCAATGTGTGCCTCATGTTGACTTTGGCATTGGACAGAACGACTTTATTTCTCCCTGAGGAGAAAAGTGCCCTTTGATTTGCAGCTATACCAGAGACATCTGTCTTACAGGACATCTTCTCTCATTTTGTAATTACACAGGCAACCTGGAAATAGAGCTAAACATGCATTTGATTTGAAATTACAGGCACAAGCAGGTCCACAGGTGTAATTTGTCTATTTAGTTTGAGGGCATCAATGACAGAACAATCAGCATAAATGGTGAGAGAGAGAAAAGTCTAAGTTCTCAGGTATTAACAAGATTATCACTGACATATGAACAAATAATTCTTTGGTCTTTATGCCACCATGTCTTGTTTATTTTACATCTGAATGGGGAAGCAGTGGGTAACAACCCATGAGGAGAGAGTCAGGAAAATCCATGACATGTCTGCGAAATAAAGCATTTAGTTTGAAAATGGTTTTTGTCTCTTCCACTTTTATTTGGTTTGTATCTATCTGACAGTTAACTTTTTTTTTGCTTGTTCTTCACAAACATCTCCTCATGTGAAGGAGAGCATGGATTATTTGGGTAAATAATTAGTAAAGCAAGCAAGTCAGCATTTAGAGGTCTTTGTCACCTATATGCAAGCATGAATGAGAGCAATTACTCCCCCTTCTGAAGCACTTTTACAGATCCACTTTAACTGTAATAAATCAGTTCTTGGCATTTATTTACCCCCCACCTCAGCATCATAGGAACATGCTTTGAGACTCAGTGACACATCTCACCCTGTTTCAGGAGAGTTAAGCTTTCATTAGGAATGGATGGACAAAGGAACAATAAATTCACATTTCAAAAATACCTGTATCAGCACTGAGGGACTAGAGCCATTAGTAAAAATTAAACAAACAAACAAAAATCAAAACCAGACATTCTGGTATTTTAAGTAACATGAGGAGGAAAGCTATGTCAGAAGCACGTCTCCAGACAACAGCTATTCTACAGTAGAAAGTGAACATTAGCAACTGTGTCTCCACAGAATATAAACAGAAAGAAAGAAGGCGAAGGCAGACACAGTGAAACAAGGGAGGGTCTGCTAAGTGGAAGAAAATACAACACAGCACTGTGCAAATAAAACATCAAGGGATATAAAAAGGCACAAGATGGCTCACTACTAACAATGAATATGCAGGAAACTGAAAAAGGAGAGATGTGCAGCTAAAATCCAGAGGCTTAGCAAGGCTTAGCTGTATTTGTTATGATTTCTAGGAAATTCTTACAGGCTGTAAAACTCAAAACCAGTTTATCTGCATGAAACCGAATACAACAGCAAAACAGCATCTCGATGAACATTTGCTATGTACTTTTCCTCCAATGAAGCAAGGTTCCAACTGATCAGTGGTGAGGGCTTGCACAGGCTTACAAGCACAGAATGGTGACAAAAGGCCCATTCCTGGAAGTGGCACCACAGATAGCAAGTATTTTCCCTCTACAAAGGCAGCTGCTGGCAGCAGCAGGCAGCAACTGGACAGCCTTTGCTGTGCCCTTCAGCAGAAGCCCAGCAATTCAGAGAAGCATGGACTGCTGGCAGCAGGTACTAAGTCTGTGGCAGCACTGTAGCGCTTCAGTTACCTCTGTAATTCTCCAAAGGACCAGGCCACCCCTCCAATATCTGCAAATGGGATGCAGCAGTAACAGGCAGTCTGAGTTACTTTTTTCTCAACTAAAAAGAATTATCAGAGCATTAAATGTCAGACTTGACTTCTACACACACATCAAAAGTGAGCAAAACACCAGACTCTGGATCAGGAAAAGTGTTCTAGCAGAGCAGTGTAGCATTTAAAAAGAAAAAAGATGAGGAAAGGACAAGAGAAGTGACAGAAAGCCCTTTTTGGGGAGGTTTTGCTCTGCTTAATTGTCCCTAATTCTGCCCCTATGTGACAAAAGCCATGAAAGGCAAATGCTGAATGACATACTTCTAATTGCAGAGTCCCATTTGATATTTTAATGCATGTCACCAAGGATTTGCCTTTCATTACTTTTGCCAGGAGCACAGGCAGCTCTCCAGATAGAAGAAATATTTTTTCCCGTGATGTGACACAAGCTATGAAGATCTTGTTTGCTGCAAGAACACGCAGTCTGGTGACACAGCCAGACAATGTTGGTACAGATTTAGCCCTCTCTTCATTGGTGATGCTCTGAGATTTCACTCAAAGAAAAGGAAGAGAGAAGACTTCTTCCTGTCCTGGGAAAAAACAACTGAGCTAAATGCTAGCTGTTGTACAAGAACTCCAGCTACATATGGAAGATGTTTGAATTAAACCTTTTAAATTACTTTCACTCCACATTTTCAATAACTTTTTTGTGAACATGCCCTCCCTAACTCTGAGATCATCCATCAGCTAGCTCTAGGAGTCAAGATGTCAACGTCTTTTGCTGACAAGGAGTTAGTGTTTTGTTCTGTCGCTTTCTACTAAGCAACTGAATTATGCTGAGTTTAGGGCAATTAAATATCCACTGACTTTAAAAAAAACAGACCAGAGTCACTTCTAACACTCCAGCCTCTTCAGCAACACATCAGACAGCACTCCTCTGCCCCAGGAGGTCAGGTTAGCTCAGCTGGACCAAAGACAGCCCAGTCAATGCCACTCAGCAGGGAGGCAGACAGGGATGCTCCAGCACTGCCTGCAGCCAAATTTCCAATTCCCTGCCAGCCTGAGTGCTCACGTATCTGTCGAGAACCCTAACACAGGCTTGACAACCATGCCAGCATACGCTCCTACGACATCCCAGGAGGAACAGAGGGAAGAATGCTGCCTGAGCAATTTTCAAACACCTTTCAAAACAAAAAAAACAAAACCACCACACATTGGTTTCCCAGTTTTTCTGCCCGTAACCCAAAATTTCATCTACAACGCTCAGAGCCTTGCTGCTAAGCAGGGGAAAGTGTTTCTCCTCAGAGTAAACTTGAATTCCTGGTTTTGGTTTTTCAAAAAGCTGCTGATTCTGGGAGTGAACCTTTCCCCTTGACACCTTCTATCCCATGTACCATTTCTTTCCTCTCCTTGAAAGCAGCTACAAGGCACCATAAAACACAAAAGCTCAAACACACCTTTAAACTTCAGGGACGTGACCCTCCTCATCGTTAATTGTACATCTAGCTTACAAAAGTGATTGTAAACATGTATTTCTTTTTTAGTGGAGGCAGGAAAGAGAATATAATTTCCTCACTTCCTTAAATTAAAGGTCAAAAGAGTACACTCTATGTTCAGAATGAAAAGCTGCTCTGCTGCTTTGATTCAGCTGCCTGTAGCCTGTTTGCAGAGTTATTGTCAGAGGAGGCTCATGACAGTGACAGTAAAATGTTGACAACAACCATTGCAAACTGAAATCACAAGCACGATATGAAAGCTTGATGCAAATGAACAAATTGTTCTGCCACAGGCATGCATGGCAGCAATGACATTTCACCTCTATTCTGGCACTAAGCCTTTGCCTAAGGTGAGAATCCTATGTGACACTGACAGCAGTGGTAGAGGTTGGTGGATGTCTCTCTGAGGCACAGAAGCTATCTACATGCCGGGCATGAGCAGTGGAAAAAAACACTGGGAATTAAATCCATAGCTGGAAGATGCTCGGGAAAAATCCCTGTGATCCCAGACTGGCTTCAGTGCTGCAGTGATTGTAGAGCAGGTGAAAGGACAGAGAAGGAGGACTCTGCCATGAACTGAGCTCTGAGAATGTCACAGAAATGACACAGGCCAAAGCAAGAGCAACTCAAGCTTAAAGGCACTGGATTGTGTCAACTTCAGCCACCTGCCAGAGCTTACGCAGAAACCGTTCTCATTTTAATTGGGGGGACATCTAATTCTCAACAGCATTAACGCTGTTCTCCCAAGCATTGGCATATGAAATGTCAGCACTCTAATAGCCTTTAAGGAAACACTACTCATATGCCAAGCAATTTCCATCTCTATTTCTAGCTCTTGAGACCAGCAGCTTAACCTTACTTTCACCTCCCTTTTGTGAGCTCTACAGACAAACCACAGGGGGAAGAGATGAGAGCTGGGGTAGGGGGCAAGCATTTGAAAATCTGTTGCTGGAGAAAAGGCTTCTGAAATGTTAAGGAGACTTCCTGACACACCACCCCCCAGCAGAGTTAAAGAAATTCCAGCGCCATGAATCATTCTGCTGCTATTAAACAGCTTTTTTAGCTCACATTTTGGGGCATCATAAGGGGAAACGAAACAACATTATCTGCTTCCTGACTTAATAAAAGCCTTAGAACGACCATCAACACATACTTACACAATCCTGACTATATAGTGATGTGTATTAAATGATTTTATCTTTCTGACTAAGCAAAGGAGGTAAGTGCTCTTCTGCTATTAAAAAAAAAAATACTGATCCATTTTCTCCCCATAAAACAAGAATCTGCACAGAATTTTCTTTCCATCCGTTCATGTAACTGTAGGCTGATATCCCTTAGCATATTTCTTGTTTTGAGTACAGCATCAGAAAAATAGGGTGAGGGGGTGGGAGGCATGTGCATTGAAACAGCTTAGAAATGCAGGATGAAAACAGTAAGTGAGCTTTCAAAATATACCCAAGAGGCTGTGTGTATGCTGAAGTTCACCATTGCATAACTACAATCAACACTCCCTCCCCCACCTCCGATTTAAGGCCAAAAGTACACTATTGATATTCAAAAACCCCTCTATTACTATATTTCACGATGACATGACAATATTGGGAGGAAAAAACAAAAGAGACTAAAGTGACAACTGGAATCCATCTGTACATTCACTGCACCCTATAAAAAGCTAAAAAGACAGATTAAACAGTTCAGACCACAACAGCCTTCCTGGAGTTCAAACATTCTGTCTCTACACTGTTTCAAGGCATCTCTACCAAGCACAACTCAAGCTACAAAGGCTATTAAATAGTACTCATGCTTAGCATGCATTTAACACTTCGTATGTTCAAAGTGCGAACACAGACACACACACTCCCAGCCTCCCAAAAAACACCAAACAAAACCACATTGAACAAATGTGAGAAGAATTCTGCCTGTCCCCACAGGCAGCAAGGCTACAGCAACATTTATCCTGCAGTGGTAGAAGATGTCCTGCTTTATAATCATAGCCCCATGTGGTGGGATGTGGAAGAAACGATGGCATCAGCACATCCTGAGTATTGGAGCTGCTGTCCTGAGAGGGGAGGATCACAGAATTGACTGGGTTGGAAAAGAACTTCATGATCATTGAGTCCAAACCATCACCTAACACCTTCTAATTAACTAAACCATGGCACCAAGTGCCTGTCCTGGTAGGGCATAAATCCCTCCAGGCTGTCTTAACCCTTGCTCTCCTCTTATTGCAGGTCCAGGAGTAGATGAGCAAACAATGGAGGGTTTGGCCCCAGCAAAGCCTGGAGGGCTAGGGGCTTAGCACATCTGTCAGGTGTCTTGTGCTGTCCCTCAATGTGCCCTCATTGTCACACGAGGCACAAAGCTCTGAATTCATTGGCCAGAACAAAGATGCTAGTGCCTATTGGGCAGCTTCATTTTCAAAAGTATGTATTTAATTGGGGGGTGATATGGACAGAGGAAATCGAGAGCACGCTCGAGTGCAGATGACACCAAGCTAGAGGAGCAGGGATGCCATCCAGAGAAACCCAGACAGGCTGGAGAGGTGGGCCCAGGTCAACCTCATGACATTCAACAAGGCCAAGGCTAAGGTCCTGCACCTGGGTCACAAATCCAGGCTGGGTGACAAATGGCTGGCGAGGAGCCCTGAGAAAAAGGACCTGGGGGTCTGGGTTGATGAAAAGCTCAACATGAGCTGGCAGCGTGCACATGCAGCCCAGACAGCCAACCGTGTGCTGGGCTGCATCAAGAGAAGCATGGCCAGCAGGGCAAGGGAGGAGATTCCCCCTCTTTACTCTGCTCTCATCAGACCCCACCTGGAGTACTGTGGGCAGTTTTGGAGCCCCCAACATAAGAAGGACATCAAACTGCTGGAGCAAGTCAAGAGGAGGGCCACAAAGATGCACAGGGCTGAAGCACCTCTATTGCTAGGACAGGCTACAAGAGTTGGGGCTCTTCAGCCTAGAGAAGAGAAGGCTTCGAGGAGACCTTATAGTAGCCTTTCAGTATCTGAAGGGGGCACACATGAAGGCCTGGGGAGGGACTATTTACAAGGTCTTGTAATGACAGGACGAGGGATTATGGGTTTAAACTGGACACGTTCAAGCACCTCAATGTCTGTCTTAAATTGAGGGGCCCAGAACTGGACACAGTACTCAAGGTGTGGCCTGACCAGTGCTGAGTACAAGAGCAGAATGACTTCCCTGGTCCTGCTGGCCACACTGTTCCTGATACAGGCCAGAATGCCATTGGCCTTCTTGGCCACCTGGGCACACTGCTGGCTCATCTTCAGTCACCTGTCAACCAGTACCCCCAGGTCCTTCTCTGCCTGGCTGCTCTCCAGGATGGATAAATCTAATGGAAAGCAGCACAGAAGGAATGCCATGCTGCCTTTTGGAAGGCCAACAGTACAAGGAGTGGGAATCATTACTGTCAGTGTCAAAGCTGGGATCCAGATTAGCCCATAACCTGCAAAAGCTGCTTGATGCACTGACAGCCTTTGCTTCTTCACAGGTTAAGAGGCATCCCAGTGAAGATTTAATTCCCATGTAGAACTGTTTATTAATAAAAGCAAACAGCTACATAGTAAGAACAAGAATGCATGTGAACAAAAAGATCATTTCAAACACCTACCCTCCCAGAAAGACTGCACATTCTGTGCAGTGGTAAAAAGAAAATGTATGACTGGATCTCAGGTGGTGAAGGAGGGAAGGAAGGAAAGACCAATTTTTTTTCTCTACTAGCATGTAAAATCAGGAAAGATTTTGGTAAAAGCTGGATAAAGTGGACCACTTATAAAAGACTGGAGTGGACTTTTTCCATGTAATTTCTTTCTGAACTTAAATTCTGTCTCAAAGATATTATGAAAAACACTTTAAAGTTTAAAAAAAAAGTCATTAGGGACATGAAGGCCTCATTGTTTTTGCCCAAATTTATATGTCAACACATACACATGGATGAAAAAAATCCTTACCTCCCTTCTGAGACATTAAATCCACACACTGTTTCTTGGAGAGGGTAAAAAGAAAATGTAGGTCAAGATGTTGAGATAGGGATTGCTTCTGAAAGATGAAAGCATAAGAGGACTAAGCTTTCATTCCTTATGTTTCTTTGAGATTTCAAACAGAGTGTTATTTGATAATGGTTCCTTTCAGAAAATTGGAATTTAATATAGCTAATTATAAGTTAGAGAATTAATGTACAGTCAGTACTCCAACTGAGCTGGCATACCATGCTGATGCTTTTTACCAGCATGTCCCCAGTGCTTATTACAGATCTTTTCTCCAAATACTAAGGCAAATCTGCTCTCACATTAGGCTGGATGGCCCAGGAGTTTGTGGGAGGAGGGGAAAGGAAAAGAAGGGGAAAAAAAGAAATCTATAATCTCCATGACTCTAACACCGAGCCTGCAGCCAGCAGCCTGGACTTGTCCTCACAGCACGGCACAGTGCAGGAACAGACCCTCTCACTTCAAAGGGAGCACAGAAAATACAAGGACAAAGACAGAATGAAAAACAAGTAGCTGGAGAAGAAAAGTACACAGAGAAACAGTAAAATACACTTTCCTCCTTCTGACAAGAAGGGAGGAAAAACAATGATGACAAAAGAAAAACTGTTGGCAAACAGAAAGACAAGAAACAATCTTTGTTGTCTGGTATAAACACAGAAGTATCTGAGATTTGTCCTACGAGCCATAATAAGTTAAAAATCATGACCCACATTTCAACAGAGAGAAAAAGTACAAACAGGAATATCCCTCACAACAGGCATCAGCAGCAGACACAGTTAGATTTGGACCGGGAGCAGTTTCTCTGCAACTGGGACAGAAACCACATGTCAGTGTTTCAGGGACCTGTGCAGGTTTTAGATGCTCTGTTTCTAGAGATGGCACAAAACGTGTTCAGCAACATCTGCTGTGCATCTCTAGCTAGTACATAAAACAAAGCTGTAGCTTGCATTGTCTTAAACACAGATCATAGTTGAGTGAATTAAGGGGAAAAATAGGAATTGCTGGAAGCTCTGCAATCCACACAGTTCCATCAGCTTTCATTTTATTTATCACTGTAGTTTCCAACAGAATATTAAGCCAGCATCTTTTCTTTCATTTCTTTGATGCACGTGTGTGCTTCTGTAATGAAATTCTATCACTGACCAAGGCATGAGCTCTGTGTTCAAGTCTCAATCAGAAGGGCCATACCCAGTTTCTTTCTCAAAATGGTACTTATGTTTAGTAAAGCTACAAGCTTTAGTGGAGGGGACATGTTTTATACATAGTCATTAGATTATGTAAACTACATCAGTTAATTCCCTCAGGACCCTGAGATGCATTTCATCAGGTCTCATAGACTTGTGTACATTCAGACACCTCACGAGATCGTGAACTTTGTTTTCATTTACAGTGATAGGGACTTTGTCCTCCTGGTCCCCAGCCTGTGGTCCTTAAATTTGGCAGGTGTGATAGAGAGGCTGCCAGTGAAGACTAAGGCAAAAACACTGTTGAGAGCCTCAGCCTTCTCTTCATTGGTTTTGACTAACTTGCCATTCTAGCTGATCATGGAAGGTATGCTTTAACCTTTCTGCTCCCACTGACATACCCAGAGAAGTCCTTCTTGTTATTCTTCACATCCCTTGCCAAGTTGAGCCCTACTTGCACCCTGATCTTCCTGAGCTCATCCCTACACAACTGGGCAGCATCCATGCCTGGGTACATCCCAATGTAACGGTCCCTGCCTGAAATGCAGCTCCTTCTTGCCTTTTAGTTTTATCAGCTGGTCTCCATTTAGTCATGATGGTCTCTTCCCTTCCTCACCTGATTTATTACATTTGGAGATCTAGAGCTCTCACACTCCATAGAAAGTGACCTTAAGAGATATGCCAGTTCCATTCTGCTCCCATGTCCCTGAGGACCATTTCCCAGGAAGTCCTACTGACTAACTCGCTGAAAGAGCTAGAATTTTGCTTTCCTGAAATACAGGGTCCTTAGTATGCTTCTTGTCTCATTCACATCCCTTAGGACTGAGAACTCCTCCAGTGCATGATCACTGCAGCTCAGGCTGTCTCCAGTCTTGACATCCCTGATGACCTTTGACTGCACTGGTGACCACCAGATCCAGTACTGCACTCCCTTGAGTAGTGCTATTTCCTATCTGTCTTGGTTTAAATCAGCCAGAGCTGAGCTGTAACAGTCTGATCACAAATTTCAGATTGAACCTGGGCCTCCCGCATAGCAGGTAAGAATTCTGCCACTGAACCACTACTGCAGTGCTCCCCCCATCCACCCCCTCTAGGTGGGCAAGGAGAAAAAGGACTCAGGATGCAGAGTTGAGATAAGGAAGATTGAGTGGTACCAGATAATACAAAGAAAAATGCTGATGTGTGTAGCAGCAGTAGAACAGACAAAAACCAAACCACACAAACAAGTGAACCCAAGCCTGCATAGGAGTGGGCAAAAAGAAGGGAAAACCTAGAAGGGGAAACTTTGCAAGCCATAGCATACACTCCAAATACCATAAGTCCCTTTCACCCTCAGCCAGCACTTTCCTTCCCTTTGCAGCAAGCATGCTGTCAGCATGGTACTGAATAACTACAGCACTGCAGGGCAGGGGAGGATAGCTCCACTCATCCCCTCTCATGAAGCCAACCAGCTAAAACCAAGACACTCTCTTAAGTTATCATCAAGGCACTCCAGGAGTCTCCTCTGGAGCCCTTCACCTCATCCACCTCACTGGAATAGCAGCTACATCAGGTTTCAGACTGCTGCTGTCACTCTTGTCCCCACCCTTTGAATCCTTATCTCTCCAATTTAAGGAGATGGACATTGTGGGGGACATCTCATAGATGTTTGTTCTCAGCAAACTCTGTTCCATTCTAAGTTTCCCTGCAGATTTCATTTTCTTGAGAATATCCCCACAGAATCCAAGATTACTTGATCCAGCCAGACAGCAACTCAGTACCACCTCAACACCCAGCTGTGCCTGCACAATTAACAGACTTCAAAGCCACCTTTTTCCTATAAACCCCAATATTCAAGGTCACAGGCAGTAACTGATTTTTTTCCAACTGGTTGTTCTGGAGCACTCCAAATTCCTTTCTTCTTCCCCCACCCCACGGGTTTGAACGGGGAGAAGATGTGAAAACTGCTTCCCCCGCTCCACGGGCTTGAAGGGGGAAGAGCAAAAGGCACCTTTGCATTCCTGTACTGATCCGTGTGGAAGCCCGCACTGGGAAACAGGATGGTGGTCAGCTGGGTGCTTTGTGCCCGATATAAAATGGCAAATGGACACTGTCTAGAAGAGCATGAACAGAGCAAGGGGAAAAGGTACGAGGGTTCTGCGTGACAGAGCTCCCCCCGCGACAGAGGTCCCGCTTTGGACCGTCCCCGCTTTCGGACAGTTCATACTTTCTTGCGCAGCTGTCAGTTTTTGCACCACCCCTGCCTTTGGCTGGTTCTCCCCACTTGTGCACCGTTCTGTGCAAACCTGTGAGCTTGGCAAGTCCCGGGGTCCACCTGAGAGAGCTGCTGTTGGCACCCGGACCCAGCTGCTCTTTGACCATACCGCGCTGACTTCCTGGCTACTGTTCCTAACTGGGGAGGCCCTAGCAGTTTGGCTCTCCCCTGCCACTGCTGAGGCAGTGTCACTTCCACGAATCTCTGCCTTGTGGAAGTCCTATCTTGAGACACTTCTGAGTCTGGTGGCTTTTCCACCTGCCTTGGACTTGTGCCGTTTGGATCCACCAATGTACATTGCTTGCAGCTCAGAAGGCAGCCGAGCTGCAGAGGAATGCAGTAAGGGATCATCTCCACTTTCCTCTCTCACCTCTGTGAGTAAAGCCTGTTGTTCCCTTAATTCTCTGCTCAGCCCGACTGACAGTGGGGTACAAGCTGTGTTTATAGCTTAGTCTCTTCCATTTCCTGACTTCCTAAATCTCTAAATTTGCCCATAACATTCTTTGTTAACAATCGAACTGCGCCCATAAATAAACCTGCACTAATTTTGCGTGTCGTTAGGGGGTGGGGTTTTCAGGAAAACAAAGCCACTCTATTTTTATAATTCCTGACTCGGCCACATCAATTCCCTGCCTCCACAACACTGCTTCCCTATTTTCAAAAGTCCTGCTTCCCAGGCTGTTAATGGCAAACGCCAAGATCCAGAAGTGAAAGAAAGGTGGTTTGCTGCTCTAAGCAATGCCTTAACCAATGGCTCGTTTATTCTGTTTTATGAGCAGAGTATTTGTATTTAACTGTGCTATGCTCTGGATGTTAATCAACTTTCAAGACTTTGCAGGCCAGTTTTATTGGAGTGCCTTCCACACTGGCATAAAGGGGACTTTGTACCAAACAGTATTCCTTTAGCCTAGGAGAGATCAACATCAGCTTGCAGCCCAAAAACCTCTCTTTCACAAAGAACTTTTACTCTTCAATTCTGGTCTCTTGTTAAAGTCTTTAATGAGACTTTAAATATTCGAGGACGCCACCATACTGTGCAAAGGTAATCTATGAAAGAGGGCATTTAAATCTACAGTTGCAAATGGGCTGTGTTTATCTACTTAGATAAGACAGCCTTGTTCATTTCAATTAGAGTAGGTCAGTTCTAGGCAAATGTAAACTGGCATTTGAAGTTCATCCCTGCAGGACAATGAGACATGGTAAAGCTTCTGGGACAGGTTTCTATCTAAATAAAACATGACAAGTAGTCCCTAACCACAGATCTCGTTGCTGCACAAAAGGCCATCTTCAATTGATTTTGGAGTTGGAGGAGAAGAGTAGCAACAGATTTGGAATTCAAGCCACATTCTGGTAGCTTCTGTTTCTTATTCATGGCTTCCACTTGGAGATAACTGCTGCTGACATCTTGAGATGTAAAGAGGCAGAACAACTACTGTAAAAAGCATCAGGTAAAACAATAAAATTATTTACTTACCATCCAGTCGAGTGGATTGTCACATTAAAGAGAAGAATTGGGACTCTTCTCCTTAAAGAGTCTCATGTATAGGTGCAGCACAGGAACCACCAGGAGGGAAGGGACATCAAGCTCTGCATGCAAACTGTGTAACAGGAATATGGTTCTCCCCGACACTTCTGTATGATGCCTCAGTTTAGAGGTTCTGTGCAACCCTACCACTTCTCTCTGGCATATGGAGCCTGAGGCTTTGAAACAAGATCCCAACATCACAGCAAGGCAGCAGGGGCCAGGAAAAAAAATGGAAGGGAATGAAATTTCTCTTCAGTCCTCTCCATCCAGTACACCTGCATCTGGTAATCAGTACAAACCAGATGTCTTTTCTCAACGCCCTGTATGAGAGGACAAGCTTCTATCATGGCTCTACCACGATCTTGCTAACATTGTGACAGCAGTTTTGCCCTGAAACAAAGAAAATGCTCATGTTGTGAAGGAAAATCTCCTTCTGTGCAATTTTCATCACTCTATCAAGTGTATGTGGCTATTTCTCCATGTGCAGAGTGGACATCACATAAAAACACCAGAGTGCTTTGCAGTCACAGTAAACAGAGTATCCTTAAAAACAGTGGGCTATGAAATGCTTTCCCCTTTCACAGCACCACAGGAGAGGGAGTCTGTCTGAGGGAGTATTTTAGGAAGCAACTGCTTTTGAGTCAACCTGTCTGAGAAAGAGCATGTCAAGGTGTGATTTACCTCTCACACACACAAAGACTACCAAGAGGCCAAACTGAAATATTTTCAAGACCAACAGCTACTGAAGCTAAGTGAAGGATGACTGAAGGAAGAGAAAAATGCAATTAAACGCTGGCACAGTCTTTGAGCATTACATGGAACGGCTGGCTTAGGCCAAATCTTTTGCAGGGAAAGTGGCTTATCTCCTGGTTTCCCAAATTGCACCAGAGGTCAGTTGACGAGTTTGCCAGCTCTTTCCCTCTGTGGGATTCTTGTCAGATTGCTCCAGCTGGGTCCCTTCCAGCTCTTCCCTTTTTCCATTTTAGTGTATAGCTTGAATAAAGAAAACAAGATGAAGGCTCTCAAAGATAACACAGCCTTTCACAAACAGATGCAGAACAAAGCACAGGAAATTCTGAGCAAAGCAGAAAATGAGTGTTGTCTGTTCAAGGCTTATCTGGAATGAGTTAGCCTCTTAGTGGACAGATCTGAAACGTCACACGGTCCTGACTGCAATTGTGATGCTAACAGTCTTGTGAGAGGAGAAAACAGGATGGATAAAGGTGGAAAATCAGCTGCCTTTAGCTCTTGGAGCTGGGAACTCATTCAGGTGTACAAGAACCAACATTTTCAAGTCAAGCTTGTCACTGTCATCTGCTGTCACCCTAAGCGCAAGCCTTCTATAGCTGCACCTCTGACCGGACACCTCCTTCACAGTATTAAATTCATCTGAATTGGATAGTAACAAACATGAAAAGCAAGCTATTGAAAATGCATTTTCAACTAATTCTGGATCCAACATCACACTATCTGCATGCAATAAATCTGTGCTAGTGAGATACACAAAAAATGATTCAGAAATGCATTCACAATTACAATGTAGAGCAATCTGCCATGATTTACCATAGCAGATTGTATGTTAAAGTATACATGCTAAGCTATATTTATTTTTGAAGTAATATTCACCCACAAGCTATGGGAAGTATTTGCTATGTGATGAACCTCTCATCAATCATCAGTTACTAAAAGAGAGTAGTAATTGCAGAACAGCATCTTGGAGATTTTAAATCAAAAATACCCCATTGAAACCAAACTGAAATGTGGAAGCATAAACTTAAAGCAAAGACCTGTCTCCCAGGCTGTTATCAGCTGTGAAATGAACATTAATTCCTGAAGAGGTTTTCTGCTCAGAGAGGTGATTTGATTTTCTTGTTTTGCACAGCAGTTTCTACATTCAAAAGTGGGCTGATGACACCTACAAATAATGTGATACCGATCAACTGACATTTTCAGTTTACTCCACATCACTACAAGGATAACCAAATCCATTCTGATTAGCAGCCACCTGTACATTTAACAAGCCAAAGCCTGGGAACACAAGAATTCATAGTACTTGAGGTGAAGAGTAAGGTGCATTGGCCACTGTGTACAGCAACTTGCAGAAATGGCTGCTGTGCCCATCAGCAGTTACAGTCACCTGTCACTAATATCTGCTCTTTCTTTTAAACTGACTTTAACTGCAGCGCTGACACACTAACATTTACAGTACACATGACATCTGCTCTGATTAAACACAGACTAATGGTCTTGAGAATATCCTGCTGGACCAAAGAGCTCTCAGAATCCTTCCACTTTTTCAAACAGCAAGCCACTTCTAAAATGTCCCTTACACCAAGGAAAAACTGCCCTGGAAAACTGAAAACATATTCTCTCCAACACTTTGTAAGGGCTCCACAAAATGTACTCTTGCACTAACAGCTCAAAGCTCTAGTGACAAGCAATTAGCAAAAGCCACATGCAAAGCTAAGCACAGACAGTGTCAAAAAACACAGTTCTCTCAGGGTTGTTTTTTTAAAGAGTGGACAGAATGAGATGCTCGCAAATGAACTGGAAAGATACAGAAGCATTACAGAGCATACACAGGATACATAGCAACCCCCTTAAACCTTCCCCCAACCCAAACTCATCTACAATCCCCAGTGCTCCTCTCCTCCCCCTGCAGCGCTTCTGCCACCCACAGGTCCAAATCCAAGCCTCTGGAAGCCACAAACAGGCCTAGGTAAGTAGCTCCTGGCAGAGACAGCAGGCAGGAGAGAGAGACAAGCAGGATAAGCTAGCCTTGCTGCCAGCTTATAAAGAGAGAGCAAAATTATGGGACAGAAAAACAATATCACACTTTCCTGGGTCCATCTCCTGGGCTCCTCTAGTCCCTAGAAGATTTTTAACTCTGTGGTTCCCAATCTATGGCAAGTTCCCTGGGACACCAACTGCAGTAAACTGCATTACACAGCCTGTGAGTATGACTAAAACTTCTCTCTGCTTTAACTGGTGACACTGATTTTATTTCCTGTGGCATCTCTAATTTCTTAATAAAAGAGAGTATGCTGTTTCAATGACGGACTTTTTATTTCCCTGCTGCTTTTCTGGTTATATTACTTTTTGTCAGTCCTTCAAATTAAAGACACTAGTTATTTAATGCATAGCTTCCTTTTGTCAATCATGGACAACAGAGGAGCAACGGGAATACTGAAATCTAAACCTTCGTTACAACAGCACCTACATAGGACCTGCAGATCTTTGATCCCCACTAGGATATTTTAATAAACATTAAAACAGTAACAATGATGAGCATTTGGCATCAGACAGCTAAAGGACCCTTCTCCCCACCCATGCCTTCTGAGAACTATTGCTCGTAGACAGAGAAGCATTGCGCTCACTTTCTCTGAGCATACTGCTGGGTTCCTGCCTCCTTTGTGTTCTAGCTTCGTGCAAATTGTCCAGGCCTTTCAATAACAGGATCCATCAGGCACATAATGGTGTGGAACTCGATCATTTACACTACCTTTAACAGCTGTTTAATTTTGTCTTGATTTCTATGTAAACCATAAGTTATCTTTTTACCTCCTGACTCAACTTCAGGACGTTGCCAACACCAACCACTAGTTCTCAGATCTCAGCACGAGCTTCATCCAGACCAACATGTTAGTGTGAAAAACAACATTCTAAGCAGATCTTTCAGGTTTTTAACATGCCAGTAAAAAACTAGTCAAAATAAAATTATTAACAATTTTAAACTTCCTTTACCAGTCGACCAAAGAAATTGCTGGGTTAGAATCCAAAGTGGTGTATCACTTCTGCAGTCAAAAAAAACCCAAAACACCAGCTTTGCCTAAGTTATGCATTACTCTCATTTCTAAAATAAGCAAACTAGAACTGATGAAAGATACCATTTTTGACAGAGCTACAAGACAAAACCACCATCATCCTTTCAGCTCTACATGCCAGCCAAAAAGATGCCAGGGTGTAAATTTAGGCTGGCTAGTGATTTTATGGCTGCCAAAGAAGGAATGAAACAGTTTGCTTGTCTACACTGAAGGATGCTCCCCAGACTGATGACAGAAATAATAAATCCAAGGTAGCAGCTATGCAGAGTGACCCTGAATCAAGGAAAACAAAACTGTTTTCCCCTGTTGGGGTTAAGGTAGAGTTTGGCTTCATGGGTAGTCTACAATGAATTTCACCACTGTGTCAGTGTTAGGAGTTGGTTTGGGTGGTATTTTTGTAAACTAAACAAATCCATAAACCAAATACCTATGGTTGTGAGGCATTTTTCAGTGAGTTTTTAAGCTGCAGCCTTTTTTTCCTTCTATTTCTGGCAAATGTTGTCCCTTCCAGCATCTGAGGCTGTGGTTAGATGCACCAATCCCAAGGCTGTGGTTAGACAAAAGGAGCAGCTTGCTGCTATCAAAAGGGAACAAGCCTGGTCTCCTACAGCTTTTGGTCAAGATACTCCAGCCCCTCACTTCAACCAAAAGCGTACTTGGTACTAATATGACCTCTTAATGAACCTCTAGCAGGTAATTATTTACATAATTTTCCAGTCTAGTTTTCTGCCACATCAGGACAGTGAACGGGCTGTATTGCATGGGCAGACAAACGGCAGAGCCAGCACAAGAGAGAGGGCAAAAGGAGGGTGCTCATACCCATCAGCCACTGATGAACCTTTCCTCACTGTATTTATTTTAGACCTACTGGATCTCAGCCTCTGCAGACTCTTCCCTGCCATTTTCATTTTCCATTACCTGCAATTAGCAATATACAAGGAGGCAAGATTATTTTAAAAACTACTTTGACTAGAAATGCACTCAGGGGCAACAGCAACTCATTTCAGATGGCCACAAAATGAAGTTTTAGGAAAATTAATTACACAATTCCTCTGTTTTTCTTGTTAAACAACAACAACAAAAATCCACCTCTGCTATGTGTAAGAGAAAAAGGATGATGAGTGTCCTGCAAGAGATAAATTTCTGGCAGTCTTGCCAAGCACTGAAATTGCATTAAGACAGGAGAACAATTTGGCCATAATCAAATTGGGTTGAGATCACCCAGCACATAATTTGGCCTGCAGAATTTTTACAAGTGGTGATGATAGAAAAGGCAAGAAGTGTCTGTCAGACAATGAACAAGCAGATCCCTGGCAGGCTCAAAAATTAATTCTGTTATTAAAAAAAAAAAATAAGAAATGGAGAGTTGGAAATTTAAATGAAGCCCAACTCCAACATCCCATTATTTATTTGTTAAACTTTAAATTCACTTGACAGCAAGCACCAAAGTGAAAGTAATGTTGGGTGCCACAACAAATCTGCTCAAATGCTTACTTTCAGAACCTTTTAGTGAAAACATCGATATTTAATCACAATTTGAAACTAGCCAAAAAGGGCTGTTTATTCAGAATGTAAAGGGGAAACACTGCAAAGCTGAAAGAGGTGTTTGTTTCTGTAAATGCATTTTTAAAATCCACTTACACAGACAAGGGTCCTTGGCACATTTACAATCTTCTACTAAAGCTAAAGGAGACAGACAGACCTTACCCACTGTCAACAAATGCAATTTCACATCACTGATGGAGTGAAAAGCTCCCTAGACAAACGTTAGCATAAAACCTTCTTCTGCTATTTAATTGCAGCCTTCAGAAATAAGAGAGATGAAGCTACCAGCATATTTGATTCATCACAGTGAATGAAGAGAGGTACTTTCTTATTCAAAACTAAAGACTGGGTAGTTGTCCAGCCTAAGTGCCTGCACCAAAGAGGAAGCAGACTCTGGGCACACAGGGGACAGCAGCATTTTCCTGCAAGCTATGGTGTTTTCATCTGCAGAAGTGGGAAAAGAAGAGAGATGGCCTCGTCCCAGAGATGTGGTTACCCTGCCGGCAGCTCCTGCCACACCCATGTAGTTGGCTTTTGGCAAATAATGCACAACAGAGAGTCGAAGCTTAGCTGGGTATAAGCATTTCTACCACATCTGTCATAATTTGTATGCTGTGTTCACTATACTAGCAACAAAGGCAGGGAAAAGAGATTTCACCACCAACTCAGGATCAGATTAACCCAGCCTCTGCAGCACTCTACCACAGGGCACCTTTGTTTTGACACTGCCCACTAGGGAACACTGAGGAACCCCCCACGTATCACACAAAGAATGCTTGAAAAATCCACGCAGCAGAGACAAACCCAGCTGTTTCCAGTTAGCACTGCTGTCTGCCCCAGTCAGCCTGGCAGCTAAGGGATGGGCAGACCCAGGAAACAGAGCATGCTACTGCTGCTGGGTCCAGCACCCAGTCCTGCCACAGGCTGCCTCAAAGGCTCCTGCCTCTGCGCAGAGACGTTGTGACCAGCAAGACCTGTAAGGTGAATCTTCCCTTCTACCCTGCTGTGGTGAAGCCCCACCTGGAGTACTGCATCCAGTTCTGGGGCCACCAACACAAGAAGGACATCGAACTGCTGGTGTGGGTCCAGAGGAGGGCCATGAAGTTGATCAGAGGTCTGGAGCACCTCCTCTATGGGAACAGGCTGTGAAAGTTAGGGCTACTCAGCCTGGAGAAGAGAATGCTCCTGGGAGACCTTTCCGTACATAAAGCAGGTCTATATGAAAGGTGGGGAGGGACTTCTTACAAGGGCTGGTAGTAATAGGATGAGGAGCAATGGCTTTAAGATGGCAGATCTATAAAACTTAGACTGGATGAGGAAGAAATTCTGTATAGGGAGGGTGGCGAGACACTGGAACAGGCTGCCCAAGAAAATGGTGTATGCCTCCTCTCTGGACGTGTTCAAGGCCAGACTGGACAGGGCCTTAAGCAACCCTGTCTAGTGGAAGGTGTTCCTGCTCAGGGCAGAGGGCTTGTAACTAGGTGACCTTTAAGGTCCCTTATGACCCAAACCATTCTATGATTTCATTTCCGGAAAAAGCAAGCCTTCAACAGAAGTCACACTAGCTTTGCTGCAGGAACAGCTGCAGGCAGAAGCAGAGCAGCAAAAGGGAGGAAGGAGCACCACCACAGCCATCTATGGCCTTGTCACCAACTTCAAAGTACTGACATCACTCTGTCTCTGTTTAAAGAACACACATTAAATGAAAAAATGACTTTAACAACCCCATATGTAAGATGAAAGCTCTCAGAACAGCAAAATCCCATGTTTTTACTCAGCTCTTTATTTACTAGCTGAGCAAGACTTCCAACTTCTGCCAAAGCACTTCCTCATTTACATTAGATTTCCCAAATAGATGATGTTTGTCACAGGCTTAACCAAGCTGGCATGTTTGGAAATTGCCATGACCCCTTTCTAGGACAAAGTACAGCTGGCAAAAACAGACTACCTGCTTCAGTAATTCCATCATCTGGTTTGTCATCTCTGTACCACAAATTTGCTCTTTATCCTAAGTGTGGAATAGCATAATTTAAAATCTTACCTAATAAAAATCTGCTTTCTGATGTACTCTTTTGAGGGTACTGGATTTATTCACATAAACGGAACACAAGCAATAATTACATCTTTCACTGCCTTTTTATAGCCTTATCTCACATTCTGAGCCACACAAGAAGAAAACAATTTCCAAAGGGATTTGGTTTGCCTTTTAGACGAGGATCTTTGAAAACTGGTATCACTGTGCCAAACACCAATCCCTATTCTTAAAATCCTAATGCAAATGACAGGCAGCAGTAATCAAAATCACTAAAGATGTCCCTCTGGGTTTTCCAGCCATGACCTTGTTTCCATAATCAGAGTTCCAGTACTCCATTTAGGGCTGCAGAGGGTTTCTTGATGACCTACAGAAGTACTTCCTTTGGAATTTATATTCCCGTGTGCTGCAGAAGAACATATACAAAACAGGCATACTGTAGAGCGTCATTCCCTACTGCATGAATATCTAGAGTCAACGTAAAGATGCATGCAATAGACCTACCTATACCACAGCCATAACACACCTGCTCACCCTTCTCTGAAATACCACTCGCTGGGAGTGGGGCTGGGACAACACTAAAGAAACCAGGATGAGAAATATCTGGCAGCACAAACAGCTAAGCAAAACTATCACTAGGTGAAAAGGAGGTAAAGAAAAGGTCGGAGTAAGGAGACCTACAAACACACAGCCACTCCCAAGCATAACTCTGCTACTTCAATCAGAACCACCTAAATAATAGTTTCATAGAATCACAGAATCATTTAGGTTGGAAAAGACCCTTGAGATCACCAGGTCCAATCATTAACCCTATTCTACCAAGTTTCCACTAAACTATATCACTAAGCACCAGATCTAAATGACCTTTAAACATATCCAGGGATGGTGACTCAACCACCTCCCTGGGCAGCACATTCCAACAACTGACCACTCTTTCAGGGGATTCTTTTTCCTCATATCCATCCTAAACTTACTATGGTGCAGCTGGAGGCTGCCCCTCTTGCTCTATCAGTAATTACGTGTGAGAAGAGACCAGCACCTACCCTTCTGCCTTGTTCTTTCAGATACTTGTAGAAGGTGATAAGCTCTCCCCTCAGCTGCTTCTTCTCCAACTGAACACTCACAGTTCCCTCAGCCACTCTCCATCAGACTCATCCTCTAGGCCCTTTGCCAGCTTAGCTGCTCTTCTTTGCAACCACTCCAGCACCTCAGTGTCTTTCTCACACTGAGGTGCCCAAAATTGAACACAGTACTTGAGGCACAGACTCATCAGTGCCAAGTGTAGGGGGAAAATCACTTCCCTGCTCCTGCTGGTCTAACTATTTCTGATACAAGCCAGAATGTCTTTCTTTGCCACCTGGGCACACTGCTGGCTCATGTTCAGCTGCTCCCAGGCTCCTTGCTGCCAGACAACTTCCCAGCCACACTTTTCCAAGCCCTTAACAACTGCATGGGGTTGCTGTGACTCAAGTGCAGGAGCTGGCACTTGGCCTCATTGAAGCACATACCACTGACCTCAGCCCATTGATCTGATCTGTCTCTCTGCAGAGCCTACTTACCCTCAAGCAGATTAACACATCCACCTAACTCGGTGTCATGTGCAAATTTACTAATGGTGCACTAACTCCTTATCAAGATCATTCAGACACAAACTGAAAATAGTAGGACTGCTTTCAAGACAACAAGTACCTTTAGTAGTAAAGTGGAGACAGTCAAGTAACATACAATCTCCAAAAGTAATTTGAATCTACTTCATTTATTATATTATTCAGAGAGGCATGGAAGCTGACTGTCTCTGTGCCACCACTAGCAGATCCTTAAGCTTGCAGAAACTTCGGTACAGAAAATACTCCCAGTAACGGGTTCATCTCTTACATTTAAAATGAACTTGCTTTTTGCACCATCAGATCAAAGAGGCATTATTTCAGCTACCAAATTATTAAAGACACTACAGTACTCACCAGCTGGAACACCACTGACAGTGTTTAGTTGTAGCTTGGCAAATGCTGGCTAAGCAACTTCTGTAGCATGCTTAGCTAATTCAGCGACTTTCTAAAGATATCATTTGCAAGGGGCTGGTACGTATTTAACCTTCCTCTATTGCCAAAACTAAATACTTTCTACTGAAACAAATTACAAGTTGCAAGTTTATAAGTAAATACATCTAAGAGAAAACAGTTATAAAACCAGAACAAAGAACCTCTCTCTATAGACAGTGGCACGAAGATCAAATCCTGCTACCTAGCTCAGTCATTTGAGCTCACATATGAGCTCTCAAAAGTATATAAACCAGTCCATGCTTCCACACCAAGAAGGGAACTTGGCAAGCTTGAACACTGCCCAGATGCCTCCTTCCCACTCCTCAAAGTGGTTACATTTGCCAAGTACTGAAAGGTGACCTATTCAGTTTTCAACAGCCGAAGGAGCAATACCCTTTAGAGTTCATTAGGGATATCAAAGTTGTGCAGCACAAAACCTACACTTTCCTTTATGTTTGTCAAGGCAAAGCACTCTAACCAGAATTCCAGTCAGGGGATCCCAGCTTTAGAATGGCTAAATTCTCCTTGCTGCCCTGCTTGAGAGCTATGGGTGCTGAGTATTAGCAGAGATCACTCACATGAAACCATATTTAGTATCATTTGACTTTTTCAAGTAGCAACAGTGATGCTGGTTGTGGCCTGGGTGCTGGAACAAAGGACATATGCAAGGAAATATTTCTTATTTCAGCAGTATGACATCATGAATCTAAGACTCATTCTTAAAATATTGTCTCTTCCTAAACTCAAAATAGCTCAGTCATTTCTCAAGGCAACCTGCTTTTTCCCCATTCTATAGAGACCTGTGGATTTGATAATACATGGCTACATTTTTTTCCAAAGATGTACTAAACAAATTTTATGTCCAAATATATTTCCTTAATGTTACAGCACAACATCAAACCTCCTCTCTTGTAAATGTTTTTTCTCTGTATAATTAAATATTCTCCCACGTGGACAAAAAGCCACTTTTGGGAAGTGATGTTGAAACTCTACAGCACTGAAGTAAGACACTTAAAGAATCCTTTAGCAAACAAAGTATGACACAGAATGTCATCCTGGCTCAAACAAACAAACCCCCAAAATCAAACCAAACAAGCAAGCAAAAAAACTCAGATCTCCATGGAACTCATCATCTACTTCTGTGAAGGAGAAAAAGCACTGAACACTACAGTTCTCAAGGAGAGAAGCAAGCTCTGAAGATGTGACCCATGCCAGTGCCAGAGACTGTCAGTGGCATACTCCGCGTCTGGTACACAGCATTCCCAGCCAATTCACTTTTCATCTAAGCTGCCTTTGGAGAAACTAGACACCATAAAAACCTCAGTCATCCTGTAACCTGGCATATCATCAAAGCCTCCTAACACACAATTACTGTGCTTCACGCCTTTAGACTTTTTTTCCTTTGACTAAACAAAACCCCCACAATGGACTAAGAAACTTTCCAAGAGACGTTTTGTTTGACAGAAGATCAATGATACAGAGATGTTGGGAGGGAAAAAAGCCAGCACTGGTTTGTGTACATCTCCAAGCTTATTAATGGCTTGCTGCTAAACCTAAATGCCCCTTCCCATCAGATCAGTATTTGATATTCCTGCTGAACTCGGAAGTGCAAGGTCTTCTTTAATCACATTAAGGAGTTTGCAATTGCTTACACAACACAGTAACTTTATCATGCTGCCTGTAGCTATCCAGCCATTCCCTTAGGTTTTTGCCTTGTAGGCAATAAAGCTCAGTGAAAATACAGTGAAAGTTGACTCACCACATCAAACCCACAAGGTACATATTAATATAAATAACATACCAAGGAAGCTCCCAGCTGCTGCTTTAATGCAATAGCACACATATTGTTATGCACATGCCTAAAAGGAACTGCCATAAACCTCCATAAAGAAACAAACTCTTGTGAATGAGAACTGTTCGCCTCCCCTCAAAACTGAATCCTGCTCGTCGTGACTTTCAAGGCTCAAGCCAGTAAGACAAGGCCTTTTCAAGAACAGATCCTGTGTCAAGGACTGACTGAAAGAGACAACACTTTATATTCACTACTCAGGAGACCACAGCTTTTTTAAGCAAGTTGCAAGGCAAGGGGAAGCAACAGATTGGCCAAAGGATTAATGAAACTCCTTTCAAGGCCTTGTCATCTAAGCTTGCCTGCATGTCCTCTCAAAACCTTTAAATAACTGCTAAACTAGGGGACTCCAATAGTCCAAAGTCTCTGTCCTCTCAGTCCTTTAAATCCTACGTAAGTGTTACACTACTCCATCTCTGTACAACAGACAGTGTGGACTGAGATCAGAGAAACAGATACTGGTTAGTCAGTTACTTGCATCTAAATGACATAGGAGAAGGTAAATTCTGACCAACTGTCCTCCCTCAAGGCATCTGAAGTCAATCATCACCTTTAAATGGGCATCTTCCCTGTCAACATACTCAGGGAGTAGACTGACCAGAGAAGCCTCCTTTTCAATCGGTTTCCCAGAGGTGGAAACACATGAGTTGTTCAAACTGGGTGTTTAAAGCACTTGAGAAAGAAGTTCTTCTGCGCAGATCAGAAGGGCACAGCACATGCCAGGTGGCATGGTGGGCTCCTTCCTGACTACAGCAGAACTACTGCATTGAAAAGGCCAGAGTCCTTTCAGTGGTACCACAGAGGCAGCTCACCGTTCACTGCCTTGAGACTCCCACTAATGCCATCGCCATGCTGCCGCTTCTGTGCATTCTTGAACTCCTTCAAGGATAAGTAAAGGACCTTCCGCACCACCCTCTCCTCTGACCAGGGAATCCCATCACTGTCATCCTAGAGAAGACAAAAACAGAAAGGAGCCATTAGTTGCAGGCACCTGAAACAAAAGCAAACCAAACAAATGCAGAAGCCCAAGGCTACACAGATGACTTTTACTTCAAAACAAGAAGATAAATAAGCTGAAGAACAATACTGTGTAACACAATGCAACCTAAACCTGATCAGCTCTAACAGAGAACAGAAACATAACTATTACCTCCAAATCTGAATATTAGTCCCCCTAATCCTTCTTTGCGCAAACAGCGGTAGTCACGTACCACGTATCAGGCAGGAGGTAAAACTTATTTGTTGAAATCCTCATAATGAATCCCTCATGGAGAAATTTATCACAGCCAGGAAGTGCTCTCCCAGATAATTAAGAGGAGAGGGGGGAAAAAAAAAAAAAACAAATCCCACAAAAATAAACAAACAAACAAACAACAAACCAAATGCTAAATTGAATGCTGCAGAAATTTAAGAGGTAAGTTTTGTGTACCAAGTTATCTTGTTGCCTTATTGGCCTCGGTTTGTGCCTCTTGGCCTAAGAATTGTTATTCTCCCTTTTACTGATGCGCATTTATTGCAGTGCTAAATGAAGTTCCACATTGATAGCAACGAAGTTATTCTGAATTTATCTCAGTGTAAAGTTGAGTGGAATTTGGCCCATGGGGCATCTGTTTTCTACTTTATTTTTAGGAGACAAATGCTATACTGTCGAAAGGAATACTAGTATATGTCATATTTGGAACTTGATTTAGTTAAAAGATTAATTCCCTGGAAAAGCATTTCCCTAAAGCTTTCAGCATTCAAATAAATTAACTCAGCAGATTGATATAAAGACCTAAGTGAGATCAGGTAAGTGATCATATTCTCATAAGCTCTGTAATTATCTGGGGGGTCTTTAAAAAACACTATTTCAGCATTTTTGCCCTTGAACTCCTCAAAGGGATACATCATCATCAAGCAAAAAGATTAAAATCTCTAGGCAGGCCTTATCTAAGTAAATGTAGCACAGCATACTCCTGCATCACACTGGAAACCCCAGAAAAGCTCCATTAGCAATCTCCACCAGAAGGCTGGGAGCTTTCTGTCATCCCACGATTCAGTGAAGTGACCAACACCAACAACTTCCAAAAAAAAACCCAAAAGCAGCATAGTTTAGGGTGACCGTTGACAGCTGTTTCTTAGCTCCTCTAGTGAGACACTGGCATTCAGCTGCTGAAATGTGATCAAAAGCATTTGCCACCCAAAAAAGTATAACAAATTACCTGGGAGGGAGAAGGAAGGGAGGAAAAAAAGGGCAACATAATGAGTGCAGTGAAAAGCATCAAATAGTTTGGCAAAAGGATGTGCATTTCATACAAGGGACAAGCTACTATACTTTGAAGAAGGATGAGCTATCCCCTGGGAGCTTTAGAGCACAGGCATTTCTGGGCCAAGAAAGCAACAAACAAACAAATCCCCAGGCAAGCATTTCTAAAGGACTCATACATTTACTTATTTAACCAACAGAGGCTTATCATTTTGCTGCTAATGCAACCTCACCCCTAATCAGAAGCAACACTAAACCTGAGAGGGATTGCCTAAAGAGTCTCCATTTATGTTCCTACCAACAAAGGCCTGGTGGGACACCACACTTTTAAGAAACAGTCGTAAGCATCTCCAGTACCTGTCCATGTTACACAGACTGGCAGAAACCACTCGTTCCTTTCCTTGTCATTTGAACAAATTCTATTATAAGGGAGAGCAAATGGGAGAGGACAAAAGAACCCTGTGGCTAGGCATGCGGCTCCCAACACTGAAGGCTAGAGGAGTTACACAGAACCCTAACAAGGGGCAACAAAAGCATCACCTTGTATTTTATGAACTTCAAATCAAACATACACAAGGCACATGTAAGGACGGAGCACAGCTAACCTAAGACATGCTGCTTTCCTTAGGCCCTGCCAGCCCAAGGCCTCTCTCTGGTGAAACACCAAGCCCATTCTTGAAGCACAAACACACCCCTTCCTGCACCAGACCCTGTGATCCCTGAGGAGATGGAATTTGCATGAAAACATTCACTGATTCCCGATCCCACTGGCCCTTTTAGCCCTGCTAAAAGAAGTATTAAAAATACCCAATAAAATTAATCCTACTTAAATCCACTTTGCCATGGCAGCTCACCACAAGGAGCGCATGGCAGTGCTGGCAGTAGCAACAGGGTGAAACCTGCTGACAGGATTGATCTTTAAATGGGCATGTGCCCATCATGCAGCCAACTGCAGCAGCTGAGTGACTGCTGGCAGGGGAAGCCCACGCCTTAAGCTATGCCAGTTGCAGTCCATGCTGCAGGAAAGGAGAGCACCACCATCACACTACAGAGGCCTCTGGTCTAGGCAATCTTATCCAAGTCTTTCTGTGCATGGCTTGAAGTCACTTTGCTCTCCCCACACGTGCTGGGCACACAGAAGGATGGCATGCAATGCAGCACCCCTTTTTCTGAGGAAAAAGGCCACCAAAATGTCTCCCTGGTGTCAGCTGGAGGCTTCAGCTCTGCTGCAGGAGATGTGCCTGCCCTCCCACAACTCAGGGGCTGCATGGGCCACAATGCAGCCAGTAAAGAGATGGGTCCCAGGAGGCAGACACAACTACCTCCCTCTGCAACGCCTGAAGCAATGCAGCAGTATTTCACACCATGCACAGTTGATGAAGCTTTCAAACTCAAGGTGAACCATATTGGCTTCATCCTTCCTCTTTAATAGCAGCATTCTCAACAGAAATACACATAAAGGAGTCTCTCCACACCAGAACTCCCACCAGCCCAGTGCAGCCAAGACTGCAGTCACTCCACCGGGGGCTTTCCCCACACCTATAACTTGGCCTGACAAAAAGGACCTCAAGTTCCCCAACACCATGTTATCTAGGATCAGCAGAACAGGGACTAAGCTGCTGCCAACACCCGCATTCACACAGTTCCATATGCAGGAGCAACGAAAATGTTTCTCAGTCGTCAATGGCATCTTCCCCTGAGCCTGCGGCACGAAAGCAGCCGCAAGCCAGCGAGCAGCTGACTCGGAGCCCAGCTGAGCTGCAGCTCCACCGGCGGCACAGCTCCAGCGCCCGACACGTTTAACCATCATTACATGGGTCAGATCGTCTCTGCCTTGACACGCCAGCCGAGGGAGAGCTGCCGTCTGCCCTGCTCCGCACTCACACCATCAGCAAACACGAGAGTTATCTCACTTTAACAAAACAACACACAGAGAAAGAACCGTTTAGAAATACCCCCAAGTGAAACCCTTGAGGAATTTAATCTACGTAACTTCACAAGAGCAAACCAAGAAAAAGCCCACCAACCCATCAAAGGGACTGACTTGATCTTTGCCTGTAAGCATTTCCACAAGGAATAGAAATTCGATAATAGATGGCTCTGGAGGCTGGCAGAGAGGGGCTTAACATCATCCAACAGCTGCAACTCAAATTCAGGAAAACGTAAGACAGAATTAAACAGCAATTTCTGCAACTGTGCAAGTAATTAGCCACTGAAACAACTTACAGGCAACTAATGGATTGTCTGTTATTGACTTAGACCCAAAAAAGGGCCGAGTAACATTTTAAACTGCAAGTTGGTCATCACAAGCCTTCACTGTGCACATCAGTTGAAATGATTTCTGCCTCCCAATCTGACAATAAGATTAGTTTATAAACCCAGTAAAAATAGACAAAGAACAAGGGAAGCCCCGGGGCAGAATTAAGAAACAGAACTCTGGCATTTCCTTCACAGCTGAGAAATAAAAGCATGCCACTTTCTTTGTTATGCCATTTCAGGGAATCACATGTCCTACACCGAAATGTTAATAACTTCAGGTGCCAGGGCAGCCCAGAAACAGCTTGGCAAGCTCAGTCTGAGAGGATGGGGAGGAGGAGCACAACCTCCGCTCACCTACGTGGTACATTCCTACACAGGATGCAACCTGGTAGGGATCAGAGTACCTCTCCTTTGTGCCACCTGACTGGCAGCTTGATTTCAGCTCTACAGCTGCAGAGGTGATGTTTGCAGAACAGTGCAACAGGCTATTAGTACAGACTGCTAATCTGAGAAGAAACAGATGCACACACAGGTGTTTTTGCTATGTGTATGTTAAATGTATAAAATACTTTACCTCACATATATTAAAGCCTGTATACAAACTAATGCACACATATTAACTGGTACCTAAGTGCGTGTATACATATACAGAAAACAGTGCACAGTAATAGACAACAGGTATTGAAAACTTAAATCAAATGATCCACCACCTGTACCTCTCATCATTCACCTACACCTCAGGTGCTGGTTCACTGCAGTCCAGCCACCTGCCTTACACACGTGGCCTACACACAGCCTTCCTATTTCTGAAGTGACACTCTAAATACAAAATAGTTTTGAAGGCATAGCAGAAGTGAGAGGCAGGCTTCACACCAGCCCCTGGGTAGGTGAGACGTCAGCCTGAAACAGCAGGCATTGTCACATGCCACTTTGCTGAACAAGAAGCAGAAGAAACATACACAGGACTCAAACTCCTTCACTCCTTCGTTCATTCATCGCCAGATAAGGCATTCTTCAGCCTGGCCCAGCCTTGCCTTAAGCAAACACAAGTCAGAGTTCGCAGGGTAAAAGAGTGCTGGAACAAGGGCGAATGCATGCAGCACTCCATGTTATTTGTTTTACTTTTATGTAAATACTTCAGCAGCAGTGATGGCTTTATTTGAAAAGTCTGGGCTTTGTAAGGTACAAAGATACTTATAAGCATGTGTGTTATGACTCAGTGTGGCTGGTGTGTTTCCAGCTCTCTCTCTGGGTCTTTCCCAAGCACGCATCTCCTGACCCCATTTTTCGTGCCAGGTTGCAGAAAGCAAAACAACAAAACACAACCCCCCTCTTTTTTTCTTTTTTTCCAGCACTGCAGCCAATGCTTGGTAAAAATCAGTGTGGCACCCAATGCCCTAAATGAATATGTTTTCATGGCTCAGCAGCCCCCAGAGAGTCTTTCCCGCAGATGTAAGAAGGTCATTTTGAAGCAACGTGAAAAATAAACCACAAACTTCTACCATTTCCTCAAGGATATTTTTGAAGGAGAGCTATTTCAAAGGGTGAGTTTTTTCTGTGTTTAGTTAGCAACAAAACAAAAATCCATCTCTTGCATGGAAAACAGACAACACATTTTCAGAGATCATATAAACTACTTTTCAGCTGGAGGACCAACATGGAAGGGTTTGTTTACTAGATTCAAGCCCTGCAACAGATTTTTGCCTTTTGGCTGCATATTATCAATGAAAAACAGTTATACCTGTTTTTCTCTAAAAGGCAGAACTAAGAATAATTGGTAGAAAACCTAGACATGCTTCTGAGGCTGAAAGAAATCTTTTGTGCAGAGTTGGGTGAGTTACCACGAAGGGCAAGTAGCACACTTATTCATCTGCAAAGCTCATTTCCTTGTTATACATGTGGCATGGTGTGGACCTCATGAGAAAGTGCAGTCTTACTACTTTATCAGCAAACATACTTCCCCTATTGCATTAGCAGAGGTCTCCGACGTATTACAAAGTCTCATCAATCTTTTCACTGCCCCAAATGCACACACTACTCACAGGGCAAAACCCTGACTGACCTTGGCCCACGGGTGCCAACTCCTCCTCTATATAACTTGCAGGAGCAAGGGGGCTATTCCACAAACACTGAGCAGAAGCTATTTGCAGCAGACACGTCTAGCAAAACTTTGGACTTCCAAGGCAGTGAGCAGAAATCAGACTCTAATATATTCAGCTAAAGCTATATAAATAAAGATTTTTGTCTCCTTCTGGCAGCTATCATCCTGCTTGGACTTCTTATAGCCAAGCACAGCATGGTGTAAACTGGATATACCCATGTATACCCACAGTAATAACCTTGCAGTCTTTTGCCTACTATCAAGGTCCTTCAAGTCCCTTCTCCTCTCAGAATAAAGTTCACACTTATTTAATATTTAACTATCCAGAGAGAATGTAGCAGTTCCTCATTTAAAACAAACTGCTTATATTCAGTGAGAAAAAAATAGAATCTCTTGAATGGCTTAAGCTGATGAAGATTGATATGGCTTGGAGACTTTATAGTGCAGTGATTCATGCCTTCTGGAAAACGTAATCTGTTCTGTCTATCTTAGGAAAATAGGTCATGTTTTTAAAATGTGCTAACTAAGGCAAATAAAGGGGAAATTGTCTTTATTAATGGTTCTATTATAGCATTTAAGTGTATCTAGTAATTACAACATCTTTTTCTTTTGTACTTCCATAAGACACCCCCAAAGAAGTCACATTACTTTACAGCTCCAGACTAGCAGGCCTAATGTTAACATGGCAAAGAAACGATGGAGACAAATAAAACCCCCTATCCTCCCTCCACAGTGTTCATCTCCTCCAAGCTCCCATTGGTTTTGCTCATTTGCCATTTCCTGCTGCACTGGGGATTGTGTTTCCTCCCTTCAGACTTAATTCTTCTAAGAGCAACATCAAAGAGAAATGCTCTGGTTTTCGGGTCAGTAAAAGCCTCTGGCACTTTTGGGACCAGAGAGTTTCAACCTGCTTTTGCAACAATACATTAGGGTTAGAAGAGTTACCATTAAAATCTCCAAAGAGAATTCACTAATGTCTTCATCATACAGGCTTCTAGAATTGAGACATTGAAAAAAAAATCCTAAGTTTACCTTGGGCCTAATAATTAAGTATTTTTAAAAGGTTGCTTCATGTGTTTATTGTTTCTTTTACATAGAGGCCTCCTCAGTGATATTTCTGCATCTCTAGGAAACTGCTACTCAACACAAAACCAGTGAAAGCTTACAACATGAACTGTTTTCCACATTAGTCTGTGAAGTTAAACACTTTAAAACAAAAGATGCTTTTTTTTAAAGGCTAAACCCAAACAAATTCAGACTACAGCCAAGTCTAAAGTGTCTCAATTTATCAACTTACAGCAGGATTTCAACTCAAACCTTCTCTCACCAACAGCAGTGAGCAGCACCTACCACTTTCTTAAGCCAGACCAGGAATCTCATCAGTCATTTTGCAACCATAGGGCCAGAGTTTTGGGCTCTAACAAGAATGCATAGAAGCAAGCAACAGAAAGATGAGGGTAGCAGAATGCTGGAAGAAAGAGGTGTGATGGTACAAGATAATTATTCAAACTAGGAGTGTTTTTCATGGCCAACTTAAACAATTTCACCTGTTTCTAGGTGGGATGCACCTGCCCCAACATCAATGCCAGCATCAGCCCTTATAAAACCATTTGACAAGCTTGACTGAGGTAGAGTCAAAATCTCACCCCAAGGCAAGAAAAATGATCATTCTCAGTCAGATCAGCTCTCTTATTATAGCCACATGGCCATATGGGAGCTTCTGCCAGGGCAGAGAGAAAGGCAAGGCTGACCTTTTTAGCAGCAATCCATGCTTGGAGCAATGCAAGCCCATCCTACCAGCAAACTATGATGGACACTGTAAGGCAGAGAGGGCATTGCAGATGGTATTCAGTAAATTAAAATCACTTCACTATAAAGTAACTATTGTAACCCCCAAATATCTCATTGCATCCAGATGAACCATACTTTTTTTCCCCCACAATTATCGCAACTATTTATTTACTTCAGAGGAGTGAGTGGGAAATACACAGGAGGGATGTATCCATCGGAGGGATGGATCCTGCAATGTTTTAGGTAGGCCACAGCCTGATAAAGTACAACTTTCTGTTTGACCATCACTTGTAGCTAATTTTTGTCCATGCAGAAGATGAGAGTTGATAGTTTCCTTATTTGATGCTCTATTCAAATACAAGGGAATGTTCCGTAAAACAGGCACTGAACCATCTTTGAAAGGATATGCTGCACACAGCTCTGTGTCTCTCAGGCAGAAGACAAAATAATTTAAACATCATTTCCTATGTAGATAAACAGGTCTACATCCTTCTTAAAAGCAAACAAAGCAGTCTGATGGGGGATGCTCACACTGCATGGCTTCACTTCTCCAAGAGACCACGAAATAACGTATACTTATCTTTGATTACAGACTACTAAAACACTACAGCTGAAATTGGATTAGAAACTTCTGCTCAGAAACAATTTATTGCATAATACAACTCTGACAGCCTGAGTTTCTGGCCACCAACTGAGCCTTTATAAAAATCTTCTGGGCAGCTGCCAAATCAGCTCTTTGAGTCTTGGCATGTCCGACATCTGAGACAGTAGTCAAAGCAGCCACATGTCCTGTGCCATCCACAGCCCTACATTTTTAGGGTTAAATGGTACCATCAAAGAACAGAGTAGCATGAGCCATTAAACATATAAAGGTAAAAAAATCTCCTGCAGCTGTGGATCTGACAACTCTGATCTTGCTGCAGAAGACTGAGAGCCACAGCAGGATTCTTTTCTTTTTCAGGATCTGGTATTAATTTGAACATAAAAGTAGCTTATTAAGAAGAGGGGGGGAAAAAAAAAAAGAAGCGAGAAATGGGAGTGAGCTCCAAAAAATCCTCTGCACTCCTAGCTGAAAATCCCTGCCACTTAAAAAATTCACATTCCAAATATTCTTATTCTTTCTCCACTTCTCATTAAAACTCTCCATCAAGTACACTTCAGATAGACACACAAACCCCAGTATGCACAGAGAATTCAGCAGCTCAAGATAATTAAATTAATATATATTCCAATTAATTTCATTTTTATTCAATTCATATTTTTATAAGGTGTTCAAGCTGCAGTATGCAAGTATAGGAATATGGTCCAAGACAAGAGTGTCTTCTGCATTCACACTGCAAGAATGTGAATGTCTGCTAGTAAGACCTACACATGTGAAGTTTAACATGGCTACTTCATGGCTGCTGTATAATACTTATTACCTTAAGATGTTTTTTTTCACCCTCAAACAGAAAGCCTGATCCTTTACCTCCAACATACTAGCTGCTTTTACATGCTAAAATAGTGTCAAAGTCAGTATGGAAGAGAGAAAGACACAACTAGTCTGTTACAAATTTGTCTTCACAGGGGAATTTAAAGAGATCTAATTTTCTGGCACTACACAGTGTCTGAAAGGTCACTGGTATCAACACTAAAGATAACTGGACAACTGTTGATGTGTTTAGCATCTATCCTCACAACTACAACAGCAGGTCAGCACTTAAGTCCCTTCTCTGGTGAGACTTGGTACTTGAACAATGAAGCCATTCCTACCACAGGAAAAGATCTGCTGAGCTATCTGCTCTTTAGTACAGTTGTATATACCAGCAAAGATATGCCCATGTAAAACTTACATTACTTCCTCACTGAAATAACACCTACATAGTTCAGCTACATTATCTAATACAGCTGTGCCCATCAGGAACATGACACTTTCACAGGCTTGAGCCTGGAGACAGAGGTCCCCTCGCAGACTTGGGAATTCAGCATATCCCTTCTGGATGATCCTCCGCCAAACAGAGTTGTTCACTCTTTGCCATTTAAAACTTGCTAGTACTGGTTGAGGTGGTTTAAAGAAAGTGAACAAGAGGACTTGGCTCATGTGACTCACTTTGATGGCACTGAAGCAAACCATGCTTACATGAGTACCTCCACCACCAAAGCCCTGAAAGAGGATCATGACTAGAACTGCAAAAGTCATGGCATGGCAAACTCTACCCACACGGTAACCTGCACAGTGACAGACCTTAAGTTCATGCCAATCTGCCTCAAATCCAATCTGAGTGATGCAAGAAATGCCTTATCTTAGCTTGGAAATATTTAAGTTAGTTTCCTCCTCCTTCACATCAATCTAAAGGATAGCCTTCATTCAGGCAATCATCAGATTTAGAAGACTACCAAAACCCAAACAAATAAACCAAGAAACCCAAACAACCAAACCCAGAAAACAACTCAAAATCCACCAACCAATCTTGTCAGTCTTTTAACTCAGAAGGCATAGTGACAGACTCAAATACACTGAACCTATTGTTGGGAAATCTCAGGATACTGGGGCCTGAATAGATTTTGGTGAACTGTATCAGTTGTATTGACATAGGGTCCTGGGATGGACATGCTGTACTGCACTAAGAGCATGACATGTTGATTTTGCTTGAGGTACTACTAACAGAGTCAGATTTTATCAGATATTTTGTCTTCATTTACATTCCCAACTGGCAGAATATCCTTTAAAGCTGGGGGGAAAGTATCCATTGAAGCTGGGAGAAGGAAACCAAACCTGTATTCTTCACTCATAAGCCAATTAAATAAGATGTATGAAGAAACTCTAAAGCTATTCTAAATGTATCTTCAGGTTAGTCACATCAGCAAATTTTCTGCTTGAAAATAAGCTATATAATCAGTAAAAAAATACACTCTAAGGCTTTACCAAGCTTGCCCTTCAGTATTAAACACATTTTACTTTGAGAATGCTACCCAGAAAATAAATGATGGTATTTTAGTACCATAGAGAAACAAATAATTTGAAGCCACAGCACATTGTTCGGGGTGCCAAAGTCACAATTTCAGACAGAGCTAAGCTGAAGCACTGCTCTGACATACCAAGCTTCCTTTCTTGCCACAATTTCAAACATGAGGGAGGAGAAAGAGAGAATGGCTACCAGCAGCTCCAAGATCTAGCCTACTTTGTGAAGTTAAATTGAGAAGATTAGGGGCAGCTGGGAAGCTTTGTGGGGGAAGAAGTTTTTTTCTTACGGAGATAGCAGGCTTTCCTAATTGCACACTGTGAGTTGGGGTTTTTTTTAATCACACAGGTGTGTTCACATCTGCATCTGTGTGAAACCGATAAGGAAAACAGGTAATCAAGATTTGACCTTTTCATGATCTTTTTTTTTCCCCCCTCCTCAGCCAACAAGTCTGTGTGAGAACTTCCTAAAGAGTGGTACAATTCTTCTTCCTTTGCTTCTGCAATTTCACGGCAGGCAGTACTGGGGCTGGGTGCACAGGGCAGGGGTGATGCACAGGCAAGGTGCTGAGTGCCCATGCTGGCACTGCTCATGCAACTGGGACAATTGTTTGGGTTAGCATTCAGTTCCTCATCCTCATTCATTCCCTGATCAATGACAACATTCAAACTTTACTGAAGATGTTAGAAGCACATCAAAGACAACCATTAAGTTTTTAAGTGCACTAATTGACATTTTAGCACTTACAAATCCATCTATGTGTTCTACCACTCAATTTAAGGCACTTGCTTCCCCAGCTGGTAAAGAGTTGCCTATGTTTTTAGGGGGCAAAGAAGGATTTTTTTCCCCTCCCCTGAGAGGATTTTAGAGAATTCAAATTACAAATCTAATCCACTTCAAAAAGCAACACGTTTCACAAATGTAAGGGCTCTTCCATAAAAGCTGTAAATGGTATCACAGCTATAACTCAGAGGCTTCTAAGCTCCAATGAATTCTGCAGCTGTTATGGCATGTCAAAGCCAAATCATTGTTACCTTCACACCACCACAAATGAAAACCCCGGCTACAATATTACAAACTGCATGGTGCTACATGAAATTGGGGGGGGGGGGGGGGGGGGGGGGGGGGGGGGGGGGGGAGAAAATTAAGAACAAGGGAGGAAAAAAAAAAAGAAAAAAAAAGAAAGTGGGAGGGAGAACCACCAGCTGATTTTGCAGCTCCTTCCTTCTTCCTTCACAAAGCTAGCATCAAATAGGCAACAAAATGTGAGCGACTGCTTCAGGTTTTCCTCCAGCGACTATTCCTCAACAAGATCCCAGGGAAGCAAAATCAGAGGACACAGCATTCTCCTCCCCAGGTACGGTGATTTACAGCAGATGAGCTGTTTTCCAGTGGCCAAGCCCAGCCTTTAATTGCAGAAGAGCATCTTAATGACAGCAGGTCTGGACCCTTCTTCTATTACTGTCATATACCAACATGTTCACCTTCTGTTCTGTTAGAGAAATCCTCATTCAATCTCAGTATTTAAAGTAACAAGAAAGATCAAATTAAATTCTCAGGGTTTTAAGCCGTTCAGTTCATTGCTACATCTATTTTCAGGTCTGAGGCTGCCAGCCACCCCCACAGAATCTGTGTGCTAAACAAGGCTTCTGACAGGCTTGTTTATACCTTCAGCAGCAGTCAAAGGCAAAACATTGCAAATCAAAGAATCGGGAGACAAATACAGTACGGTGCATAACAGAAACCTCAAAAAGCTAGCCAGCAGCAAAGCTGCTGCTCACCAAGCCCTGCAGAGCAGTATGAGATAACATAGGAAACCAGAAATGGATAGTTCAAGAACAGGTTGGTGCTGAAGGTATGCAAACATCTGCAGGCAGGACCTCTGAAGCACACATTCACCAAAAGAAGCAGATGCAGGATTGCAAGACAAGGACCAGAGAGCATAATTCATTTTCTCCAACAGTGCCAGGGGGAAAGGTCATAATTTAAGAATTCCATCTTAAAGACTAGAGAGGACTTTAGATTTTCACTAATACCAGAAGAACACACAAGAAAACAAGTGGACATGGACAACATGAAGTTCTTCTGTGAATAAGGTTTAAATAGGAACACAAAGATTACATTTGGGCACCTATGCAGTTGCACTACATACAAGGCAGTTACCTTTGGTCCATGCTTTTCACTACAGAAGGCAGAGTAGATAAGAACAGTCTGTCTTACTCACTGACACACTGTGACATGCATCACCCATACTCTAGCAAACCCACCATGTCAGGGACGCAATCTGAGATGTACATTAAAATTACACCCAGCAGAAATGCAGAGGTACACCTTTGCTACTGTGTTCTTTTAAACCTTTCACCTCTTAAAATGCAAGTTCAGTGTCAGATTATAAATATCATAAAAGCTCATAAACCCCAATCATAAAACTGCCAGCTCATTTCAAGATTATTTGCTCTTAACCTTGCAAGAAGATCATAAGCAGTACAAGAATTGCATCATTTTTCTTGCAAACCCCAATCTCTCTTCATTAGCATTAATCTAAGCTCACTGCAATCATCCTGCTTGTGTCACTGGAATGGGCAGATGTTGCAACCTTACCTTGGAAATGGTCCTTCACAGGTGAAAACCACAGCACATCATCTGCCTGCTAAACTATCCTAAGCAACATCTCCAGCATCAGCGTCTGACAAAATCACCTCCTACTTCACTTCTCTCTTGCAAAACCAAAACAAATAACAGAGATGTGAAAACCTCCTGCAATTGCTGCAAGAGAAAATGTCGAGTTAGGATTTGGGGGCATCTCTGTGTGTCCTTCACAGCTCATGCAGATGCATCTACTTCCAGCCCTGCTGGAGACCGAGCCAAGCAGTAGAGCAGCAATCCAGAGTGGGCAGAGCACAGGCTGATAAATACCTCCCCACACATCACCGGCATTAGGTGCAGCTGTTTGCTTTAGCTTGCAGTAGGAAAAGAGGCAGCATTTCATTATTGGGGCTGGGTTTCCTGCATGACCAGTCACATCATTTCACCTCTCTCTAGAGAAAAGACTGTGGGCTGTCTCTTAGCCTCTCCGTGGAAAAGGACAGGGAAAACTGTTGTGGGGGTCTAAGCAGCACACAGCTTATCAACAACAGTTTTACACCAAAACATTCCAAGAAGCGGCTAAATCATATCTAGCATAACGTCAAGCCAGGAGACTGTGATGGCACCTGTGATGTGAAGGGCAGACCAGACCTGCCCCACCTACACTAAACTCACCCTGATTTTCACATTTCAAGCACACTCTAAACCACTATGGTTTATGGCTTTGCTGTGCACTTGTGGAAGGTGAAACAAAGTAGGCAGAAATGAGGAAGGAAAAAAAAGAATAAAACAAGGAGATAAAGACTAGATTAGAGAGCTCTTGCAGTCTCTTGGCAAATGAGGCAGCAGCAGAGAATCACCCAGGCAAGTTTAGGAGCTGTGTTGCTGTTTATTTTAATTTGCAGTCTATTGATTTTACTGTTTTGTGAGCTTGCTCATGACTAATATTGGAACTGGAGGCTGAATGCAGTGATGGACTGGGCAAGGCAGATTCACCCACCCCAGAAGCACACCCTCTCTGCTGCCAGTCTCTGCTCCCAGCAAAACAAGTGGACTGGTCCCTGCCCAGCACCAAGTCTGTGATGCTGCATGCAGGCAAAAGATTAAGCATCCATCATTACAGTTCATTTCAACTCCTGACCAAATCTCTTTGACAGATACAAAGAGGAGGGACAGACTAGTGCTGCTGGGATGCCATGACATAGTGGCTATTACTGAAACTTGGTGGGATGATTCCCATTATTGGAGTGCAGGGCTAGATGGGTACAAGCTCTCTAGGAAGAATAGGCAGGGAATGAGAGGAGGAGGCATTGTCCTCTGTATCAGTTACCAGCTAGAATCAGTGGAGCTCCACCTGGGGAAGGATGAGGAGCTGGTTGAGAGTGTATGTGTTAAAATTAAAGGGAAGACAGGGGAGGGTGATGTTACCGTAGGGGTCTGCTACAGGCCAGCTGACCAGCAGAACCAAACAGATGAAGCCCTTCACAGGCAAATAGAGGCAGCTTCCAGGTCCTCACAGGGAATTTCAACCACCCTGACATCTGCTGGAGGGACAACACAGCAAGGCATCAGCAATCCAGAATGTTCCTGGATTGCACAGATGACAATTTCCTCTTCCAAATGGTATAGGAACCAACAAGAAAGGGTGCTATGCTGAACCTTGTTCCGGCCAACAGGGAAGGGCTGGTGAAACATGGGTTTGATAGGTGGACCACTAGATGGATAAAGAACTGGCTTGACTGCCACACCCAAAGAGTGGCTGTCAACAGGTCCATGTCCAAGTGGAAACCAGTGACAAGTGGAGTCCCTCAGGGATCAGTTCTGGGACCAGCCTCGTTCAACATCTTTGTCAGTGACATGGACAGAGGCACTGAGTGCACCCTCAGCAAATTTGCTGATGACACCAAGCTGTGTGGTGCAGCAGACATGCTGCAGAGAAGGGATGCCACCCAGAGGGACCTGGACAGGGTGGAGGGGTGGGCACAAACCAACCTCATGAGGTTCAACGAGACCAAGTGCAGGGTCCTGTCTTTGGATTGGGGCAATCACAAGCACAAATACAGGCTAGGGAGTGACTGGCTGGAGAGTAACCCCGAGGAGAGGGACTTGTGCTGGTGGATGAGAAGCTCAACATGACCCAGCAGGGTGCACCTGCAGCCCAGAGGGACAACCAGATCCTGGGCTGCATCAGGAGAAGTGCAGCCAGCAGGTCCAGAGAAGTGATTCTCCCCCTCTACTCTGCTCTGGTGAGACCCCACCTGGAGTACTGCGTCCAGTTCTGGAGCCCCCATTACAAGAAGGACGTGGACATACTCCAGCATGTCCAGAGAAGGGCCACAAGGATGATCAGAGGGCTGGAGCACCTCTCCTATGAGGACAGACTGAAAGAGTTGGGGCTGTTCAATCTGGAGAAGAGAAGGCTCTGAGGTGACCTTATTGAGGCCTTTCAGTATCTGAAAGGGGCCTAAAAAAAAGCTTGGGAGAGACTTTCCAGGATATCAGGGAATGAGAGGACTAGGGGGAATGGAGCAAAGCTGGAGGTGGGTAGGTTCAGGATGGACGTGAGGAGAAAGTTGTTCAGCATGAGAGTGGTGAGAGCCTGGAATGGGTTACCCAAGGAGGTGGTTGAGGCCTGGATTCCTGGCCTCAACCTGGAGGTGTTTAAGGCCAGGCTGGATGGGGCTCCAACCAGCCTGATCTAGGGTAAGGTGTCCCTGCCCATGGCAGGGGGGTTGGTACTAGATGATCCTTGTGGTCCCTTCCAACCCTGACTGACTCTCTGATTCCATTCCATGATTACACACTGTGTTGTGGGCAGGCACAAACTCCGTAGCTCAACTTTGCTACTGAAGTTGTCTTAGATGCACCAAGCCTGTGATTTACATCCACTCACACTGCACAAATGCAAGTCTCTGAAAGCAGCAGCTCCAGCAGGGCACAGGGATGCAGCTACACATGCCTTGGGAGAGCAGACTGTGCTGAATCCTAATTAATTGCTTTCAAAACAATAAGAATGCTGTGACTTATTTAAATGCCCTTGCATTGCTAGGTGACCTACCTACTCCTCCCTGCCAACTCCTGTGTCCTAACAACGGCAAGTTGCTGCATACAGATGTAGCAGTAATGGTATGGCTTAATCAGTCCATGTTTTCACAACACCTATTTCAAATATTAAGCACTTATTGAAGACTTAGAAGTTACTGTGTAAATATTTGTATTCTATTACACTGCTAACGCTTCCTCACCAACTGTGGAATTTGAAATCTATCTTGTCTGATAAAGCTTTATTTACTTATCACACTGCTCTCAATACTCAACAAAGTGAACTGACTACATTTGCACCAACTCCATTCAAGGGGCACAAGTCAGGAAAGAGCAATTCAATGATTTTTCATCTCTGGTATGTGACTAAACAAAACTGCAGACACACACGAGGCTTGTTTTGGGTTGGCATTACCTGTTTTCACTAGGTGATGACGTTCACAGAGAAACCATTGGAGCACCTTGCTCTTACAATATCCCACAGCCAGCACAGCCCACGCCAAGAGTTATATGCTCCCAAGACAGAGTCTTACAGTAAGAGTCTGTTCAAAACTGGGGAAGCTCAGTGGTGCCCACAGGCCTTACATCCACAAAAACAATAGCCCCAAGGGTACCCAAGCACTTTCCAGAGGAAAAAGGCAAGATTTCAGCACAATTCCACCTAGAGGCAAATTTATTTGAGTTGAAATATCACCTCCCACTATTTTACAAGAGGAAGACCATGAGAAGCTGCTAGAGCTCAGACAGGCAGTTAATTCTTGGGAAAACACCATCAAGACACAACCAGCAGTAAATGCAAACACCATTATTAGTTCCAGACAAAGCACCTTGTGTGGAAAAAATAACAGCCACACAAGCATGGTGAAGTTCTTCACTATTTCTCAAGAAGAGAACAGATTTACATATGCTGATTTTCCACACATGCAGTAGGAAACATGCATTGTGCAAACCCCTTTTCCTGCCCCTCCTCTCCTCCTTCCCCACTCTGCAAAAAAACACCAAACCCAAAAAAGCACAAGGGAGACCTATGGGACTCTGTATTGACTCCAGCAGTTGTTACCACATCCATCACCACATCAGGTTTGAAAAACCTGTGTGCCTAAAGCACCTGCTGTACCGAAGCAAACTCTGTAGTGCCATAATCTGTTAACTTGCTGAATCCGGCTCGCAGATTTAATCTTTATTTTACATACTGAATGAATATTTACTCCCTGATGGATGTAGTTAGACTTGCACAGTCGTATGTTGCAAAGAGGGGGGGGGAGGAAGAGTTGAAGTTGCATGCTACCTTTCGACAGCTCTGCCAGCTGGAAATATGCCATCAATTGTCTGTTGGGTACGTGACATGAAAGCAGATGAGTCTGCTTAATAGAAATTCACTCAATTTCACCATATTTACTTCGAGTTCAAGAAACAGCCATGAAGAATACAGATTAAATACACTTCCCTTTACAAATATCCTCCCAGCTTATTTTTTGTAATAAGCTTTTAGCCACACACCAACTTTTACGACATTTCTAATTTAAAATGTTATGGAAATTGGAAGAACAAAGTAGAAATGGATATATTAGGAGAATTTTCCTTCATTTGAAAATATGAACAGTATCATACCAGAAGTATGTCCAGGCATTCTGTATGTGTTACCACTGAGCTACATAGTCATCAAATATGTGAGCATTTCTGTCATGGAGAAATGTGTCCTGCTTCCACAGAAAGTCATGGAATCACAGAATTAACGAGGTTGGAAAAGGCCTTCAAGATCATCTCTAAGATCAATAGGTCCAACCTAACACCTTCTAATTAACTAAACCATGGCACTAAGTGCCTCATGCAGCCTCCTTTTAAACACCTCCAGGCATGGTGACTCCACCACCTTCCCGGGCAGGCCATGCCAATGCCAATCACTCTTGCTGTGAAGAATTTCTTCCTAACATCCAACCTAAACCTGCCCTGGCACAGTTTGAGGCTGTGTCCTCTTGTTCTGTCACTGAGAACCTGGGAAAAAAGCCCAGCCCTCACCTAGCTACAATCTCCTTTCAGGTAGACAGCAAAGAGGTCTCCCCTGAGCCTCCTCATCTCCAGGCTGAACACCTCCAGCTCCCTCAGCCTCTCCTCACAGGGCTGTGCTCCAGCCCCCTCCCCAGCCTTGGTGCCCTTCTCTGGACACATTCAAGCACCTCAACATCTTTCTTAAATTGAGGGGCCCAGAACTGGACACAGTACTCAAGCTGTGGCCTGACCAGTGCTGACTACAGGGGCATAATGACCTCCCTGGTCCTGCTGGCCACACTGTTCCTGATGCAGACCAGGATGCCTTTGGCCACCTGGGCACACTGCTGGCTCATGTTCAGTCAGCTGTCGACCAATACCCCAGGTCCCTCTCTGGCTGGTTGTTGTGGCCAAAGTGCAGAACCCAGTACTTGGCCTTGTTAAAACTCATGGCCTATCTATCTGTGCCTATCTATCCAGCCTGTCCAGGTCCCTCTGCAAAGTCAAAGACATACACAAACGAATAGTAGAAAGAGACATTTTTTGTCAGATGGCTCATTGAAGAAAACCAAAATTCAGTAAAAATTCAGTATGTGGCCTTTTTGCAAAGTCTTTTTCTCCTGCCTTTTGCTATGCACAAAAAAGGATGGACAGATGTACACACAAAGAAATGAGTTGCTGTCTCAAGCTTTAGGCTATCGCTCACAGCCTCTGACAGTGGGCCAATTTACCAGCTCCAGCCTACTACAGATAAATAAACAAGCAGCATGTTGTTCACAGACATCTGCCTTATTTTTATCCTCCTTACCACTCAAGAATTGCTACTAATACAACAATTACCTAACCATATAAATCTGAGGTTAATAAAAAGACCATGCTTTGAGTGACAATATCTACTTTAACATTGCAGACCTAACTCTTTATTCCCTATAAATAAATGTTATTATCCAGGAATTGAGCTCTGAGTGCTGAACTAGTAGCTTTTTTTCCTTAGATGCTTCAATACATTAAGTGCTTTGCATTACGGGCAGATCAACTGCCCATTCACTAAGAAAGGTTAGCCAAGTGATGCTCTAATCTCCTTTAGCTTCCCCCAGTGTTTACCTTTTAAGACCAGTGTCAGATAGCAGAAGAAAAAATTTATGTGCAAGAATAAAACTGAGACATTCAAATGTGAAAAGGGAGGAGAGAATATTTACCTCTCAGGTTAGACATCCTTTTCTCTCCAGCTCACAAAAAAAGGTACAGTACCAAAATATGAAGAAGTAGAAAAGTGATTTACAGATTGAAAACATTTTGAAGTTTAGATAAAAAGGGATGAAAATCAAAATGTGTGAAATAACTTAATTGTTAAACAATCTAGAGTATTTTGTAGAAAATCTCCTTGGGTAAAAACTCAGATCCATGACCAACAACATACACATAACATCAAGGTAATGAAAAGGAGGACAAAAAGTCATAAAACATGAAGTTTGAATTTGGCATTCAGAGAGGGCTGACTGGAGCCTATGACCTGGGCAAAACACGAACCTGGGGGACAATTTTTACCTGTGAAATAATAATCAGCCTTTGATGCACGTTGGAGACTGGCAGAAGAGAGAAGAGTGGGAGAGCAAGACTGAGTGAAAAGCCAGCACGGTGCTGGGAAACTCAAGGCACATGTCAGTATGCAGAGCTAAGTCTAACCAAATGAAGCATTCACAGGCATCAAAGTATTTAATACTACAATGTCACATACAGTAAGCCACTGCTGAATGCTATGTCTAATTTCACCCACAAATTAATCATTTTTATGTGGTCTTTGTGGAAGCCAATGCATGCTTGCTACCTCTGCTGAAATTACCCTTTTGCTTTGCAGACACATCATGAGAAACAAGGTTGGTCCAGCACAGGCAGTGAAGGATGCAGCACCATCTACACTGAAGATGGCATCACAATCAGGTTCTGTAATAAATCTTACTGCAATGTAGAAAACAGCTTTAAGATCCAGGACACATGAATGAACTGGGACTAGGCAACGCTCAGGGAGAGCGATCTATCCACTGGAGCTGCAGGCATTAGCACCTGCACAATATGATCCTGTGCACTGGGTGAGGACACAGGGAACGGGCCAAAGTTCAGGAAAGGAAGTGACCACCCAGGTAGTTTATGACAGTGACTGGCACAGCTAGAGGTGGTTGGCATGGGTGCTCATGATCACACTGCAGAGCTGGGGAAGGAGGGAAGAATGGACATCAGCATGGAAATATAGAAAAAGGGGTGTTGGGACTACAGTTGGAACAGTGGTCCTGCATCAGGATGAGGAGGTATCAAGCATAAATGGGTAGTGGGGAAAAGTGGCTGAAGAAAACATTCCCACCATTCTCCTCCTCTAGAGCACCTCAAACAGGTTCATTCAACTCGAGGCTGTTTTCCTGCTTGCTTGAAAGTGGATTTCTACCCAAGATGAAACTCAAATTACTAAACTATCGTGGGAACAGGTTGGTGAGACTTCACTCCTTGGGAACAAAGACATATTCATCCCTTCATGCTTTCACACAAATGCCCTAGCAAGTCATGAGCCACCATGTCCAAAAGGCCACCCTGTCTGAGCACGAGAAACCCACCCCAGCAACCACTGCCACTGCTGCTCGACTGCCAGGGCCAGTTGTGAGGAAGAGGCAAGAGGCAGGGCACTTATAGACCCAAAGCATCCACTGTCAGTGAAAGAAGTGCACACAAACTTGCCCTATAAACAGATGAGCCTGCCCACAGGGATGTCTGAACCAGTATGGTGGGAACCAGCCTAGAAAGGAGGAGACAAAATGGCTTCACTTGCTCTTTGCTTTGTTTTCCTCTCTCTCCCTCTTATCTCTATTGCTGCATGTAGCTGAAAATGAAACCATTACAGAAGTTTGAAAACAAAATCAATTAGTAAATGGAACGAACATCTCTCCATTTTAGCCAAGCATCTTACAGGGCCCAGCTGCTGTGTTTGAGCAATAAAAGCAGGGCTGTTTAATTACTCGTTTATCAGAATCAGGCTTGGGCACTGCTCTGGCAACATGGGCACTCTCCTGTCAGCTGGCAGAAAAGAGGCAGGGCAATGCTTTCAGAGCAGCTTCTCTGGCTGCTGCATCAAATGAGACACAAGTAAAAGATTTATTTTGCACACCACATTCATAGATGGAAATTTGACTTAATTAAAACGAGAATGTCCATGAGCAGCTCGATTAATAAGACCTGTCTGTATGCAGGTCCATGCGCTCTACTGCTCCAGCACCATGCTTCCTGCTGGCCGGCACGAAGCAACTGATGGCCAGCAGCTGGCCAATGCTGCTCTGGGAATGGTCACCAGCCTTCCTCCCACTCCTCAATTCAGCCATTCCACTTGGAAGACTTATCATTGAGAAGCTCCTCTTTCCCATTTCACTGACATCTGTTGACAAGTTATGAACCTGCTGGTGAAGGGCAGAAGATGGTGGGAGTACAGTGCCCTCTTCCCTTCCCCACATCCCTACCTGGCTCCTCCTTACACCAGGGAGCACGAGCATGGCCCAAATCCTCATGCTAGCTATCAGCTCCTGAGGCTCCCCACCAGTTTTCCTCCTCTTTAACAAAGCACACAGGATTTCTGTTCAAACATATCCAGTCTCCACCAAGAACAGCGTTTGAGACACCTGTGAAGCAGCTTTCACTGCTGTAATTTTGCCAGATTTTCTTGCAACAGCTCGACAAGTATCTATCAGCATTACACTTTCAGGGAAGATGACAAGGAAACATAGCAAGAGATGCAAAGTGTGCAATTGCTAGAAAACTCACAGAAACAGTGAAAGGACATTGAGAGTCTCTTCTTGGCATCATCTTGCTCCTTTAGCACAGATGCTCAGTACGGTCCAAGAGCACAACTGCAGACAATACTTGCAAACATCTGCAAACTACATCGGAGATGTTATCACTTTATGAATGTAGCCAACACATTTTCAAGAGATTTACCCTCTTGTTGGTGTGTGTTTCTCCAAATGCAACATCCAAGAATCACAGTATCATTTTATTTGGGAAAGACCTTAAAGATCATTGAGTCCAACCATTGCCTAACAGGTGCTCCTTTTTCAAATGTTTTCTGCATATTCTGATACCACCTCCCTCGATTTTGTGGGCAAAGCAAGCAAGTGTTGTGGGCATCTAAAAGGGCACAGGTTTTGGTCTGGGTTAGCAAATCTTTCACATGAATTTCACAAAGAACTAGAAACTGGAGAAGGAACCTACCATTTCCGTGAGCAATCCAACAGTTTCAACTGATTTTCTTTGTCTTTTTAATGTCCGTGATTTCCATATCCATTAAGATAAAATAAAATTAAACTTGATAAATTGAGTTTCTCAAATGGTTATGGCAAAACTCGTTTTCCTTCCATGCTGGAAATGTATCGGACTTCTAAGAAAATGCAGAACATCAGTGAGGTTTAACCTGAGGACTAAGGTCTACATCCACACAGATGCCAAGGTGCCTGGTGGACCAAGAGCTGAGCCTGTTTCTCCTTTAGACACAGATCAAGCTGCCCCCAGATGCAACTGAATGGAAAATATCTCTTACTCTGAGCAACCAACAACTTGTCTCCCATACTCTTAGTTGAAGAAAACTTAAAGACAAATCAAGTATGCCTAATTTTCTAGTATTTTTAGTAACTTAAGTGGTAATAAGGATGTGACATCACAGGCTTCAGCCTCAGCTACCAAATCACCACCACTTCTTTTGGGTGTCCCCGGAAGGCTCACTTCCAGTTACTTGCTCAAGCTAAAACCCTCACTGCTGCTGCAGTCTCACACCTTTTCTTTCATGCATCTACATCTCTGCTGCTAGGTGAAAGCCAAAGCAGGCCATGCTTATCCATGCTGAAATTGCACCTTCCTGCTAGTACATCATAACAAACACAATCAAGTCAGGAAATGCAGGTACAACACCCCAACCTCTCATGTAAACAGAATTTCAAATCAGCCCTGTAATCAACATTTTGTTTAGGAAACACTTTGTATGAGCACATCTAGGCTTGCCTGAAACCATGGTTCCATGCAGAACAAGGACTCTTCAGCCCTAGCACAAAGTCTGGAACATAGACAATGCAACTTGCAGGTAGGTGCAAACCAGGAGGGCTACAGAGCCACTCAGAATGGGCCACAGTATGCAAAAGAGAAGCTGGAGCTGCAGGAGCAGTGAGAAAATTGATGGAGGGTAGGCAACTGTCTGCAAATCTGATTAATGTTCCTGCCCTCATAAGTAGTAATGCAAAGAGATTTCTTACTGTAGAAACAACATAGTTGGAAACAAGGGAGGAGCCTGTGATGTTAAGAACCAGTTTAGGGATTCTGCAGTGTAGTGTCAACCTTAACTGCTGAGTGACCACTGGCACTGACAGAATAACAGATAAAACCAGAAGTCTCTAAGTAGGGTGCAACAAATTCTGTGTTGTTACACTTTAATTCACCTGCAAAGCCTTACACAGACTATAAAAAACTAAAACCTCACAGGCACATCAACTACCACACACACACAATAATCACCTTAACAGCTGGGATGGAAAAATGGGGTTTTTTGACCTCTTAAAACTAGAAGGCATAAACATCCAAAAAGATGTGCAGTATGACAGACTCTTAGGAAGTCAAGGACACAAGTCAAAGACAGAAGCCAGGGCGATTTTCATCAGATGAGGATTCCCCCAAGAAGCACATATAGTACTCGCATGATGTCAGGGGAAGTGGAAATGGTGATTAAGTATTTCAGTGGAAAAGTCAGGCTGGCAAATATCACAGTATCACAGTATCACCAAGGTTGGAAGAGACCTCACAGATCATCAAGTCCAACCCTTTACCACAGTGCCCAAGGCTAGACCATGGCACCAAGTGCCACATCCAACCTTGCCTTGAACTGCCCCAGGGATGACGACTCCACCACCTCCCCAGGCAGCCCATTCCAGTGCCCAATGACTCTCTCAGTGAAGAACTTTCTCCTCACCTCGAGCCGAAATTTCCCACTTGCTACTCAGCAGTGAAAGAGCTGGGTTTAAAAGAGGAAGGAAAAAGAAAAAAAAAAAAAAGGCAATAATGAATGAAGAGGATATCAAACACACTTGATCTGCCCAGTAACCACAGTGGGCAGGAAACAGCCTGTTGGGAATGCTGCATTCAGCAACAGGCCTCTAAGAAGCCAGGCAGCCCAGCCACTTCTCTCCTCAGACAGGCAGCACTGAGAGATCTGCACACTCGAGTAAGTGTGAGCGCATCCAGGAAGACCCAGTGATTGCAGTGCCCTGTATCTTAATTACTCCTGACATATCCATCATATGGTGAGACAGAGGGGCAGAGAGGAGTTCAGCTTAGGTAAAGCTGTTAAAGCTCTTTTGTCCTGGCAAGCACGGCTTTATCAAGTGAACTTTGCCACACACCATCCTCACCACTGGAAATCCCGTGCGCTTCACCACCTGTAAGACCTGTAGGTGTGGGCAAGGAAACGCAGAAGGGATGCACGAGATGAAAACCAGAGCTGAAAGCTGAGAACTGCTTTTTGAGTCTCTTACGTTTAGGCCTGCCCCTTTATTTAGCTGACCCAGAGCTGCAGTCTGCAGAGGGAGAGAAAGAAACAAGTGTTGGCATCTCCTGCACAAGCTTCATTTCCCTTTATGGTATCCTTCCTTTCATTCAGCTGTTCCACGGGGGTTATTCTTACGTCTGGCAAGCCAAAACCTATACGGCTTCTCTGAAACCTCACTTCTAAAGCTGGCCAGTGCCAGAATCCAGATTTATTCCGATGAGAACTTCACTTTTGTCGGTTTTTAGATTTTTTTAAAGCCAGCCTTTACATGAAACTACTTGCTGGAAATAGGAAAGTATTTCCAACGAGGATACACTTCATCTCCAGGCCTTTCTTCACCAATCCACCAAATTAGATAACTAATTATGATGAATTAACCAGAAAAGCATGGTCAGCTAGAGTTCTTGGGTAAAAGGAAAGACATCTGGAATCCATCTGGTTCTTCAAGAAGTATTCCAAATTTCCCCTCAGGCTTCAGTACCTCAAGACACTGCTTCAGTAAAAATAGTACAAATCAGTCCTTAATGTTCTTTACTTTCCATGAAGCAAAATGCCGCAAAAGGTCCTGCAGGAAGTCCCTCTTGAAATGCTTCTGGAGGCAAGTCAGGGTGGCCAGTAACTGTGTAGGATGTGGACATCAGAGATGCCAAGAGGAAAGCTAAGCAGTTGTAGCCCCGCTACGTATTAGAGCAAAAAGGCAGAAACTCATAAGCTGATGTGCAACTGTCCCCCAGGCCAGACCACAATACTTAGTGGGGGAAATCCCATTTAATATTGTATTTCCCCTGGAAAAAAAGGTTTGTCTTATTTTTATGAATACTGATACCTGATTCATGAAGTAGAAATACAGAAAAATAAGTTTGTGAAAGAAATCTAGCCTTGGATGATAAGAACATCAGAAAAAAACCCCAACACCTGCAATACTTGCAACCAACATGTGGTTTTAGCACTAGAAAGAACAAAACAATCTACCTAACACCACTGCCTAAATTAGTTGGAAAGAGAAAAGGTGATAAATGGATTTTAATTTCAATCTAATGATTCACAGCTTACAGCCTCTAGCCAGATCTAAACAACCAGAAAGGTTACTCATTTGACAGGGTTAGCTTTACTTAGCAGCCTATGAAAAAAGCAACACAAACGCATTTGGATTATTAGCAGAAACACTTCAAGGACGTATTAAGAACACAAATGCTTCCAAATTTTTAATTGTTTTTGTTTTGTTTTCCACAAAAAACTTACTTCAAGCATTCACATCATTGCATCTATCCATGACACATATACTTGAGATTATTTTTGCTTTCCCAAAGAGATAAACTCTGTAGATGGCTATTTCTCTTTCAACCTGAATGGGTGATTTGTGTCTTTAAGACCACCCCTAATAATGAAGTTAAACATTTCCATTTAATTCTTCTTTCACCACAGCTGCTTCTCTTATCGCTCCACTTGTATTTTCCACAGAGCTGCAGCATGATGCTCAGGTCTGGAAGTGCTTAGAAATATGTATTTTTTTAACACAGGGGATTGGAGTGATTTTTTCCCCCAACAGATGTAAAAACACCAGGCTGAAATGATCCCTTTGCTTTTGTCTTCCAAAACACTAATTCTAGAAGAAATACTGATTGGTGAATTGCTCTTTGTAGTTTAAAACATTTTAAGCACAGTATTTCTGCCTGAGGAGGCTAAAACATAGCAGACCTTTATCAGGCAATTTCTGTGGTCTAAAAAAAACAGTGGTCTAGGTTTTGGGGTTTTTGTTTTGTTTGTTTTTTACTACTTTATCCATTCTCAGTAAGTTTCTCTGCTGGAAAATTCTCTGCAGGCCAAAATAATCTTATTTAAATGTGCTTAAAAGCAAACAAAGGCAAAAAGCCCCACTGCAGCTGAAAGAAATGCCTGAAAACTTCGGGAAGCTGGTCACAATTTTTAGTAAGCTTCGGAAGGCTATGGGGCACTTAGCATTTAAGTTGAGACAAATGTTTCAAGAATCCTAAGGAATAGAGAACACAATGGCAGTCATTTACATTTTGGAGTTAAAAGAAATAAGCCGGCATGTTACATAGAAGGAAACACAAAGAAAGAATTACTTCAACAGCTACGAAAATCCCTTGGGAAAATGGTATTCCAGTTTGAATGTGTTTCTTCCTATTTCTTTTCCCTTCTGGAAAGAATTACTTTGGGTTTTTTTACTGTTGTGCCCCCCCCCCCCCCCCCCCCCCTTTTTTTTTTAAACAAGTATACAGATATAATATACATGTATGAACTGCATTTAAAATTGTTCAGTAAAATTACATTAAAGAAACCACAGACACTTCCAAAAGAATCAAGACAGGCAGACCTTGTTCTCACAAATCAGAGATATTGCCACATACACAGGACTGCCCAAAGCCACAGAATAAAGAAACTCACTCAGATGAGCAACATGTGGCAAACCTTTAATCAGCTTTTCCTTGTGCGTGCTAACACAGCAAAAGGCAGCACCAGGAATGTCAATATTTCAGGGAGCAGAACAAAACCAGGCCTGACAGCACCAGGGCATCTCATAGCACCAGCAAACCGCAGCACTGTGCAAGCCAAACAAGAAACACCTTTGAAAAGCAAAAGCATAAACCATCTCCAAACATCAATGAATTCAAATAGTTTGGCATGTTAAAGCCAAAGAAAAACAAAACCACAAGCAAATAACAACAAGAAAAATCGCTCTATTGTAATTCAAACAAATTAATGACAGGCAGTCATGCTCACAGATAGCAGAGTGCCCATAGCAGACATTTACTGAGACACAGAGGGAGACCTGGCTTGACAGAAGAATTTGTTTGGCTTTCCTCCTCCCAGAGGAAGAGGACACCAGGAATCCCTCAAACTGCAGGCCACAAGTAACCCATACACTTTATCAAGGGTCCTGCCATCCTTCACCTGCACCACACACCCACCATACACAGGTACTGAACAAGAACCACATGGTGGTGAATGGTGCCACATCCAGCTGGCAGCCAGTCACTAGTGGTGCGCCCCAGGGATCAATTCTGGGCCCAGTCCTGTTTAATATCTTCACTGATGACCTGAATGAGGGAGTGACTCCACCATATCTAAGTTTACAGATGACACCAAGTTGGAAGCATGTGTCAATCTGTTAGAGGGTAGGAGGGCTCTGCAGAGGGACCTGGACAGGCTGGATAGATGGGTGCAGTCCAATGCCAAGAGTTTTAATGAGGCCAAGTGCCAGGTTCTGCACTTTGGCTACAACAACCCCATGCAGTGCCACAGGCTGGGAACAGAATGGCTGGAGAGCAGCCATGCAGAGAGGAACCTGGGGGTACTGGTCGACAGCTGACTGAACATGAGCCAGCAGTGTGCCCAGGTGGCCAAAGGCATCCTGGCCTGCATCAGGAACAGTGTGGCCAGCAGGACCAGGGAAGTCATTCTGCCCCTGTACTCAGCACTGGTTAGGCCACACCTTGAGTACTGTGTCTAGTTCTGGGTCCCTCAATTTAAGAAAGATGTTGAGGTGCTTGAATGTGTCCAGAGAAGGGCACCAAGGCTGGGGAGGGGGCTGGAGCACAGCCCTGTGAGGAGCGGCTGAGGGAGCTGGGGGTGTTTAGCCTGGGGACGAGGAGGCTCAGGGGAGACCTCTTTGCTGTCTACTTGAAAGGAGATTGTAGCCAGGTGAGGGCTGGTCTCTTTTCCCAGGTTCTCAGTGACAGAACAAGAGGACACAGCCTCAAACTGTGCCAGGGCAGGTTTAGGATGGTTGTTAAGGAATCCTAAGTTCTTCTCAGCAAGAGTGATTGGCATTGGCATGGCCGGCCCGGGGAGGTGGTGGAGTCACCATGCCTGGAGGTGTTTTAAAAGGAGGCTGCATGAGGCACTTAGTGCCATGGTTTAGTTAATTAGGAGAATCAGGCAATAGGTCAATGACCCTAGAGATCTCTTCCAACCTGGTTAATTCTGTGATTCTGTAATTTCCAACATACAATCTGGAGAGATGCTGGGACTGACATCCTGTCTCTGTGTGCTGGTTTCTCTGCTCTGCCATGTGGCTGCATCCACTTACATAAATGTGAAACTGCAGCTCCTAATCTTTGTTTCTTCCTACCAACCAGGTACTCATTAGATGACAGAGCACCTATGTTTAAATGTATGATTCAACCCCAACCACAAAGTGAAAGACGAGCTGGGGAGGAATGACAGCCAAACATGCCCTCCCCTAAACTGTGCAGTGGCCAGATGCTTATGAATCACTGATTCAAGGTTCCTGGTCTAGACTTGGCATACATGCAGTGGCTTACTGGAACCACCTCAGAAGAACCAGGTTTATTCCACCGGGCTCAGCAGATAACAGATCTGCAAACAGGTTTGCAGATAAGTTTGTCAATCCTTTGCATTTTAGACCCTTTCAACTGAAGACCAGGCAGCACAGTCTCCCCATCAGCTTCAGGAGAGCAAGACCAGCTCACAGCCCATTGGACATACTGGTCCTCTACAGTGGGTGCACTCTGCATACCTCCTTAGCACCTCAGCCAGACACACAGTGGAGACCCAAGATGTATGCCTCTAATTCAGAGAGGTGACCTCAGAAAGGGGAAATTTCCCTGCCACCCCAAAACTCACTGAGAAACAGGGGGGTGTGGAAAGTACTTTTTTTTTTTTAATTACAGTGGAAAGGAGATATCTGTAGCAAAAAAATGAGTCAAACTTACCAAGATGATAAAGAGAAATATTTCATAAAGCTGCCGCTGGAACTGATATTGTACTGTTCCAAATTCTCCTAAGGGCAAGGCTTTGCTCAGTTTTTGCTCGTTAGATTTCTGCAGTTTCTACCCTGTATTGGGCTATCTGACATTACAGGTTGCTCTAACCCACACTCACACATCGGCCCTTCATCAGAAATCTGAAAGAAGCTGAACAGCCTAAATCATGTCTCGTGCTGCAGCTTTCTTCTCTCCTTTTACCTCTGTTCCAGTAAATTAAATTGTGTTTAACCCATGAGTCACTATTGTTACTGATCTTGCACATACTTACTACAGATGCACGTGTGGGTTATCCAAGAGCGAACATTTTTCAGGATAATCTGATGAAGATTAAGGTAATTCACCTGGAAAACACATAAGCTTCCAGAATCTATTTAAAAGCATACTTCACTGTCAAATCTACGTATTTAAGCATTAAGCAGGCCTGCATTTTCAGATGTAACATTTTCCCCTTCCTCCCTTCCTCTGCACACTCTCAGCCATACTATATTCTTCGATGAGAGCTTCTGCTGCCCATTAACAGCCACAGCACAAGATCACCCAGCTACCACAGCCATTTTAGACAGCCCAAAATCCAGAAACACAGCTTAAAAACAAACGAGGGAGCTTGACTGAGCAAAAATGGCTTAATATGCATTTTGAGCTTTTGTTTGTCCATTTTAATGAACAGTAAGTTGCAGGCAATGAAGACTTGATTTATAAAGAGCCACGGATGTTTCCTGCACAGAAGGCAATCAGTTCCCAGTTTAATTATTCACCGTGAAAATAAGATTCCCTTTAACCATTTCAAACATTGCCATTCAGCTTGACTTAAATGCCTCCTTGTGTCACATTTACCCCTGCCCTGGTTAAAGGATTGTGTCTGAAGGCTTGCTGGAGCCACAAGAGAGGCAGGACAACCTATTATTCAGCAAGGTTAAACACAGCAGCACTCCATTTACCCCTTCTGCACAGCTTATTATGTTGCATGCTTCTGCCATTTAATTTCTACCCTGCATAAGTGGCTTACGCATTCCTTCATTAAGCCCACTGAATACACCTTGCAAGCATTTTACCTTTTCATCTCCATCTCTTCAATTCCACCCATCCAACTACTGTGTTGTGGGTTTGTTTTTTTTTTTAAGGGGACACACACACACACCCCCAACATAAAATTTTCTAGCCCTTTATTCATAGCATGATTCATTTCTGGCCTGCTTTGTATTCTGTCAGCATTCCGAGATGAGCAAAATTAAACTGATTTAGACCTGTTGTCAAATGACCAAATTCTATACAAACAACAGAGGAGTTTCATAATTGTATTTCATTCTGTTCTGCACCATTTTATTTTATTTCTGTCTATTGATGCATGCTGTAACAGAATATGGAAAGGTTTGCAAGAGGCAGGCTGGGTGATGCCCATCTTTTTCCCTCAGTAGTTGCAGTTAATTTATAACCCAGTGATGTGCAGGTCTCGTTCAGATTATTCCTTCTAACATGCATTACTCAAAAATTAATTTTATCTTCCAGCAAGCTGCCCATGGAGCCTACCAGGGCTGTATATCACATAAAAGAGGAAAGAAGGCACTTATTTGGGCTCTGGGCTACATTTTGTAACTCCATGACCAAGGAATACAGCAGCAGCACAAGGCTGCCTGCAGATAAGAACAACAGGGTGAGAGCTTTGAAGCCACTCTAAAACCCTCATGCTCTACGTCAGAGTCTTTCCACTCCTTGTGGCAAGCAGGGATGGACGAAGGCAGACTGTGTGAATGAGGACTGCAGGCTGGCAGGGAACTCAGCAATACACAGCACCAGGCCAAAGTAGCTACTGAGCTGCAAGGGAGTTGTGGACTCGATGAGGTCTGAAGCCCATTTATAACCTTAATCCTGCACAAATCTAAAACTGGGCAGGCTTGGCGTGCTGGGTTGTGTTTTTTTTTGGTTTGGTTTGGGTTTTTTTTGTTGTTGTTTTTAAAGTGAATCTCTGTGAACACTTGCAGAGCTCTATAAATAAAAAACATGTGCATTTATCTCCAATTAAACTCCTATGTAAATTTATATGCAAATTAAGTGCAACCCTCAGGCTCCTGGCAAGGTGCCAGCTCAGGCTCTGGTACCGCAGGAGTTTCACAGTGCCAATATGAGACCCACCCCATTTGAGTTTAGCCAGGGGAAAGCAGGGATGCTCCCATCCGGGGCAGAACAAAATCGGGGAGGTTGTAGATTTTGAAATCTCCAAACAAGTCTCATCCCCACCATCAAAAAAAGCACACATCACTCAGTTGCAAAGAAAATGCAAAGCAGTGTGTCCTTTTGTGAAGAGCAGGTTTCTTTCAAGCTCTTCTCCCCTCCCCCTGGCTCTTCAATGCTTCACCTAAGCTTGCACAGTAGGAACCAAAACCTTTTCACAGGCTCTGTTATACAGGTGCAGTAACACCACCACCCCCTCCCAAAAAAAATACCCAAAACTAAACTCCAGGAAGACAGGCAGGCAGCTACAGAGACAGAATAAGAGAAAAAAAACATCCAGATTTCAAAAGCACATTAATCTGCTTGACAAGCCATGAACCACATCACCGCTCTAATTAGAAGCAGAATCTGGGGAAGCAGAGGGAACACAGAGGTGCAAGCATTTATAACAAAAAAGGGACTTGTGATTTAATGACCTCCTCTGCTAGTTTAAAAATTAATGGGGCCAAATCAGATTAAAGCATTTTTAATACAAACCAGTCCAACATTTATCACTGCTGTTAACCGTAAGGTGTGTCCCCCTTCATTTCAGCAGAGTAAGAAATTCTGCTTCTTTTTCATCCAGGCCAGATCTAAAATGAATTCTTAAAGCTGCCTTGTATTTAAGGTGTTTCTCCTGTGAGTAAATTCATACTGCTGACTTTTGGTCCCAAATCCCAGCTATTTAGGATGACTCTTCCCTGTCTTTGTGCTTCAGGCACAATCTGGAAAGGGAGATGCAGAAACCCCAGCCCACTTCAGACAGCGACTAACGTGCAAACACTATTCAGCACACTCGCAGTTCAGAGGGGCTTCCTCCTCCTTGCACTCCAACAACCACTACAACTGTTTCTTGCTCTGAGAGGTGTTTTTTATTTCCTGCTTATTTTTTATGTAGGTCAATACGATGCTCTGTTTCAGATAGTAGTCCAAAAAAGTAACTACGCTGGCACAAGCAGGAAGCAGCAGACCCAGGTCTAGACAGACACAGTCAGATGTAGGGAGGATGCCTGGCTGATGTAGGGGGATGCTGCCCACTCAGCCTTGAGACAACACCAAAGCGCCTTGCACACTGCTGGGCATTTCCTTGCATCAAAACCTGCCTTTGATTTATAGTTTGTGATTTACTACCACCACCACCGAGCAAGGGAGGAAGCACAGTAAACTATATCCTCCCAACGGAAAAAAAGTCTTTTTGAACATGGCATTTCTGCAGTGCTTTAAAGTCAGAATCAGCCTAGAGAGCTGCATGTGCCAAGAGTGTGGGCTTCCACATGAAACCTTCCTGGGGAAAAAAATACTAACAAAACAAATGCATCTTGCAAACACGGCAAGGCAATGGCAGAGCCACGGTCACAGTGCACTTGGGCTCTCACATTTCACAGCTCTCCTCCTGCTGTCACTTTGGGATATATTCAGTGAAAAAAAATCTTGTGAAATCTCACTTGCAGACAAATGTATACCTGGGTTATTCCTTCAAAAAGTCATTTACTAAATTAGGAGCACAGAATTCTGGGATAGTCAATTAAAATACCACAAAAGTCAGCCAACTGCAAACAGAGGTTAATTTCTTTTGGACAGGTATATAAACACCTCACTAATTTAAAGGTTAATGTCACCACTTCAAACCAAGTCACCAACACTGTAAAAAGGACCCTAGTTTATAAACTCAGGTGATGTATTTCTCAAGGAGATGAGATTTATATTTGCTTGCTTACCACTGAAGGTGACATTTTCCTGAGGAATAGAAGCTATTTACAGATAAATTCAAAGTGTATCATGGCTTGAGTTTTACTTCTTACAGGTGCAGTAACCATCAAAACACAAGTTATACTGAAGAGCTTTGAGCCACTGAATGAGAAACAGATGAGATGAATTCAACATGTTCCTGGGGTGTACAAAGACACTGATGAGAAATAAAAATGAACACCATCCTAAATCTGGTATTTTGTTCTCTCTCCTGTTCAGACATTGCTGTGCATCAAGCCAGAAGAGAAAGCCCTCTCTGTCACAGCTGTGGCTTAGGACAGACTCTGTTTCCCAAAAGGCCTACATAGAATCAACCAGATTGGAAGATCATCTAGGCCAACCTATCACCCAGCCCTATCCAATCAATGAGACCCTGGCACTAAGTGCCTCACCCAGTCTTTCCTTGAACACCTCCAGAGACTCTACCACCTCCCTGGATAGCCCATTTGGATGGCAAATCACTCTGTGAAGAACTTCTTCCTATTACATCCACCTACTGCTTCCAGCACACCGCTGTGCAACAGTCTCTGCTTCATCTATAAAGCATCAAAATTAAACCTACAAAAAACTATTAAAGCAGAAGCAAGTAGTTAAGGTGCAGAGAAACAGCCTATTGCACCACCCCACTTAGCAAGGAAATGGTCTTCTCCCTTCCGCAGCTTCCTTGGAAAAATATGCATGGCTGGTGAGGAGGAGAGAGAGCGATCTTTGGCAGTGACAACTGCCAGAAGCAGCTCACTCTTCAAGGTGAAAAGCTTTTCCTCTCTTGGACTTTAATGGCATGGAGGGTGCTTTGTATTATATATTAAAGCAACATCTATTTTTCAAAACCTAAGAATATAGTATCAGTACTGCCTCAGGGGTTACATAAATTTCCTGCTTATTAATTAATTGTCCTCTTAATACAACCATTTTCAGGCCTGTAATGCCTAGAAAGCTCGAGGAGCCTGTGTTCTCCTTGCCAAGATCAATGTGCATTAGTCTAAACCCTCTGATGCTGAGCAGACTCTGCTTTTGTCAAAGCTAACTGAGAAGTGACATTAACTCTTAGAAACATCTGCTCAGTACTGCAGAGACAAACAAGTGACATGGCATTAAGTTTAACTCCAAAATGCCATTATTTAAAGGGTCAGATGAAACACCACTTGCAAAACCATTGGAAAATAATGCAACCAACCAAACACACCAACACCCACCCCTCCACAAAAAAAAAAAAAGAGAACAAGAAAACCCCACCCAAACCAAAAAAAAATTGTTTTGCCAGCAATGTTAACAATGAAACATAAAAATGGGAGATAGGCAACCATCTCACAGGTCAGACAAAAATCCCTATAGCTCCTGCACTCTCCATAGTCCAGACCTCTAGAGAAAACAAACCTCAGAGGACTGAAGTTTATTTGAAAAATCCACTCACCTGGCTGCAATCTGAATAGAAAGAAACCATCTTTGAGGCACTTCCCCAACACAGCAGCTCTGTTCACATTCGTTTGGTCATGTTCATGTTAACCTGATTAGATCCTTTGACATATCATCAGCTCCCAAATACTCACGGGGAAATCTAAGGTGCAACAGGACTGAGCATATTTACGTGTTGTTTGCATCTCTGTTTTACAAGGGTTCATGTAATGAAGACTGAAGGAAAAAAATAGCTCTGAAACCTCAGCTAGCATGAAATGGGACTGTCTGGTAACAGCAGTATGTGCTTCAGGAGCCTGCAGACCACATGCTCCTTTGCACTACACTGGCCTCCACTTTATCCCACGCAGTTCACATCTCAGTGCTCGGCTGCTGCTGAGGCTTCATGCTTCAAGTTCTGAACACATACTGGGAACTGGGGATTTCTCATCTCACTTTCCATCATTGAGTATGACCCCAAGAAAGCCCCAGATCTCCGTATGCAAGCACAGTGTTCAGCAGCCTCTGCACAGCAACCTCATTTGCTACCACACAACCGGGGCACAGAATTTCCAGAGGAAGGTTTCTGCTTTTCAAGTGATTTTCCAAACAGAATAGAGTGTGCTGAGAGGACACAAATCTGAGTAAGATGTTCCTACATGTACAAAGGTATGCTAACTCCTTACAAGGCTAATGGGCAGAGTATCGACACTGCCCTTTTTCTCCTTGCATCATTTTCCCATCTCATTCCAGTAATGTACATTAATTTAGCTTTCATAACGTTGTGATTTTTTGGAGGTTTATATATTGCCTCGAGGTAAAACTATTATTGTTTCCCCTGTGTCTTTCAAAAGATACTAACATTTAGATCAGTGCTCATTCCACTTCAATGAAACAAGAAACTTTTTTTTTAGTAGAGTGAAGCAAGACACTATCAAAAAGGTCTGTACTTACTACAAGCAACACACAGTCCACTCTAATGCTAAAACCACTCTTTTTTGTGTGTTGCTTTTACTTTTTCCTCGGGAATGTCAGTTTCAGAGATGGCTCCCCCATGGCATGGCTGAAGTTGCACGTTCTTAGCTTTTACCAGCTCCCTTCTACTAATTCAGTCTACCCTTCCTCAACTGACAAACAAAACAGAATACCCAACAGCCTTCCAGAAATATACATGCTTAAACTCCACTTGGTTTCAATTGTTGCTTTTAGAGTTTGGGGGTTTGTGATGTACCTCCCCTTTCCCCATTAATTCACTCACTTACCTATACTTGGAAGGAAAGCTTCCAGCGATGACAAAACTTGGGTATAGTTTTATGCTTGGCTTAAGCTGACAAAAAACTCAGTCTGTGGTGACAGGGGCACTTCTGCTCTCTGATGAATTATTAAAGCATTTATTTGTAGCCAAACGCCAACAATGAACGGTAAGAAGGGACAAGCTGCCAGCAAAGAGAGGAGAAAGAGACCCAGCCGGCTTGTGTCAATGAGGAAATCACATCCCACATCCTACATAACAATCCTCACACCTCTGCTTTGGTCCTCTACTACCCAGGCACTGACTAGCACTGAAATCCAAACAACTCATACAGCACCTCTATGTTGCCTCTACTCGTTTTATCTCCAGCAGCAGACAAATTTTTCTAGGTCAAACTTCTGGGTGAAACCACTAGTACCTAATCTCCACAAAAGCTACAGTGTTTGTCTCAAGACCTTGGCTTTCATAATCTGGAGTTGCACAGGGAAGGCAGCACATGGGAAAATCCAGAGCTAGAGTACATGGGGCAGGCAGCCTTCTTCCATGCTGAAGGGAGAGAGCCATCAGAAGGCAAAAAATCAGAAGGCTGAACATGAGCTGCACGAGCATGTCACTGTTGGGAAAAAATGGACATAGTGTGTGCTTGTACATGTTGTCACAGTTCTCCACGGAGGCCTGTGCTCAACAGGCACATTTTCACATGACACGAAAAAATACCAACTGCAGCCTGTTATTGACATTTTCAGCAATATCAGAGCAGGAATTACAGGATCAGTTATCTACCAGTCATCCAGATTTTAGTTCCACACTTCTCCAATCTACACACACACACAAACCCCTACAAAAACAAAACCCCAGAGCTCTTTGCCACAAGAACCAAAATTTTTACATAGCTCGGTAGTGAAAAAATTCCCTCTTGGTGTGTACCAATCTTTAGTCTCCAAAGGTAATTTTACAGAAGAGGGGAGAAAAAAAATCGCTTCTGATATGAATTTCAAAGGGTATGAAAATTACTATTCTGCAAAAATTAGTTATGAGGTCAATGCACAGAATCACACAGGTTTGTTCTTAAATTTGATGCTATCTCCCTCTATTAAAACACACAACATTTACAAAATTGTGTCAATTGTTCATTCTTTCTGGGTCAGTGCTCCAACTGACAGCACTGGGAACAAACACAGTAGTTTTACTTTCACAGCACCAGAAAATAAGATGCAGGAGCTCCTGCACTAGCTAGCTGCCAAGGAGGTTCTTCACCACAGCTGAGCCTGACCAGGTAACACACTGCCAGTTAAATGAACTGGACAGAAAGCATTAAACAGACATTATTTTCAGATCCTTTAAAACTGCCCCACCCAGATGCAAACTATGACCTGAACCCCATCACTCCAGGCTATTGCACAAGAAGAGTGTACATGGTAGGGCAGGACAGAGTAAAATGAGACAGAGGGAGCTGCAAGGGAGTGCGGTAATAAGCATCACCACGAGATGATAAGAAAAAAGCTAGTGGAACACCACCACATAACAACATGCACTATGTAAGCATTTTGCAGGGTATAGCTTCATAAAAATGCTATACTTATTTTCACACATTTGTATTTTTCATACATTTATATATGAGAGATATATAAAACTATACACATGGCATATTACCAGAAAATTCCCAGTCTGTGACATAATGCTGGAATGATGATAGCAAACACTGTAAGATGGCAAACTGAAGAAGGCCCCTAAGGATATCAAGTGGAGAAGATATGATCATACCCATTCATCCATGAACAACAGTCCCAAGCACACAGAACCTCATGTGAGATACAAGAGGACAGCAGCACTGTTACATGGCATAAGATGGTAACACTGATGGGCTGGCACTTACACCTGCCCTGCAACACAAACTGCATGTCATGATCCTTTTGGGAAGGATAACACGATGGAGTGACACTGCAGTCCATTTAAAATAAAATGTAATCGAGAGTGATTGACCTCCTCAGCATGGAGCACCTGCATTCACAGCAAAGAAGCTCCAAAGTTCAGGCTCTGGGCTGTAGCACATGGAGGAAAGTATCATTCACCAGCCCCTCCTCCCCAGCCATCACCATCTGTGACTGAAGCAGTTAACATGACCCTTTAGTAACCAGTTAAATGTCTAGACCTTTAACACAAGAACAAGTATCCTGAAGAAGACGACAGGGTAATGCAACTGGACAGTAAATCTTATGAGGACTGACTGAAGGAGCTGGGGCTGTTTACTTTGAAAAAGAAGATGCTGAGCAGAGCCCTCATCGCTGTCTACAGACACCTGAAAGGATGTTGTGGAGAGAAGTTGGTGCTGGTCTCTTCTCACAGGTAATTAGTGATAGAACAAGAGGGAACGGCCTCAAGCTGCAACTGGTAGGTTTAGACTGGAGAGTGGAAAAAAATACTTCACAGCAAGAGTGGTCAGGCATTGGAATGGGCTGCCCAGGGAGGTGGTGGATTCACCAACCTCTGATGTATTTAAAGTCATTTGGATGTGATACTTGGGAATATGGTTTAGGGTGAACCTTGTTAAACAAAGGTTGGACTCAGTGATTCTAAAGGTCTTCTCCAACCTGCATGTTTCTGTAATTTCTGAGACAAAGTCCCAAATATACAAGTTGGAAGAAAGATGGGGAGACAAACCATGGTAGCAGATGTGTGCCAGATACATGGCAGACAGAGCAGTAGAGAAAAGGGACAGAAGAAAGCCAAGGCATTTCACAGTCAGAGGGAACATACCTATGGGTATATACTAGCATGTGATGCAGGGATTGGTTGGAAGATGTAAAGCCCTACCACAAGTCATCTGGGTCTCTATAGTAAGGGATGCTATGCATAAACCACCTGGCTAAGAAGGGCAAAATAAAGCAAAAGATAGGAAACACTGACGCTGTGTCTAACAGAGGATATTGCCAAATGCTCTGCCAAAATTAGTTCCTGCAATTGGCTGGAGACAGCTCTTGCATGACTTGCTCTCTCCAGTATGCACACTGCAATTCCAGTTCCCATACACCATAGACTAGGAGCAAGGGGGGAAAAAAAGAGACAAGGAAACAAGAAACCAAAAACCCGCAAACAAACAAAAAACCCCACACTGTAGTTGACCTGTATCTCAAACAAGGAATCCCACTGGATTTGTGAAATGAGCCAAGCTGCCCTTCAAACATGAAGCAAGGTTTTAATCAAATACAAGGTGTCATGCAAATACATGTCAGCTTAGCACAAGTCTCTCTCACAGATATAATGTAAACTTGCTGAAACACTCCTAAGGAAACACCTCAGAAGATTTAGAGGATTTGTAAATTGAATGTCTGATGATACTCTGAAGGGAAAGACGACTTAAGGTTAAGATGTGGGCTTGACCCTATACTGAAGGCATCATCCACAAGAACAGAAAGCACCATATTCAAGGGAGAGCAAAGGTGACAGGATCCCAAACATTTTACCAACCACTGCAATGAGAACCAGTGAGAATTCAATTCTCCTGTGTCCTTATAGCACAGAGAAATACAGGCATTTTAATTCACTCACATCCAATGAAGAGCTAAAGACACCGTATCTGCTGCTCTGGGAATGAGCCCTTGTCAAACTCGCCCTCCGGAGCAAATTGGCCAGCCAATGCCCCTGCACCTTGTGATGCAGGAACTGCCAGGAGAGAAGCACAGGCAGCCTTTCAGTTGAGCCTGCCACAGCCAACTATCTCCCAACGTGCCTCCCAGACAGTATTTATAACCAGAACACTGCATCTTAACGAAACATTTTACCTTTCGAAATATGTAATGTTTTCTCAACAGAGATGAACTGAAGTGTCAAGTGTTTCAGTGTCTAGTCTCCTGCCAAGACTGATTTGCAAACACTCTACTTATTGAAGAGGCTCCAAAAAAAGGGGCTCTTTTTAAGAGCTGTTTTATTATATATACAGATTATCTTCGGACAATCAAAATGATGCAGGGATCCCTCATCTCAAATCTTAAAGCGAGGCCTCCATGTTTTCCTTAACAGAAAAGGAAAACCAAAACCTGGAGTAGAAGCAGAAACATGCACAAATCCAACAGTCCAAAAGGGTCAATCTTTGAGCAAACGAAGTAAAGCTGTATTTACAAAGTGACATGGAAACCAGGGGTTTGAAACATTACAGCAGACTGACCACAACTCTTAATAAAGTTTGTGTTGTGCCAACTCTCCCCCTATAAAACTCTTGATTTTCAGGGCTTTGTTCCACATGGAGCACGTCATTCAGTATCTCAGACTGCACTGTGTCTAGCAATGACACACTCAGCTCCTGGATATCCAAGAGTAACAAATCTTCCCCAGTTAAGGGAAAAAAAAAAAGATGTATTAAAAAAAGAAAAAAAAAAAGATTATACAAACAAAACTTATTTTGTCTAAATGCCCAAATTTTCAAGAATTTACTTAAGCTAGAGTTGTTCAGAGATTTTCAGAGATGATTTTGGGTCAAATTTGACCTCAAAACTGAGGCTTAAGAAAAGCAAAACGTGTAGCTCGGAAATGTAAGGAGGGTATCCCTACAGATCAGCTGTTGTGACACAACACTCCTGGCAAGCACTAAACTACTGAAAAAGGGGGAAATATATATATATAAAACTAACTAACTATGTATTTTTTCCCTAGTCCATCTGGAAAGACACAAGAAGAATCCAGCAAGAAATAGTAAATGTCTTCCAGTATAAAATGAAGTAATTGTTGCTGTTTTCACAATTTTCTTTTACAATACCTTAGAAGTGAAAACATCTGCCATCTTCTGACAAAATTACATGAAAGATTTGGGGGTTTAGATACATCAAATAGATTAATTTTTAAAGAAGTACTTACTGAGGACACAAACCTCTCCCATTTAATGTTTGGTATTTTATCTAGTGCCATACATAAGGACAATTCTGAAGTACTCAAATGTATTATTTTCAAGTAGCTTTTCTCTCAGCCAGCATACACTTACACCAGCTATTAGAGGCAGAGAGCTGGAGCCTACATACAAAGATATTAACAAGTCATAATAATCCTTGGGAAAGTGCTGTATCAAGCTGAGACATCCTGTACCTGGCCTTTGCTTCTTCTAAATAATTTACATATTTTGTAGTGTCTTGCAAAGAAAAAAAAAAAAAAGACTATTTTAAACCTAAACTAACAGCAGAAAATTGTAGAAAGAACGTTCAACTATAACACAGCTTCAGAGGGAAATGGCTGGAAACAGCTTCTACTAAATTCAATAGCAAATTTCAGATCTGGAAACACTTGCTCGAGATGCAGATTGAAACAAAACAGACACACAACAAAGAAAAACCCTACACCTGACCAAACAAACACACCAAAACTCCATCCAGATAAGGAGCATACACACACAACCTATAGCAGCTGAAGGAATGCCATGAAAACCTCCTTTTATCCAAAGCCACACAGGAATTATTCTGTGGGAAATAACCATTACTCATAAGCACACAAGGTCCAACCTCAGTACTCGCACCTCCCACACACACACACACACACACTTCTCCCTTAGCTGCGCCCTAGCTCTGAGTGAGCTGCTGCACACATGGACAGAAAGAAGATTAATTCACCGAAACCTGGTTTGCATCACAGGGATCTGAAGAGGTGGCGTGAGGGAACTCAGAAACCACAAACACTTTTTGTTGGATTTATATTTTCCTGAAATGCATGCTGAAGTCTACACAAAACCTTCCTGTTAATATACCAAGAACGTATTTTAGAGTTTCCTTGTGACACAGACTTGTGTGTTCTGCCCTTCACGCAGAAGTAGCTGTGCCTTAGCACACAGCACAACCCAGCTGCCCTACTCAAAAGCACAAGTCTGAACTTCCTTCACATCCCACTGCTATGTCCAAAGGCTCTTCAATATGCCAGTGACAAGGAGTCTGCTCTCTGTTGTACAAAGATTTTGCCTTTTGTTCACTTCTTGAGGTTTCTTCCCCCTTCCACACTTTATGAGTAATTCGAGGCACACAAACAGCATAGTTGAAAGGAGCTCTGCTCATAAATAAAACTTGGAAATAAATATAAAATAGTATGGTCTCTTCATTAAAGAAGCCCTTGGAATTTGAGCTTCCCAAGAGACAAAAGAAATCTCTGCCATTTCAAATTGCAATTTGACAATACCAAACTCTCACATGCACAACCAGAGGATTTACTCCATTGGAAAGGGCCACTGCTGAACACACACCATCTAAACACTGACACTGAGAAGCCCCGTGGTGACTTGGAAGCATGTCAGTTTAATCCTGCACCATCACACGTGGCTATTCTCACTCTCAAGGGGCAGCAGGTTCTTTCTTGACCTCCAGCACAAATATCCAGCATGAATGGCCTCGCAGGCACCCAAAAAGGTCCCTGGTATGGGTTTTGCTTCCACTGCAGCTCCAGAGTTACAAAGAAGGAGCTGCCACTGCTGTGGTGGCAGCTGGAGGCAGCAACAGGTTTAAAAGTCTCTGTCAAATTCAGCGCACAGCGCCCCTAATTAGCACTCTGTCTTCCTCCAGCTATACCCCCTTAGGGTTTGTTTTCCTGAAATCGAGAAGGCTGAAGGAAACCAGTCCGAGACAAAACCCTGTCCTGCCAGCGTTTCTGCGCCGTACCAAGCTGCTGCAGTAAAGCGTATGTTGGTAACCAGATGACAATGGCATTTTTGAAGCTGTCACTTAACTGTTCAGATTTGGAGAGGTGAGAGTTTGCCTGCTTGTGAATTCTGGTCTGTTACCTTTAGCACTGATCTCCAAGAAGGATGCATAAAACCCCCCAGAGTCAAGCAGAATGTCTTTCAGAGGCATTTCCAGCTTCAATGTTCCCATGACAGGCATTTGCACCAATGAAAACTGAACCTGCATCCTACAAACTGACAAAATTATTTTTCCTATTTGCAGCTTTTGCTCCTCTCTCCCATTATGTCTTGCACCTTTTCTTAAGCCTAGGAGGGGTTTAACAGGCAAAGTCTTCCACAGGATTCCTCCAAAGCAGGAAAGCAGCTCTTTAATAAATACCACTTAAAACACCTAAATGATCCAAATTTACCTCAAGATAATGGATTTTTTAATGTGTGTATTTTTAGAGAGACTTCAGTCCTAGAATTAAGTGGAAAGTTTTCTAAGTAATTACCATGACTGCAGAAAAATACAGGAAAATCTACATGTAACAGCTTCCTCTTGGCCACTGTGACATCTCAAGAGCCTGCCACACCAGTGGCCATTCCTGTACTCAGGCGGGATGTGTGCAAGGTGGCATTAATGAGCAAAAGGGCACAAAGTGGAGCTCGCCAGGCAAAATAACCTCCTGACCACACAAGTAGAAAATAATTAAAACAACACACCACTCTAATTTGGTTTTTGGGACCAGATGATGAATACTCAGGCAGCCAGTAGGTGAGACAGCAGTGACGCTGTGGCAGGGAAGGCAAGAGGAAAGGTATTTTAGTCCAGGCTTGGCATATTTAAATATCCAAAAGGCTGAAGGCAACAGTGTCCTTCTGAGCACAAGAGCTCAGAGCAGAAGCTGTTTCAGGGCATCTCATTTCACTTGAGCATGCCAGGTGGGAGTCGCTGCCTGTTAAAGTCAAGATAAAACTTCTTAAGTGTGGAGAGAAATCAATGTCCTACTTCTGAGCTGCTGCCTTCTGAGTAATAATACGCCTGTAAGCACAATGAAGGGGCTGGGGGGTGGTTTGGAGAAAAATAATTAAATCCTCCTTCTGAAAGGCCAGAGTAGAAGAGCGTTTCTCAAGCAGAGCACGGTGGTGCAGGGTCAGGCTCAGCCTCTATGCCAGGGCCGCATTCCCCCTCCTGTACCTGCTCTTGCAGAAACTTGTGATGCAGAGAAAGAAAATCAAAACGGTAGTGTGACCTTTGCAGGCTACAGACAGCTTGAATGCAGTTTAACCCCAGCATTAAGGATGAAAGCCTCTGCTCATAAAAAGCAGGCATTAACTAAGCTGCTTACCCATACCGAAAAAAAAAGAAGAAGAGAGAGAGAAAGCAAGCCATGTACACACCAAAAAACACACTGTGGTTTATGGTAAGCCTGCCAAGAACGTAGAAACATAACCATAACAGAGTTTATTTCAACACATCATCACAATCATGCTTAAACACTGTTCTTTGTAGTGGAGCAGGCATGCTGTTAGTTAGCCCTCCAATGCCTATCTGCATAGGCAAGGAGGCTCCGACGGCTCCATCCTTCGCTGCATTGTGCCCAGCCAGTGCCCACCAATGCGTGTGCTCCCAGAGCCAGCTCTGGCCTCCCTGCAGCACTCACTGCATGCAGCCATGCAGGGTGAATCTGAGCTTGGAGCCACATACGACAGTAAGCCAGGGGTGGGGAGGAGGAAGTACCAAAACAAAAATTAAAGAGAATTTGCTTGCAGATGTCTACCAACCCAGGCAACTGAAAGAGCGGGAGGAAAATAAAGCGTGTCAGGTGGGGAGACAATTACTCTTCTCCATTTCCCTGCCTGTATCGAGTGTGATCCCCCCCTGCCTTCTGACCCACTCATGTCCTACATCTTTGACAAACCCCAAATGAAACAGTTTTTACTCAAAGATTTTGGCATATGAATATTCTGACTATGGACATGGCATAAACCTATTAAATCACGTTCCCTTATCTTCCTCACATTGAAATTCCTTGCCCTCAGTCTCTTCAGTCTCTAAATGAATTTGCTTTCTTCTAGTCAGCAATGCTTTTTGGCTTGAGTTTAATTAAAATTTCAACCAGCCTATATGAGAGAGATGCTATCTTTCCTTTCAGAGACAGAAGACAATATCCTCTAAGTATTTCATATCCTCATTTCTTAAAATCAGCTCATCAGAAAACCACACTCCTCAGCAACAAGTGTTAGATTATCTTTAGCCACCAGCATCAGCATACTGAAAGACTGAAGCCACTTTATTGCCTTGCTGAGATTTTATTGTACATTTCTCTTTTCTGGCAGCTTTCTCTGCCTTTCTTTCTTCAGCGTTATTTTATTACACCAGTTCCATCTGTCCAAAGGATTTCTCAATTACGTGTCAGGTTCCCAAACTAATACTGTATTTTTGGATTTTGCAGAGACTGAAAATATTCTGCACTCTGGTCCTGTGGGAGGTTTCTGTTGTTTGGCTTTATTATTATTACTTGTGTGTTAGCATTTTTCTGAACCTTTTGGTTCAGCCAGACAGTTGACACTTCCCCTCTATATCCATGACATCTGGAATCACTGGATTTCAAAACAAAATCTGCTTTTCTCACACAGGTATGAATAGCATCAAGATTAAAAAAAAAACTTCCAAAGCCCTCCACAAACACCCTGCAAATACCTAAACTAGATTTACACCAACTGATTTTGCTTCTTTCCTCAACTCTGCTCAGAAATGCCTTGTTAGGGTTCAGCAAGGTTCATGGGTGTGTGCCAAGGCTGAGAAATGAGTCTCTCATCTAAGCCCTAGCCATATTTTGGCTTCCTCACTTCCTTCTGCATCCCAGGGCATATCTTTCACACAAGAAGAAAACTCTAAGATCCTCTCCTGAGTCACTGCAAAGAGGCACAGTGGTATCTTCTGGAATGGAAGGAATAAAGGCAAATAAAAACATGGGCATAATCTACCTGGATCTCCAATGGGAATGTATCAACTTAAAGGATATGTTGTAGCCCAAATCCAAACACCTGCCTAAGGCTGCATTTAGAGAAGAACCCCCCAGCCAGGGATTTGAGTGAGCACAGAACTTTGATCACTGTGTCCTGGCTCCATTAAAAAAAACCCACCCAACTGAAAATAAACCTTCAGACTTCTAAAGGGAAAAAAACACTATCTCAAATAATTTTTGTCATTACACACACTCAAACATCAAAGGCAGGAAAAAAAGACACAAATGATGGAGTTACTCATGTTCTATCAGGATTTTCTACCAAAAAAAAAAAATCTCTCAACAACCCAAATTCTTTGCAGCAATGCTGATGAAATTCACTGTTTACAACTGCATAAAATATTTGCATATTTGAGCATTATTTTAAAAGATGTTTATGATAGGACTAATTCCTCACTTGATGAGGCAACTTAATTATACTGCACAGCAGAAACTGCATGATAGGTCGCAGGGTTAAAGCTGCCACATCAATAGATCATTATCAAATATACAATTTTCTCATTTCTGCTGTTTATTCTGGAGAGCTGAAAGTCAATGCTAACACTGCTACTAAAACTGAACATGTTCATTTGTTGGATGTTGGAGTTGGACTCAATGATCTGAATGGTCTTTTCCAAACTTAAATGATTCTATAATTTGCCAAAGATAACATTGTCCCACTCATCTGCACAATATCCCTCACCAGGACACAGACTGGTGCTAAGGCAGCTCCCAAAGACACTTCAAGGAACTACTCCACATGCAAGTTCACAATTAAAATTATAGCCCTAAATAATTTTCTTTCAGCTCATAGATTTAACATAGTGAAAATTCACTGTAAGGTAGAGAGGAAAAAACCTCTTCTATTTGGCATTTACCCTCATATATATGTGCAGGCACTGGTTTCACTGCATTCGTTTTTTAACTAACATTGTATCAATTTTTATTTAAAGAGTGTAGTAAAAAGCTGAATTTCAGATTTCAGTTACTTTCATCATTTTAAAGTAGAGAGGTCTCATGCGAGTCCTGTTCTTTCACCACCATCACTGCTACCTTCTGAAAGCTATTAGTATTTGTCTTAATGCAAAACAACATGGGCAAAGAGCTCTTTCCCTCAGAGGCATTGAAGCCATTCGTCTGATTTTCCCACTTCTCCCTCCGAGGTTCTACACTGCATCCTGTGCCCCTTGTCAGGACAGGGACCTGCAGAACTGAAATGTTCACAATTACCATCTGCTGCTGCTTCTGAGAGAGACCTCATGCAGGAAGCTCACACCACTGACCTCATTTGATCCAGGCAAAAAAGTAATAATAGAGCTCTTGTGGCTAATTGCCAAGAGAGAAACACTTAAAGGACTTGTTTCCGACATCCTCCCCTTCTCTGATGAAGATCTAAACCAGCAGCTCAAGACAGGCTTCTGATTAGATCAAAGTAGGAAACATTTCATGCTATTAGCCACATAGCTTCATCTTGTTTATGAACCACACCATAATGGACCCCAGACGAGTGAAGATACAGTAGCTCACGAAAACCATGAATGTGATCACAGTCCATTTGGATCTTTCTAGTAAATGCCTGAACGTATTTCCTGTCCCCAGCTTCACTGGCATTTAGCAGATTGGCATCAGGCTTTCCAGTTTACAACCTAACCAATATTTGCAGAGATTGCTCCTGTAACTCACTGGGAATGTTTAAAACAAACAGTTTACTCCATTTGCTATACAGACATATTATCTCAACAGGAAGCAATTATTTTACATAAACTAATTCCCCCACATACAATTGCCTAAATAATGCAGAAAATATCTTGTCTATAAGAAACATCCAAACACCGTTGCAAAAGTGTTCTCTGAGTGCCAGTGTTCAGACTGCGCCGCGTAAGACGAGCTACACCAACGCTTAAGGTGTCTTTGGTTACAGCGATGCATTTTTAGAAGCCTCTTGCCACCAGCTGAAGCTGGTTTAAGCAAACCTGGCTGCTTTTGAACAGCAGAGGAGGCACAGTTAGCTCTGGTTTTAAATCCCTGTAACATTAGGACAAGGCAACCATCGGGCAGTGAAGGCTCTAAGTCTTTACATTCCTCTGTGGTGTGAACCAAAGCTCCTCCTTGTGGGACTGGAGGTGGAGAAGCAAGTACTTCCCCAGGTCTATGCAGGGTATGACCACAGATGAAGGTTACAAAAAGCTACTTCTGCCTCCCTGAAGAATGTCAGGTAGTGATGTGCTGAGAGGAGGTGCTCTCTGTTCTCCTCTAAGTTGACTCTCAGGCTTCAGTCTAATTTACATCGCTGAAAACCTGCCTTTGTCTAAACCTTTCAGGAAACAAACTAACAAAAAAGCACACTGAAAGTATTTACTAAAAAAAAAAACCAAACAATCTATGATGTATTTTATTTTGTTATCACTTATGCATAAATACACACACATACAGAGTTCATTGCTTCAGCTGCATGAGGTCTTTACTCACGTTCTCTTTTCTGTGCAACTCAAGACCAATCTCCCAGCACTAACAGTTCATTCAGGCTACCCAGTTAGGTGTGAGCTTTCATCTTGTCTTTCCTTCCTAAGCAAGAGCCTGATGTTACACCTAATGAAAGCCAGTAGCCAGTCTAAGCAGGCAGTAAGAAGCAATGGGCTGCCATAAAACATCTGAACAGACCAGAAACAGACACGCTTTCCAATTCTCTAGCGACACCAAGACCCTAAAGGGAAGCCTTGTCTGAGCTCCTTCCTTACACCTCCTTAATAACACCAGCCCTAAGCCAAGTAATGGCAGTGGAAAACAGGATGGAAGGTGGGTGATTTCTTGCCACTTGCACCCAGCATCCTTTGGTCAAAGCAACGGCATCTCAGACCCTTCACAAGATCAAAAGGCAGCAACCTTATTTACGACATCCTGAGCAATTTAGGCATCCCACTCGGCATTGTTTCCTATCTCCCCACCAGTTTCCTTTTAAATTGAATGGTTTCTAATGAAACCTCTGCCCTTTAATGACTTTACAGCCACTGCGAGTCAAGGAGCTACACAGACAATCTTAAAAGAAATAAAGAAAAAAACCCTGCATCTTAGCTTTGTTGCACACAAAATGGTAGCTCATAGGAAAAAAAAAAAAGCTTGTTATTTTTAATCACTAAAACTTGAAGGATTTATGCTGCTGTGCATTTTATGATCTGCCTTCAAATGCCAGTAATATGTATGGTAGTAGGGAATGTGCAGCATCTAAAGCAATTGCTCTTTCTCAAAGGGAGCTTTAGCATTTTAACAGTAAGAAAATAAACCTTTAAATGAAAGTGCGTGCTAAATGCACAGGATGTTGCAAGCATCTGCTGTCCTTGCATCTTCTCCCTTTCTCCCCACGTCTCTCCCCTCTTTTTTTTTTTTAACTTGTTTGTGCATTTTGTTTTCACACAACCTGTGTTTAGAGATCTGGGGCCACTGTCATACCCATCAGCAAACGACTGGACCCATAAAGGACGGAAAGTGGACACAGACACACTAAGGAAACCCCTAGAAGAAACTCCAAAAGAAATTACCCCAAATATGGCATGCAGGTGTTAACGAGCTGTGCACACACTGCCCTCCTTCTACCAGCAGAAGCAGGGGCTCCCAAGCCAGAGGGCACAAACCTACCCAAAGCCAGGGCCATCCTGGCACAGGCTCCTGGCCAAGGGCCAGGACACAGACACCATGGGCAAAAGCCACTGCTCATCTTCCTGGCCCATGCTCCCTCTCACCATGGCAACTGAGCATATTTCTGCTCGTATGTCTCCTTTTAACCAGAACACATTAGGAAGAGGGGAATAAGAAACTTCCCCGTGGTTCCCCAGAAACACATTTTCCTCAAGTCACATCTGCTGTGAGGACTGAACACTTTTTAAAGACAAGATAATAAAAAACTTTAGGTGTAGAATTTATTCCTCTCATCTTCCTTCCTAGCTAAACCAGCAGCTTAGTGTGCTTTATATATTGTCAAATAACATGTGCCTGTGTATGTAAAAGCAAAGAAAATTAGCAATCACAAAATATGTTCATTTACATAAGAAACTTACTATTACGGTGTCTTATAAAACTTCCAATTTCATTAACTTATTGTCATTCTTCAATGGAGAGAGCACTCACAGTATGAAGAGTTCTTAAATCAAAAACACACTGCCAAGGAACAATCTTCATTTTAATGATCCTCAATAACAGGGATTACAATAATTTATGAGTCACTTTTTCCACCAAAAAAAGGGCAAAACAAACAAACAAAAAAAGACAGAATGGTGGTGATTTTGTTCAAAATGTGGGATTTGTTCCTTAAATACCACAAAAAATAAAAGGTGAGGAAGGAAGGGAATACATATCTGAAAACGTATATACAGCATTGCACTTCACAGCACTAACTGCTCTCCCTTTAATTGGCTTTCCCAGCTCCCAAGGAATCTGCAAGCCCACCAGCTCCATGGCACAAGCAGCCACTGTCCTGGCCACTCCAGAAAGCAGATGAAAGAGTCCTTCGATCTACAGATCTATTTATATTCCTTCACAGAATCACACATGGCAACTATAAAAAGGTTTCCTTTCAGGATGAAGATTTCTCAGCATTAAACTTAGCAGCTGTTCCAATGTGAAAATCCCTATGTAACCTCATTTTCAAAAGGGAGGAGATGCTTTTGTGTTTGCTTAAAATTGGTTTAGAGCAGCAACGAGGAGATCTTGCACATCTTTAACATTCCCTCTGCAGTGCCTTGGCAAAAAGAAAATGTGGCCCAAATCCACAGAAAATAAATGATGCCACCAAATCTGATCAATAAACATTTTGGACCAAATATTCCCTATCCAAGTCACCTTAGCATTCTGCTCCATCTGCCTGCTGAGGCAGCCAGTCCTGCATATAACACTACTCCTGAAGGCCGGAGAGTGTCACCGAGTGCTGGTGTTACACAGAACAGCTCTGTGCTTCCACTGCCTCCTATGTAAACACTAGTAATTATATTTCCATACCTCACAGTGTGTAGAATCACAGCTCATACCTTTCTACAAAAAAAACATCTCCCACTCTGCCATGCAAGCTGCTCCAGGAAAAGTCTTGTGGTGGAAAGAAATTGCTTAAAAATGAAAAGGCATACAATAGAAACTGGGTGCCAACTGCTAGGAACCCAGCACTGCCATGGGAAAGGAAAGCACTGCTTTTAAAGTCAGCAGAGAAAATAGTACTGAGGCTGGCTAACGTGCAAGGTCCTAGTCTTCTTTTCAGTCTGCTCTAACAACTTATTCTTTCTGTTAGCCTTGAAGGCTAATTGTTAAGGGGCAGTGCTCTAAATTTCAAAGACAAAGTTTTAAGACTGAAACTGTAAGCCAGTCTCAGCTCTCTAACCCGCACATTCCTTCCTCATCAGTGAGAGCCTGGGCTTTCTAAAAGCAAATGAAATCACAGCTCTGCCTTGGCAAGGCTGTGACAACATTTTGGGATGACAATTACTTTTTCTTTTTTTTTTTTTGTCTTCTACTGTTTTGTTTTCCAGTTCACAAGGCAGCAAAAATACCAGTGTGAATAGGTGCACAGCTGTGGCACATAAAGCTCTTTGAGAAACACTTCCTGACAGAACTTCATACCATGCCCTAATATTTATCACCTACACTTTTTATTTCCATCAGTGCTGCAAAGCAGCCTTGCCCAAGGCAGTGACAGCTACTCCAAGGCACCAGAAACCTGAGCTTGCCCAAACAAGCATGTGGCATGTGCAGCCCAGACAGCCAACCATGTCCTGGGCCACCATCAAGAGAAGCATGGCCAGCAGGGCAGGGGAGGTGATTCTCTTCCTTTACTCTGCTCTCATTAGACCCCACCTGGAGTACTGTGGGCAGTTTTAGAGCCCCCAACACAAGAAGGACATCAAACCATTAGACCAAGTCAAGAGAAGGGCCACGAAGATGCACAGGGCTGAAGCACCTCTATTATGAGGACAGGCTACAAGAGTTGGGGCTCTTCAGCCTGGAGAAGAGAAGGCTACGAGGAGACCTTATAGTAGCCATTCAGTATCTGAAGGGGGCACACATGAAGGCTGGGGAGGAACTATTTACAAGGTCTTGTAATGGCAGCATGAGGGGTAATGAGTTTAAACTGGGAGAGGAGACAGTCAAACTAGATATTAGGAAAGTGTTCTTTACAGAGAGAGTGGTGAGACACTGGAAGATGTCGCCCAGGGAGGTTGTGGATGCTCCCTCTTTGGAGTTGTTCAAGGCCAGGTTGGATGAGGCTTATTGGGAGGTGTCCTTGCTTATGGCAGTAGGTTGGAACTGGATGATCTTTGAGGTCACTTTCAACCTAAACCACTCTATGATTCTCGACAACTAAGTCCTCTGTAATCACAGTGCAGTACGAAAGCAGCCTCCATTTGCTGCAAGCATCAGTTTAAAAACTGGGACTCAGAGGACAGAATCTAAAACCTTTTCCACCTCTCCCATAGTTGTTCTGCCCACTCTCACACATGCACCCAATGCTACAGGGATATCTCTAATGGGAGCAGCCAGTAACAAATACTCATGATGAAGAGGCCAGGTGCCTTCCATATCAACCAGAAACATAAATTATTACACGGGTTTAAATACATACCAGGAGCTCTTCTATTAGTTATACATAGTTTAAGTCACATTCTGTGTGAAGTGGCTTACGGGACACTGCAACCAGGAGCTGGGACAGCCCACTAAGCAGAGCAATCTCTCATAACCACTGAATGAATGGCAGGTAACAGCTGTTTCACTGTACAAGACTCTTTTCTGACCTAGACCAAATATGCATTTGATCAAATAGTCTCCAATAATGTTAGGAGCACTGCTAACCAAAGGATTAAGCATTCTGATATAATTTTAAAAAGAGAGAGAGAGAAATTCCAAGATACAGTAAATATTTTTATCTCCAAATAGAGGAAAGAACATTCTGGTTTTCCCATTCTTTGAAGTTAAGTTCAAAAAAAAATTGACATCCATCCTAATGGCCAGATTATGTAAATCCTGCTCTGTGAAGACACAATGCTCGCCCAGAGCTGAAGACATCAAAATGGAAGAAAGGTTCTGGGTCAGGTTGAGCCATCACATTATCCACAGGGACAGGTTTGTATTTTGTCCTCGGAGACAGACAGAAAGACAATCCCAAAACCTCCTCCTCCTGATGCGTTCTTCTAGCGACAGAGGTGGCCAGGCAGAAAGAAATCTACTTTACCAGAGCCCTGGTGTGCATCAAAAGCAGTGTCTGAAATGCAGGTTTGTCAGAACTTGTAAAGTGATGGAAAGGTTCGCTGACTCACACTGACTGATGCCAAAAATGCCTTCACTGTAAACCTGCCTTGAAGATAGCAGGTAGAGGAAAAAGAAAATTGGCAGCATAAGTAGAAAAATGAAAATACATCTTTTGTTTCTCTACAGTACACAAAGAAACCTTGTCAAGAAAATTTGGAGGGTGGATCGGTTGCTTTTTGCTTTGTGTGTAAGTACACACAAAACGTGAGGTCTTGCTCACCCTGTGAAAGGCTCCTGGAGATTACAGAGCGCAGAACGGCAGGCTACCCGGTAGGACAAAAGCTGCAGGAACTAGGAGAGAGCAGTTTATTCACACTCTGCAGCTGTGTGCTTTTCTTTCCCTCTCCTCCAGTGACTGATGAAGATGTAGGAGTATGAATGCTTCACTGAAGGCTCTGCATCCCTCCTGCTATCATAAAAGGTTTGAGAGGTTTCAAGAGACATCAAGTTCCTCCCACGATTTTCTGAAGCAAAACTAATGAACAATCTGTTTGACTTGATGTTTTGGGAACTATTTTTTTGTTGCTGTTCATTTGCTTTTTCCCCCTAGGGAAAACAAAACAGAAAAGCCAAATACGACTCCCCTAACATCAGACGTTAGGGAGAATGGTGTGCAGAAGATCAAAATGCAATCTCCCTACTTACTACAGCATAAAGGAGACGTTTTAATAGCCTTTGCATGCAGACCACAAGCTCCAGCCGTTATGAGCTCTTCAGAGCATTCTTAAAATAAAAGCTTTCCCGGACTTCAAAGGGACACCTTTGAAAATTCACAAGTGACAGGGGACAACCACAGAGGAGAACAACGAATATGGGAAGAACTGGTCTTACAGATAAATTCCCTTATCAGCCAACGGGACAGGTGTCTTAAAAGCAAGAAAAAAGGAAATGCAAATTACTAGCACTTGGCATGCTCTGAATCTCTCAGCTAACCATGATAGTAAGACAAGGACAAATCATATACATGTCTCCAGCCTTCCTGCAGGAGAGAGGAATCAATCATTCAGACTGAAGGACACCTGAAAATTGGCAGCAGAAGATTTCAGTTCCTAAAGCTATTTAGTGATGTGATTCACTTGCTGTTGAAACTTCCACCGAGACAAAGTTTTCTGCCTCCTGGATGGGAGCCTGGGAAAGGTGGGTCCAAGCATTTGCTCTCTTTCCACCCTCCACTCCCAAGTTCCAACATGAGGTGCTCTACAGAGAGTAAGAAACACAGAATCTTTCCACAAACAGCACGTCCAACACCCTATTTGCCCAATACTCATTAAACGGGCACCCGGAAGCCAGAGCTGGATGAGGGACAATGGCCTCAGGGGGTTAATGTGAAAGAGCAGAGAGTTAGTTGCAATCTCCTGGAAGGCAGAAGGAAAGTGGAAGCAAAAGACAGCCCAATACCCATCAACCTCTGAAGATTCCAAATATTTCTCCCTATTTCTCTGCCAACACACACTTCTTCACACCTCTTCTTTTCCAAAAGCAAGATGAGGTGACATGTCTGGTGAGGAGAAGGACCGGATGGGCCAGGTGCACTGCAGGAGTCAAAGCCAAAGAGCAGGCTCACCAGCTCCTCAAAGAGCATCTCAACAACTTGCTGCACCACATACCCTTGGAAAAGCCCTGTGCTCAGCTGCACAGCCAGTTGCCACAGCCTCCCACAATTACTTCTGCACGTGTAAAACTGCAGGAGCCAATCTCAAATCTGAGAACTGGAAGTGATGGAACATCAGAGCAATGGAAAAGTGGCGTATCACTTACATTAAGCACAACACTCCTCCAACGGCACCCAGAAAGTCTCTCCTACACATACTTCCAGCACACCAATGACACAATGCTATGGGATGGCCTCTTCTCCCAGGCAACCAGCAATAGAACAAGGGGACACAGTCTCAAGTTGTGCCAGGGGAGGTATAGGCTGGATATTAGGAAGAAGTTCTTCACAGAGAGAGTGATTTCCCATTGGAATGGGCTGCCCAGGGAGGTGGTGGAGGCATCGTCCCTGGGGGTCTTCAAGAAAAGACTGGATGAAGCACTTAGTGCCATGGTCTAGTTGATTGGATAGGGCTGGGTGATAGGTTGGACTGGATGATCTTGGAGGTCTCTTCCAACCTGGTTGATTCTATGATTCTATGATGGCTGGTCTTTTCAGAAAAGGATCAGGAAAGGATAAAGCTGAACTATAAAAAGCATCTTTAGACAGATTCAGCAAGATTGTCCAATCACCACATAGAAAACACAAACTCTTAGTATACAGTATGCAGTCTAAACAGCACGTGCTGTGCTGAACAAGAGTTACCTTGTTTGTTCTCTTCTGTGTTCAGCATCCCAGTTTTGCACATTCTTTACATCATTATCTAATAACAGTCCCTGCCTGTAGGCTTGGCTATGTATTCTACATATAGCACTGCAGAACAGAGAGGTACTGAGCCAAAAAAGGTATAAATGTGTGATGCTAAATCAGACATATTTAAAGAATCACATGCCTACCTGAAAATCTTGCACAGTGTTCAAATTCACGTTTTGTAGAAAAAGACCTGGTGATATTTGGTCTGCTTAAATAAATATTTATTAATCACAGTATAAAAGACCAGACACTAAATTTATATGAGCTGAGCAGAGTTCGGGCAGAAGCCAATAATAGCTGCTTTCAGACTTTGCAGTGTTGGAGTTTGCCAAATGGAAGTGACAAGTCTGGACCGCTAAGAAAAATGAAGCCATTTGGTAAGTTATACGCTGTGTAATAAACAGTCTGTCAGTTTGCTTCTAATCCCCCTTCTTCCACAAGGTTTTTGTTTGGTTGGGTTTTTTTTTCCTTGCCTTTCCCCCTCCCCCCAACCTTGTACTTTTTCCTGATGCACTGGGCAGCGCATGTGCCTATTGTAAATTAAAGAGAAGCTACTTCAGCTCTGTGGACCACACACCGTGAACAGCTTAAGACAGGTCATTGTTACCTGGTATTCGTTTTTTTTGTTTGCATTGTTGTTACCCTCCTTAAAGCTTGGAATCATTTAAGAGGAGAAAAAGAGGAAGTTCTGTGACAACAGCACAGAAGTAAAAAGCCTTGCAATTTTTTGTTTCTTCCCATGACGTATGTGGGTAGTCCTGCCCATAGTGCCTTTGTTCGAGGCTGACTTACCACAGTTTGAGACAAGACATCATCCAGAGTCTATTCCAGGAACTCTGGAGAAAGTAGAAGGAGGATGCATCTAATACATCAGCTGTCGGGGCATCGCTGCTTATGATTTATACGAGGCACTGAGGGAGCAGAAGGTAGTGTCTCCAAGCGCCCTCCTTCTCAGCTCCTTTTTGAACACACTGCAGAGGGTGGGGATAGAGAGCAAGGCTGCAGTGACAGATCGGCCAACTGCCAAAGGAAGGAAAGCACCTTACATTTCAAAGACTGTTGTTGTAAAGCACGCCAAATTCTTTCCTTCTCCACTCCCCTCAGTCAAGGGGTTTGAATGGGGAGAAAGAGGCAGTGTGAAAACTGCTTCCCCCCTACCCACACGTGTACTGACCTGTGCGGAAGCCCACGCTGGGAATCAGGCTGGTAGTTGGCTGGGTTCTTTGCACCCAGTCTGAAATGGCAAATGGACACCTTGTCTAGAAAAGCATAAACAGGGCAAGGGAGAAGGCACCTTGACAGAGCTCCTGGCATGTTTTAGTGGTGTAAAAGCCTTGTTTGTAACTTAGCCTTTTACATTTTATGACTTCCTAAATCTCCACATTTGCCTGTAGCATCCTGTGAAGATTTTTCCCCATCAAATTGAGCCTGCAAATAAACCTAAACTAGTTGTGTATACAGTCTGAGGGTGGGGCTTTCAGGAAAATAAAGTAATTCTGTTTTCATTATTCCTGACTCAGACACATTTATTCCCTGCCTCCATGACAACTATGCACACCTGCTTTGCACAGCCAGCAAGCTGGCTCTGTCCAGCTCCAGCTTCACAGAAGAGGACTCTTCTGCTGGTTTCAGTGTCCAGCCAAGAAGCATCATTGGAAGAGGAGGTCCTATGGTAGAAATCAAGCAGCAAATCAAGCAGCAAAGAGCAGACCTGGGGAACACTCTTGCTTTCTTTGCATGTGTTTGCTGACAAGTCCATGTGTACACTGGACTTAAGCACAGTCATACTCCCTCCTGCCTGACAAGACCTGGAGGAGGAGGAATTAATATCTGCAAAAATCCTTGAAAATCTTTTAATGGCAGACATTGCCAAAGCATAAACACTCTGAAAGAAGAGTGGGCAGACACAATCCCGTCCAAAATGCTAAGCCAAAAAAAGAAGTCCTCAGCTGATCTTTACTTCCAACTCAGTCCTCCTACTGGCAGGCTACAAGATCTTACTCTAGTGATGGAGAAGGTCACAGAGCTCACCCTGTCCATCCACCTCACTCCAAACTTACAGACATGGATGTGCTAGAATTATCAGACTTAGGTGGTGCAGAAACCACAGGAGTCTTACTTACAGCACACAACCCAGGCACCAAAGTAAGTTCCCACTACTCATAGATCCCCTGGGTTACCAGCAAAGCAAAGGACAGTCACAGGCCCAGAGTAACTCATCTGCCATTTTAGGGCTGCTCTCTTGCTCCAGGGTACCTCTTGCAAAGAACTAGGAGAAAGCTGCAATCCAGCTTTGGTGATGGGTGCCTGTTCCTGGTTCCCACACACCACCAGCCTGGACTGTTATGTGACTGTATTCACAACATGGCAAAGAATTAACCAAAAAGACCTCCCAGACAGCTGGTGGCCAGAGTGAATCACTGCCTCCATACATCTTGGCTGGCAAAGTCCACTCTTGCTTGGTCCCTGGCACAAAGCACAGGCACCTCAACCTCAGGATCAACACTCAGGATTACCTGAATTATTCTGTGATATCCACCTACTGTTGTGATCTTTGTATTAAAAAAAAACAAACCAAAAACCCACACAAACAAAAAATCTGCAGAACACAATTTCTAGAAGATCTTCAGCATTGTGTGAACAGAGTAAAACTTTATTATTTTCTATTAATTTCTCCTTTTCTTTTATCTTCCCCCCCCAGTTACTGCTTCCAGAAGCTTATCAACAAAATAAGCATGCTCATGTTGGCGAAAGCCTGGATCACTCCTTTTCTTAAGCAGTGTGTTATCAGTATGTACCAACACAAGCTGTACTTTCTGGATACCATGGAAGCCCTTACAAAACCTGTGTTTGTGACCAGTTAGGCCAGTCCTGCAGCCTTCGCTCAGCCTCTTCCCTAGTCTGTCCTTACATAAACCAATTATTGACATGGAAACTATCAAAGACTCAGCTCAATGTTCAGGTTCACAACAGACCAGCCCAGAGGACAACTCTGTCTACTCCTATTTGCCATCACTGGACATAACTCTTGTCAAAAAACCCTCTAGGAAACAATAGGAGATACTTGTATTTTTTACAAGCTGAACCTACATTATTCTTTAGACTCTGTTCAAGCATTCCTTCCATAATATAAACCACTCCACTTTTGAAGGGGAATATATAACTACTTTACCAATTCTATAATAAATTACATTCTCTACTACATCATGCTGTTGTATTCTCTGGCATATATTTCTCACCTCTGTAATATCCACAGCAGAAGTCCCAGATTTTACCTTCACTCCTGCAGCTCATCTAGGATGCTAGGTATGATGCCCAGCCCCTGAAACTGCAATGCAGCTGCAGCTCATGGAAAGGAAAATCAGGTAAAATAATGCCCACATGCAGAGCTGTGTCTCAGCATCACAGAGAGGTGAAGGTTTCACTTTTGGCATTCCCTGCTGTGAGTCGGCCAGCATTGCCACTGCTTCCCTGGAGGGTTCTGCCGCCTTTCAAATGAAACACTGAGGGATGATTTATGGCAGACAGAGAGCCCATGTTTGTCCAAGGGTGTGGTTAGACAACGTTATTGAGCAAGCTCCCTATGCTCACAGGCCTGCCCTGCTCCCTCCTCTCCATCCCCACTCCTCCTGCTTTGCTATTTTTTGGATTGGGTTTCTGACAAATCAGCACATTGGTTCTGTTTATTGTGCAAACAGATGAAGGGCTGAGCTGATGCAAGGGGCAGAGCAGAAAACTGCAACTGGAAGCTGACAACAAAGGAGGAGGGAGCAAGGCTCACCCACTCACACAAGCCACCAATCTGCCTCAGACCACACTGTTTAACTGCAAGAAGTGTATTCCATAATCTAGTTAACATCATCATATGTGGATTTTATCTCATTTCCATCTGCAGTTCAAATTCCTAAGCCTTTGGAGTTAGTAATACTGTAACTATCTAAAGACTGAACTGCTGTAGGCACATTTTTTATTTCCTGATATAAGCTCCAAGGTGGCAGCCACGCATTCACAATGCTTCTGAGCACCTACTCCACAAGAGCCTGCCACGCAGGGTATGCACCACAGGACCCTTTTACAACAGGGCAAGAAAACCAGTGCCCTTCAGAAATCCCTGGAGCTTCTCCTGGAGCTCCTCTGGGAGCCAGAGAAGTCTGTTCAGGACTGCTTTTTTTTCCTGCACATCACAACACTGTTGTATTTCCTGACACGACCAGTCAGATGGGACAGTTTGCAGGGAGAGGTGCTGAAGAGAGAGAGGAGCATACCCTGCTGGGGCACAGATCAACACAAAAAGCACAAATTCACCCCAGAAAATGTTTAGAAACTATGCTTACTGTAAGCCACCTTCTTTATACATGCACAACCACAACTCACAGCAAAACGGCCTTCAGCAAAAGCTTTTCCTTCCTCCTCACCAACAAAGTCTAATAGCCAGGAGCAAGGCTAGAGCCCTTCATCCCATCACAGGCTTTCCCCCTTGGGCTGCACTGCCTCTCTGATTCAGCCAGCCCTCTTTTACACAGCTGGCACCTTCAACAAATTCTGAGGCATCAGCATTTTCCTAAAATAGTCTTAGTCTGGCATTGCAATCATGCTGCAAATCTTCAATCCCACCAATTAGCACATCTGACTAAAGTCTGGTCAAAGTTCACTAGGTGGGTACAGAAGGGTACCCTGAGCTGCATGGCCTTTGCTCCCAAAGCTCTTCTACTCCTCTGGCTACAGCAGTGCCACCTCCCTGCGTCCCTGACAGCGCTTCCATCCGCTGGGCATGAAGGATGGACACAACTCAACACAGAGGGAGCTGCTGAACCCTGCCTGCCTTTCTGCTTGTGCAGCCCATCAGTTTGGGATCTCCCCAGCCGACTTCACCATAAAAAACAAACAAACTAAAAATCACCAAACAGCGACGACCTCCCCCCCCCAAAAAAAAAAAAAAAAAAAAAAAAAAAAACACAAACCACCAAAACCCCAAACAAACAACAACCCAACACACTAGAGACATGGTGAATTATTTGAAGGACAACCAATCTCATGATTAGGAACTGGAAGGCAACTTCAAAAGCTATTCAGGACAGGATGACACACAACACACACATATATATACATGCTCATTTGCTTAAGAAATTTGGCTTCTCCATCCTCAGGGCATTGGCCTGGACTGCTGGACACCTACAGCTTTGGGGGAGGCTTTATTGTACTAGACATCTACTGTACTAACAGCATGCAAATAAAAAGGTCCAAGGGGAGCCCTTGTCAAATCCAAAAGTAAACAAGCTTTAATGTTTAAAATTCATTCCAGATTATCAGCACAGCCCCAAGCAGAGACTCTGTGGCTCTGCTCATCCCTGCCAAAGAAGTTCATCTATTTGGATGGAGCAAGCACTTGAATCCAACGTTTTAAAAAAAAAAAAGTGAGAAGCAGAGCCACATTTGGGAGCACAAGAGGTGGAAATTAATGCGAAACAAAAGGGCCCAAACCAGGCAGCAAGTTATAAACACTAAATATTGAAATTCCAATGCTGACCTGCAAATTTCACGGTTAATACGATGCAGATCCCTTTTCTGCAGTTGGGTTAAAAGTGCACAGCCTTCTCCTAGGCAAATCTCCAGGGAATTTTTAAGCTTGAATGAAAATACTAATTACAACATACTAAAAACAGAGCGAGGAAGTGTGCACGATGACTTTTGAGCACTGTAAGGAAGAGAGGAGGTGATGGTTTGGTCACTTGCACGCAGCAAGCGCTGCTGACAATGACATTAACTCCTTCCTGGCAAGACCTGGCAACTATAAAGGCTCCAAGTGCTCCCAAAGCCTTATGTCATATGTGTTATGGCAACGCCCTCACACTTACACAGTTTAGAAAGGCATCCTTAAGAGGATTGCTATCCATTCATGCTATTTGGCATGACCAGTGCACTCATCCTTTTCCATAATTGCAGAGAGACTGATCTTAGCAGCTGCTTCTGCAGAAAAAAAGCACAGATATTTAGTTTTTAACCAACAAAATACCTCACGAGGTTAACTAACAGTGTAAACTGAATTCCACGTTAACTTATCCTCTGTATGCCAAAGCCACAACATCTAGTACTTGCTATTACTCTTTAAAAAGAAACAGTCCAGAGTTTACACACATATGTATGTTCTGAGGAGAATATTTTATAAACCCCATGAAAACATTTACACAAAATAACTCAATTTAGGCCAGCAGAGTAAATCTCTCCCATACAAAATGTCAGCCAATTAAGCTTTTAGCAGAGCACCAGGGAGACCGATTTTAGAAAGCTAAGCAGGTTTCTCAGTCTAGGAATGCCTGAAATCTGTTTATTCTCAGTCAACAATGACTTTCTGCCTTCTGCCAATTACTAAAGTAGTGGGGAGAAAATGGATTTACTCCCTGCTTTTAGAGATCAGTTGGCTTAGCAAAACCTAAACTCATACACAGATGCCCAACTCCTCTCATCAGTGTGAGCAGGCAACAACAAAACATTTGCTCTACTTTCCTCGCCCTGTCTTCAATCTGCTTATCCTTTCTTGCTGACAACTGCAAATGGATAGTCCTCACATAGCAGCCTTCTTCCCCTCTTGCCCCTTGGGATGCAGCAGGGATTTCTGGAAGAGCTGGCATGAAAGGACATGGCATCGGGCTGGCCATCAGGTCCAGTGGCCACCCTCAAACAAATGGATGTGACAAACCATACCACGGACTTCAGGCCTGGTAAAAGCCCTAAGATAAATCTCCTTGAGGCCATAACAACATGATGCCAAATTGAGAGATTTGCTTCTTTGCTCACCTTCTCTCCTCAACCTGCTTCTTCCTTCCAGCCCCAGGGTCAGACACACATCACACCTCCCCATCTCTTCCACTGTTTCTGATCTCATCAGATACCTTCATGGGCCAACACAACTGATTCATCTAACCCACACCACCCATTTTCCACAGCAGCAAAAATGTCATACCATCACATCTTTCTGGACAGCAGCAAAACTCTCAACTCCTCTCATCCATGCACCCTCCCTGGCTCTACTCTCAGCCACTTTGCAACACTCACTGGGCAGAAAACCATCCCTCTGCTGGTGGGGTTTGTTTCCTGCTGGCCCCATGCCCAGCCGTTTGACAAAGCCAAAACTGCTGTCAGGGTTGGGGCAGTTCATTGACTGATGAACTCAGAGCAGCATTTTGCAGGCATCTTGTACTCATTAAAATTATATTCTTCTTGTCTGTTTCTTTCCAGACTGCAGAAAAGGTTTGAACATAACCGTATCTTGGAATGAATCCCAAATAAATTTCCATTTCCCAAAGGACAGGTTTTCTCCAAGGCAAGTAGTGGAAATTTGCAAGTTTATTAAAAAGAGGCAGCTTTACCTCTGGCCACTATCATGTATTATCTGGATGTCATCAGAGGTCCTGGAAAGTAGCTTATTCCTAAAATGCCTGGAGGCTCTACAGTATATATGATGTTAAACCAATATTCCAAAACACACTCACTTCTTGAACTTTCACACAATAATATCAGCTTTCTGAATTTAAACAAAACACGACCTCAAGATACTCTACACCTGCTCATAATCACATATTTTTAAAACCCAAGTACGAAAAAGCCAACAAATAGAAGTGCACAATCCTTACCTTTGCAGAACACTGTAGAGATGATGATCCAACAGCTAAGCTACAAATGCAGCTTGTGTTTGTTTTCCACCCTCAGTTACTATAGATATTCTCCCCTAGGAGCATTTTTTTGACTGACAACATCCCCTAAAGACTACCTAGACACACAGGAGAAAAATCCTGACTACAAAAGTTACCCAGCAACTACCATTAAAATACAGCAAACAAACTCTGTCTGTTATTCCTCCCAGCCAAGCACTGGCCAAGGAGAAAATGAAAGCTTCTCTGCATGTGCTCCACATGGGATATAGAGCACTACCATGCCACTGCAACACTGCTGCTGGCACAACAATAGAAATGGCCCAGCTGGTAAGGATCACAAACACTTGAGATGCATCTATTACTGGGATCTACATCCCTAATGATGAAACACTAATTCTCTCCCATTATGAGCCAAATCTGGTTGGCTTAAGAAATGCAGTCAGGACACTCCTCCATAGCTGATAGGTCACAGAATGTTTTAGGTTGGAAGCCACCTTTAAAGGCCACCTAGTCCAACTCCTCTGCAGAATGCAGGCACATCTTCCAACTAGCTCAAGTTGTTCAGAGCCTCATCCAACCTGACCCAGAATGTTGCCTCTCTGGGCAACCTGTTCCACTTCTGCAGAGCTGATTGTCATGGAAGGCTAACAGGCCTATAACATGTCCTGGCACCCCACTCTTCTGCTGATGAGAGAAGCAAGAGCAGGAGGAAAACAAAGGCTTGGGCCATTTTGTCTCCTCCCAAAGTGATAAACAAGTACCCACAGGTGTTTAGGTACTTGTTAGTGTCTCGCCCAAATAAGGGTAAGCAAGCCCTGGTTTCACCTGATACGGTCATTTTGCAAATGCCATTCTGAGTGGTGAATCTGTGGCCAAAGGAGCCTTTACTCTCGGGCAGAGAATACAAACTGAGCTAAGCTGCAAGCAGCTGTGCTGACTGCCTCATTGCTCTCATCTTGGACAATGTGTTCTGCTCTGCCTTGTGCTTCAGACCAGCTTAGCCCTGATGTTTTGGGCTTGAACTATCTGGAAACTTAAGTGCCTCAAGTTTACCAGGAGAAGGCATTAAGTGCCTCACGACATGGCCAGAAGTGCCACTGACATCGTGTTCTCTTGCACATCTGCAAGAGATCTTACCTATACCTCTTCAAACCTCTGTGCCAAGAGGAACCAGGACAAGATCAGAGATCATCTGCCCCTTTCCCAGCATCCTGCTAGAGCCTGGGAAGATCTAGAAGCTTCTCGATGGCTGTCAAGACACTGAGCAGTTCCAACACTGCCGCAAAAGAGCCAAGGACTATCTCTGAATTCTCCTCCACAGCCATGAGTAGAACAGACTTTCCCTAGGACTCCAGGCTGCCTATTTTTAAGTGGGGCAGAGCCACTTTGTGGCTAAACTTTTCCAATTTTTCTGATTCTCCCAAACTAATGGATTGTCCATAAGCATCTTTGAGAAGATTTTCCCAACCAAATTTGAACCCAAAATTAACTAGTTTGTATATAATTCATGGGTAGGGCTTTTTGGAAATAAAATAACTACATACTTTATATTTCCTGCCTCATTAATTGCTCCAACTAATTCAGTGATATATCATGAACGAGCAAGGCAATGAATGACTTTGCCAAAGAGCATGGTAACAAGAGTGAAAAATCATCTAAAACCCATATAGGTTTCTAGGCAAGATTATTAAAAATAGAAACATACTGTTATTTCACAGAAAGAAGTTAGGGAGTTAAAGCCATCCATGCAGCTCAAGAAGTAGTACACTATCATTTTGGGTTTGAAGGAGACAGCCCATCCTCAGAGTAACATCTGGATAAACAGGGTGCTTTGTGTCTCCATCTCTGCACACAGGATACATGAGGTTGTGGGAACTATGAGAGTGTTTGCAGGCATTTGCATGGCAAAAGGAACTGCCCAAGGGACAGCCAGGACTGCCTAGAGGATGTCTGACCTACACTATTTCTATTAAAAACAACTGAAGAGATTGAGGCACTGTGTGTAGTGGGTATAGTTACCAATGCCAGTTTCCCTTTGAACTGCTCAGCAGCATGAAAACAATTCATCCTAAGGAAACTATTCAGCATTTATGAAATGCTGTAAAAAACAAAGGGGAAATCCAGTTAGTCATCTGTCAATCCTGTTGTGAAAACATCACAGATTTACTGACTCCAAGGTGGCTTTACAAAAAACATCATCCCATAAATTTCCTTTTTTTCTGAATGAAGACACTTCTCAGTAAAGCACATCTATGGAGGGACACTGGATTTTCTCATAAACAGCCCAGGATGAAGGAAACAATCTCATAGAGAAGGGGCAGTACATTTCCTAGCAAACTTCTGTATATCTGGGTATGGTAATTTTTGGAAACTTCAAATAAAATACCACCGCCTGCTAATCTGCTCTTTCGTGGAAGGTAACCTCAGACATCCTGTAACTCTACAGCATGTTCATTCTTGCCTTGTTTAAAGGCTCTGACGAGTGCAGGGACCAGCTCCAGCCCTTCTTCCTGCTTACCAAACTCATGCCTTAGCATTAACGTTCTTTCAGGCTCTGGATTTCAGAAGCGACTCCATTTCTTCCAGAAGCATGATCAGCCTTCCTTGATGTGCCTGAGGTTTTATTTACTTTCTAAATAAAAACTGCCATTACAAAATGAAGTTTTGAGATGGGTTTTAAATTCCACTGGAGTCAGGAAATGAACAATAAGCATTCCTCAAGCAGCTCAGCTCTGCCCAGCCACTGCCACAGTGCACAGCCGTAAAGCTGGCCCTTTCACCACCATCTGGAATGACATCATGCAACTCAGCGTCACACTGCAGCTCGCCCTGCCAATTCCATGGCTGCCCCAGGAGCAACCCAGTTTGGGACTCAGGAATTTTCCTTGCCCTTCTGCAAATGAAATTTTGGCTCTTACTGTTACACTAGTCAGTGCTTACCATTTCCTCTCTCCTTTCCATGGATGAACTTCTATCTTCCAAAACAAGAGGAAGATGAGGGACATGGTCACTAGTGTACAGTGATCACTTGACTAAACCTTCCACTACAGCTGAGTCAAGCCTCAGACTGCACTAAAGGAAATTTAGAAAACCCCTCTTTTTAAGAGACTGACAGAAGGGCTTTCCCAGAATTATATTATTCTGTCTCTTACGGCTCCAAAATAAAGCCCTTGATTTCTGTAAGAGAGAAGCCTGAACCATGCTTTGGACAAGGGCAGGAAAGCTGGAGTTTATTTATAGATGCTAATCTAATTTCATGCCTTCCTCTTGCTCTCACTACCCTGTCTTTAAAACTCATGTTTTATTAGATTCCTGACACAGCTATTGCTCATAATGGGATACATCAGCTGATAGCATCAATGGGGTCTTTTGCACCAAACATTAATGGTAATTATATAAACCTTCCACCACACTTTGTTTGCTGAACCCACACACTGAAGCTGCTTGCCATACTACTGCAAACACTTCATTAGCAATAACGTTACAGGCTTGGGCAGCATTAAGCTTCTCTCAAAATCATCCCAGGCTGAGGATGTCGACCCTACGCTGTTAAATTACAGGAGACACTGCCAGATTCCTGGGCAGCCGTGTCCTGGTGCCACATCTCCTAGTCTCAGGGAGGACAGGATCCCCCAGCCTATAAGTGGCTCATAAATTTTGTTCATAGCCTGAAAGAGGAAGGGGCCAAACTGAACTATCTGTGCTTTTAAAATGCTGTCATTACTCTCCTGCCTGCGCACAGTTAAGGAGAGCCTTGTCTTTGGTCTCAATGACTGGATAGTTTATGGCTCCAGGTAAGGCAGGTGCAGTCAGTGGTGTTCTCAAGTTGGGCTGTTCAGATGCAGGATTCCTGGATCAGACATGAATTTATCAACAATGATGCAAAGTGTACACAGTCCTCAGTCTCAATACACTGCATCACAACCACTCTTCATGCAGTCTCTTTGTTCAGCAAGTTGACAGAAAACTTATACCACAGGCACTGAGTCAGCTAAAATATATAAATTTTGAAGTAGCATACTGTCCACATTCTGGCTTAAAACTGCTTTACACGGGGGGAAAAAAGTGGTATCATAGATGGGAAACAAGTGTGTAGTGAGGCACTGATAAAGCACACTCACTGTCTCAGGACACAGACACACACCTGCTTAAACAATCCAAAAGACAGAGTCAAATACGGAGCAATAAGCATTCCTGAGCACAGAGCTCCCTTCCTAGAGTAAATAAGAGAAACAGGGTAACAATACAAAACGCAAAACGTTCCTAGCAGAGCAAGGCTTCACTGATAGACTTTGTGGGTTTACTAATGTAAAGAGTATTTCCCAAATTATTCACAAACACAGAAGAAGAAAACACTCTTTTAAGGTCTCCAGACAAGCGCAGCAGGTCTGGAAGCAGTGAGAAATGTGCACATTTAAAGCCATCACGACGATACTGAGTTCGAAGAGCCTTTGCAGCATGCACACCAGCCAGAACAGGAGTAAGCACGTGTGGAACAGACAGTGAAGGACAAGGCACCGGAGAGCCATGCCAGGCAGGCTTTGTTAGGAACAGGCAGCGGAGGAATTCACTTCGCTGATAATAAAGGAGAAGTATTTTAATCTCTTTCACAAGTGTAATCAGGGAAAACAACTGAAAACCATGACGGAGCAATTGACAGTTCGTTACTGGGAACAATGCTTTTTGTTTTCCAAAGCTTGCCTTCTCGGATCTGAGTAAATGGAGACACATCACAGATCTGAAAGGCAAGGGAGCTGTTGAAAATTAATTGCAGTGGCAGCGGCTGCAGCAAAGGAAGAAGATCCGTCTCCTACTCGGCCGCTTGCTTCAAGTTCTGCCTCGCAAACAGGCTTCCTCAAGACACCTCGGGTCTACACCAGTTTGTCCACAAGATCTGTCTCGCCCACGGTGAGAACCGCTTGGATACTAGTATGTTTTAAAGCCTTCAGAAGCCAGACATACCGCCCTCGAAGCACAAGTTTCAAGAAGCTATATCCAGCTATTTTGTTGTGCACAAACAGCTACTTTGTCTTGCAAGATCAAAACATGAGCAAACAAATAAACAGAAGGCGATCCAACTGGAAAGATATTTTTGATGGGAGGAAAAGACTTTGCTAACCAACTATTAGAGAATGCCAAACTGTCTAACACTCAGTTATGGTATAATCGAGTACAACGGTAAAATGAATATACATGCACTTTACTCACCCATTTTTAACTAGTTCAGCACATGTATTCTGCAAAGGTTTACCCAGTGTCATCCCAATGACATTAATCCTCCTGGTAGGGCTGTCAAAACCAGCTTATATATCCTCAAGGGATGCATCCATAATTGAAAATGTGTGTGAACAAGAGTTCAGCAAACGCCAGCCAGCCCCACTAGGCGTTGGTGCAGGAACGCTAACAGGTCAAACAACTCCCATACTTCACCCACAAGACATGGGGCATCTTTCCAGCCCCACTGAGTCCAGCAGCAATCTTGAGGACCACGGACTGTGTATTCAGAAGGCAGCTAACTAAGCCTGCACCTCTCTCTGCAGAATATATCAGCGGACAACAAACACTCTCAGTTATGCTTCAAACCCACCACAGATCACAGACTTCAATTGCTGGTGTAAGGCAACCAATATGAACCTTCTGAAAGAATCCTCCTCAAACACAACAGTGTTTTTGCATTTCCCTATTTAGGGCTTCGTATTTTTTACATGGTTTCTTACAAGATTATAACAGAGTTTATGGACTGCACTTTGCTACGCTGCTACTCAGGGGAGGTGGTTTCCTTCTTTACACACCCTTGTGGGTACTATGTCAAAAGTGCACCTCAATGGTAAGCTGAAGAAAATCCATCCACGGGAGAGCAGAAGGAACGATGCAAGGACACCACTGAAAACACGTTATCTAATTCTGCAGGATTAAGGTGCTGTAACTCAGATTCTCTGATGCCAACAGGCTGCATGGCTGTTACCTTGCTCGTCTGGTAAAAGGAATTTCTAAGCTGTGACACAAACCTGATCTTTTCCAGAGAATTTTAAGACACCTGACTGTGGCTGAGAATGTTCAAAATTGCGTAGGGACCAAAACTTAGAAGCTGCTTTGCAAACTAAGGACAGTGGGAAAAATACTCCTTCACATTTAAGACACAGAATTAAATGTATAAATTCAAGACAAAGATAAATGCCTGGCATGAGGGGGGTGGGAAAATACAAGAATGACTCCAGGAATGCTTATTGCATGTGTATTTTTTAGTAACTCAACAGATTTTAAACACATATATCTATAAGGTCTATATATGCTTTTCCAGTTGCCCTTATAAACCCAAATCCACCACTTCATCCCTACCATTTCTCTCTCTTTTATTTTTTCTCTTTTGGTTTTGTTTTAATTCCTCCAAATTTCAGAGAACCTGTACAATTTTGCATGGTCAAATGAGAATCCTGTTTATTTGATTTCTGCTTTCCAGCCAGAAATAGGCCTTGAGAAACAAGGCTTATGATCACTGGCCTTTTGACCCCGGCTACCCTTCACTCAGGACATGGTTGAGATACCCAGACTGGAAGGTTCATTTACAGGGTAGCAAGGTATTGGTAGTTTTCACACAAGCACACATTTCTACAGTGCTCCTGATGGATCACTAATTCCAAAATACTCCCACCAAAGAGAAAAAGGCCAAGAATCCAAATGATGTGGCGGCACCAAGAGAGGCTTTTATCTCAAAGTACAAATTAAACCCTCCACAGATCACAGGGACCTCATACATTTAAGGAAAGACACAATAGTGATTAGATGATACCTTCTGTTTCTCTGCCATCCCCGTTATTAAACCCTAGAACAAAACCTTTTATAGATGAGAACCTAACGATTGCTAAATATACCTTTAGTCTTTAATTTAAGGGAAAACTATGACTAAGTGGATAGAAGTAGCTGAAAATAGCATTACAGCTGGCCACCTTTGGCAGATTCACAACCAATATGCTTCATCTTTTTGTAGCCACTTCCTTTTGACTGCACCACCTTCGTTCAGCTGCCAAGTTGGAAAGAAGAGCAAATGTGCCTCTTTTAAGATACCTAGAGGAATTCATTCTTTGTATTCCAAGATTAAAAGGCCCCTGTTCAAAAGTGTATAGTTTTTGTCCCTTAAATCTAGCCATTGTTTGCTTAAGGAATTCCTTAAAGAACTTAAGGGTGTGACATTGAACAAAATTTTCTCCATGACAGGCTTGCACTCCAACTTAGTCTACTATTCACTGCATGGGAAGAAACAAAAAGAGAATGAACAATTTGCCTTTTCTTTTCCTAATCCAGCTGTCTCAATGAAGCACATTTTTTCCTTTAAATTAAAATAGGTGTGCTAGCAGAGCCATTGTAACACAGCTTTCCTGAATCATCCACAAACTGCCTGGGGTCTAAGACCGCCTATGTACAGACCCTGCAGGGATGGTACCCACTGTCCTGTCAGTAAGGCAGCAGGTGAGCCAGCAGTGCTCACTGACAACAGCAGAAATTTTAAGATACAGGTCTTGATGAAAGACACATCCCAATTACCTATCAGCTTCATCAGTAAAAAGCCAAACAGTAAATGCACACACCTATGTCATTGGAACTTTTCTTACAACTCCAGCTGACTAGTTTTGGCCATTCTTTTGGTGCTGTTGTGTCTCTGCACCACTTCTCTGAACTTCCACAACTGAAAAGCCATGTATAACATTTATCAAAAAGTAAGGAATGAGCCATCTTTGACTTTTTACCAGCTCATGAGTCACAACAAAACCTGTTCCAAAGGAATCTACAATCATTTTCAAGACATTCATCAGGTTCATCAAGTGAAGCCAGTAAGCAGTCATGTCCTTTCATAAAAATGAGGGACAAAACAATGCAATTAACATTTTGCACAACATCATTAAATGAAGACCACCAAGGCTGATATAGCCCAGCCCAACCTGATCAGGTTCATCACTGAGAAGAGAGGCAAAATTGGTGTGGCTCAGGTGTTACTGCCGCTGGAACCCGTGTGGAAATCTGAGCCAGAGATACCACTTGCTCTTGCACAGCATAGCAGGGAAGTGGGTTAGAGGGGCAGCTCCAGGGCTGGAACACCACACCAAGTTATTTCTGGCAGCTGTGCTCAGGGGAAATTAAAGACGCAGTCACACTTTCCTGCAAGGCTCAGAAAGGCCAGGCAGATCAAATGCTGCTCCAAATGTACAGTAAAAAGTTTTCCTGCCTTTACATAACACAAAACCAAGTAAACTTTTGCCAGCTCAGGACACTGAGCGTGCCCCACCACAAGGCCTGTGCTGGCATCCTTCTTAAAGTCTCCACTCACCCTGATGCAGAGCCAAGCAATGGTCTGCAGCTCCAGCTGTTTGGAAATATTCCAGATTATTATTTTTCTGAGACAGAGGTTGAATACTGGACACAGTCAGGACCAACCTTAACTCCCCCAGGCTGCTGTAAGCTGCACATGAAGTTTAGCATCCTTACCACAGAAAAACACAGCTATTAATACATGCTCTCAAACCCTCTATTTAAAAAAGCATTAATTGATGACATACTAACAACCACCTATGGTCTTACAAACAACATCACCTTGAGTACCTGAAAAGGGCCTACAGGAAGGCTGGGGAGGGACTATTTACAAGATCTTGTAATGACAGGGCAAGGAGTAATGGGTTTAAAATGGAAGAGGGAGGATTCAAACTAGATGTTAGGAAGCGTCTCTTCCTCTGGCCAAAGAAAGCAAACCTAAACAAGGAAGTGGCATAAAGGTGTGGGGGGGGACCAATTTTTATTAGGGAAAAAACAAACAAACACCTAATTCACTGTCTTCCTTACAACTGAGCAATGTATTTTCTGGCCATAATCAAGTCCAGCTTCACTCCATGCATGATCCAACATTCCCTGAAATTGCTTCTGGCATAGGAATGCATTGATTATAAAGCTGCATGTGACCTACACCACATAGTGCACAGGCATCTCCTCTAGGCTGCACAGCTTTTTTTTGTTCACTGTCCAACAGGAGAATCAGTGCAGACCCAGAACCAGACTGCAAGTGCTTAGGCCTAAGTCACAAGCATTTATTTTTTTGACACCTGCAAAAAGCAAGGTGAAGAAAAACAAACAAACAAACCCAGACTTCAGCAAAAAAGTTGGACAACAGAATAGGATCTATACAGCTGAAGAATATGTTTCACTCAAGTCTTTGATACCCACCTACCCAGAAATCTGTCAAGGAAAAAAAGAGCAAGGAGGCTATGCAAACATTTTCAGGTTCTAAAAAGATGGAGCAAGTCAAGCTTCCCCCTGGTGGTTTGCATGTCGTCATCAGCATTGCCTCATGTTTGTATAGCCTTACAGCTCAAATATGTTTTATATGTCTTTGGAGGATGAGTGCACATATTTATGAGTTACAGCGATTGCTTTTTTGTGAGCAGTGCACAGCCATGTGCAAAACAGGTTCCCAGGACTGTAATCCTGTATCCTACCAGAATGCTGTAAGAGAAAGAGAAAGGCTGGAAACCAGACTAACTGAGAATAGCACTGACACGTTGTATTAGGAAGGAGCATAAAAGTTAAACAACACCACAACAGCACAGCCCCAACAAATCCTCCCTGCTACAACTAATTCTTGAACAGCAACACTTTATAATGCTAAGGTAAACGACCTAATCTTGGGTATTTATTTGGTATCTTTCACATGAAAAGATCCTATAACATGATTTTTTCCTTTGTATGCAGACACATCTCTCAGCTGCCCTTTCAAAAAACATAGGATCATTTTGTTTGGAAAAGACCTTTAAGATCATTGAGTCTAACCATTATCTAACTCTCCCAAGTGTGCCAAGTCTAAACCACCTCACTCAGCACCACATCTCTGTGTCTTTTATACACCTTCAGAGGTGCTGGAGCGAGGCAGGAGCCAGACTCTTCTCCTTGATGACAAGCAACAGGACTAGAGGAAATGGTTACAAGCTGCACCAGGGGAGGTTTAGGCTGGATTGGGAAATGTTTTGTTGCTGAAAGGGTTATGGAACATTGGGATGGTCTGCCTAGGGTAGTGGTAGAGTCACCGTCCCTGGAGGAGTTCAGGTGGTGTGTGGACCTGGTGCTTAAACACGTTTTAGTGTTGACCCTTCAGCATTGGGTCAAAGATTTGACTGGATGATATTCAAGGTCTCTTCCAATCAGATACGTTTGTGATTCTGTGAGTCAGATTCAGCGACAACATTTCTTCTAACATCCAATCTAAACCTCTTCTGGTGCAACTTTGGGCCATTTTCTCTCATTCTGTCACTTGTTAATAGGGAGAAGAGACCAGAACTCACCTTACCACAACCTCCTATCAGATAGTTGTAGAGAGTGGGAGGGTCTCCCCCAGCAATCTTTTCTCCAGGCTAAAGGGCCCCAGGTCACTCAGCTTCTCCTTGTAAGACCTGTTCTCCAGTTCCTCCAGTAGCATTCCATTGTCCTTCTTCCCTTCCTTCTCCTCTTCAAATTACATCAAAGCTTTGGGTATACTAGCTGGAATAGGGGACTGAAAGTATAGAATTCCAAAAGGAGGAATTCACTCAGCAGAGATCCATTAAAATTCAACTGCCAGTTTCCAACAGATGAAGATCTCACCTCATAATTAACTGAAATTCAAGTGGTATTAAGATACAAAAGGGAACCCACAGAGTGGGAATACCACAATACCTGTGATTCCTGCTACTATCTTATTATTAGACACCAGGAAACCACAGCCATTTTTCACAAACATGGTCACAAAGATCCAAGATCAAGGGTATCTTTGGACTTGTGTTAACATTTTGTTTCTAACCAAAAGCAAGTCAAGTCCATATAATGTCTGTGGTCTATCCTTAAAAGGTAGGTTTGTAACTTGTTGAATTCTGGTCTCTTTTGGTTTCTTGGTAAAAATTAATACAGGCAGTGAGAGCATTTTTTATAATAGTCAAAATACTTAACCTAATATCAAGCTGTCTCACATTTACCTTCTTGTCTAATAGCATCCTGAGGAAAGTTTCACTATCTGACTACATCCTCCTCTTCTACGTATCTATGAGCTGTAAAAAACAGCACTAAAAAAATTTAAGACTAGCTCAGTGTCTCTCCTTCAGCCACTGGTTCAAAGGAACTGAAAAGCAGCAGCAAAACTCCCATCCAGTCACCCTCCTCATCACCACAGCCACTGGCAGCAAGAACCTCTTTCCACAGGCTCTGAAACCCCTTCTTTTCATTGCAGACATTTTTCTCCCCCCAGTCCCAAAAGACTCTAAATAAATAAGATTTTAACTTGCACCTACACCTGTTTCAAATTAAAATTCTAAAAATGGTCATTTCAGAAGCTGCCTATAAACAGCTCTTCTACTTATATAGTCTTACAAGAGCACGTCTTAGTTGTAAGACCAGATGAAAGCTGAACTCAAGCCTACAAACTCAGAAGTAAAGCCAGATGTCAGACACCAAAGCATCAGACACTCAGGCCAGCTCACATTCTTCACACCTTCCATTTTTCTAATCAAAATTACTTTTTTTACTATGCCATTAATAAGCCCCAAGTTTAGATGTAAAATCTTGCCTGACCAAGTACTCCTCCTTCCCTCCTGTGTCACATGCAATTAAACACTTGCTGCTGCTAAGTTTGATAGAGCCTCTGACCCAACCCACTCAGCTTTGCTGAGGAGGGGACACAGGAGGGACGGGAGGTGGATGCAGGGGAGTCTGCAAACCCCAGAATATCCTGGAAGCAGCAGAGTTGGCACTGCACAGAAACTCCTTCCTCAGCTTGGCCCCACACTCACTTAAGTCAAACAGATTCAGAGAAAAAGCTACATTACCACAGTTGCTGCAGAGCCAACATTTACTCTGGCAGGCTATTATCAGAGCTATTGGAAGTTTTTCTCTCTCTTTTTACCCTCCAAAAGCACTACAATAGGAGCAGTAATACATTTACATTTGCTTTATTCTTCCTTAGCAGACAGCTCCAAATTCTTTAAATGTGAAGGCAATAAAGGTGTTGTGCCTGTAATGCTTACACCCTCCAGGCACTCAGCCTCTCCTCTGCTGGCTATGGCAGGGACTAATCCTGCTGCTTGGTACCTGCTACTGATACTTTCATTAAACACTGCTGCCTACAGAATGGAAAAGATTCTCTCCAAAATATTTATGTGGTTTCGAGACACAAAGATGACTTCAGGATCAGCAAGGTATCACAAATTACTTTCACACTGACTCTGCATGTCAATAGCCTGGAATGAAAGGGCGATCCAGGACAGCATCAGAAGCTTTGGCAGCCGTTGTAAAATCAACCAGTGGTAACACTCTGAAATGCATCAGTACAGGCCTAAGAAGATCCTCAGTCTTTTGCAAAAATATGGAGACACTCAAACTCTGGAAGAAAATTTCTGTGGAAATACGAGGGCAGAAGATGAAAGGGAGGAGAAAAAAACCATACAGACTGAAGGAAAGATACAGCTTTTTATTTTGAAGAATCAAAACTTTCATGTGCTTGTTTATACAGTCCTGAACTAAGATTTACAGGGCATGCACCAACGGCTGCAATCTCTTCTTGTCCTAGGTATGAGGTGACTAGTGTGAAGTCCAGCAATCTACACCAGCTGGAACCACATAATCCCATATTGCTGCCACACAATTTGAAGTACACATGTATGGCAGAAGGGCAACAAGAATATGAGGGACAGAAAGTTAAAAGCCATTTATGTAACATTAAGAAAAAAAAACAGACAGGAAAAACCTCACAGTGGCAACCTTCATAAAGAGTATATTCTATACCAATATGAACATTTTTTTCTCACTGGACTCTCAAACTACTGGAAACCTCACATTGCCTCATGGGGGTCACATATATAAAGAAACACACACATACAGAATCACAGAATCAGCCAGGTTGGAAGAGACCTCCGAGATCATCCAGTCCAACCTAGCACCCAGCCCTATCCAGTCATCTAGACCATGGCACTAAGTGCCTCATCCAGTCTTTTCTTGAACATCTCCAGGGGCTGTGACATACATCCATACATATCCTCCATTAGTAGCAGAAATAAGGCAAAGGAGAGATTGATCAGAGAAGATGCATCCTTTCTAGCCCACATAACTCAAACGTATGCTGCTTAACTGAAAGATGATGCACAATTACCTTGACCAACACATCCAAGTGGCTGATGAGTAGTTTTAACCAAGAGCACTTGACTGCATGCTGGCAAGCCAGTCGAAGATTGCACTGACCACATGGAAATGGTTGCTGATATGAGGAGTAAGTGGACTGTTTGCCACAATAAACAAGCTATTTTCTAGTGTCCCTGAAGATTCTGTCCCGTAGCTTTTCCAAACGTTTTCTTGTTGCAGTCAAAATGAAAACAGATTATTTAAGAGAGTTGACAATCTTTTCCCATTACTGTTGAGAGAGTCGTAACAGAACCAGCCCCCACCTTTCTATGCATGACTGCAGGAACAATTTTGTAGAGCCCTGCAACTTGCTGACTCACAGCCTGTCACTCAAAATACAATATGGCTATCGAGCCTTTCAAACCACTCTGCAGATACCAGCATTCGTGCCAGGGACACATCTTGCCAATTCTTCCTGCAAAATGTCACAGAGACAAATATCTTCCTCAAAACTGAAACTCTTTGTGAAAGACTCTCCTTTTTCTTTCCCCATTACTGCAATATTCTTTCGCTCCATTCTTTGCTGAATCTCAACAGAACAGAATGATTTCATAATTTTTTTAACTACTGTGTTGGCTCAATCACTTCCATCTTTGCATTTCTTGACTCATTCTCTTTTCTTTGCTGCTTCACACTTTAAAGCCTTCTGCAGCCTGTCTCCATCATGTCTGTATGAATGGTCCAGATGCTGAATGGCACATTTGATTAATCTACCACCTATTTTTTCCAGCCATAAAACAATCCAATGGGTCAAATTAGTTTTATTCCTTAAGCTACATCAAGTCTACTCATGAATTTCCGTCTGTACTAAAAGGAGGAGAGTTAAAGCAGTAATCCTGAAGTACTTTGAGACTCACAAAAAGCTCTGGCTGCAACACAGGGTCCAGGTTTGCCAGCTCTCTATGGCTCTTAGTATCAAAATGTATCAGCACAAAAAGAGTAAACCTTTTTTTTTCTCTGAAGCTCCGAGACTGCAAACCAAACTGTTTTCCCTGCAAGATTGTAAGATTGAGCCTTAGTTGACATTTAAATGAGCACAAGTGAAAAATTAATCCTGCTGCTTTGTCTCTATGACTCCATTAGCACAGTTTAAAGAAATGGAAAGGAAATGTAACCACAAGTAGGCACAGAATCCTGCTTAGGCTTTCTAACATCACATAGATACAGACTTATGCGTACCAAAGCCGCAGCTACATGCAATGCCTGCAGAACGTGGAAGTTGCAGTGTTAAGAATAAAACTGCTAGTAAAAAATAGCTTTGCCAGTGCACCGAGAGACACAATACACACAGAGTTAAGTGACATATTTGACACAGGTTTAGCTGTTGAGCAGTGTAGGGCTACTTTTACATAGGCACGCTTTTGACTAAGACTACTTTTTGCTGCAATTGAGAGTCCCAGCTGTACCAGCTAATGAAACATACATGTGCCAGGCACCAGTCTCATTACAATTAAACCACTACAGGACCACTGAAGTAAAAATTTTCAAATCCCAAAGTATACTTCAGAAAGCACAAAGATGAAGCATTTTCCTGCCACTTACTAACTCAATCAACAAAAGGGGAAAGGCCACATGAAAAGACTTGTTTTGAGATGAGTACTGTTGAATTTTGGGCTGAGCTGTCTAGCTCTGTGTCTACCAGAGCAACAAACCCCCGTATCAGTGCAGGAAGGTTATCAGGGAAAAGAAGGAAGAGGGGAAAAAAAAAGGAGTTGGGAGAGAAATTAAGCTGTAACAGATATGTGCCTGACCAAAGAAGAATTACAAACACCAAGAAGCGAATAAAGCTGGTTATCTCTATCACTCATTTTCTCCCATGGTTAACTAATCAGTCCCAGTTCCTGCCAAGGTTGAGAGAAAGCTTCTGTGCCTCCAGCACTTTATTTTGCAGCTATTTCTCAACGCCTCAATACTCTGCTTTGTTTTAAAACAACTTTCCTGGATTTTCAGAATGGTAGTTCCCTTCTGCAGAATCCCATTCACCAAAGGAAAGATATTTCTCATACTTGACTACAGGCTTCATCAGAAAAACAGCTTCTTCTACCGAAGAACATAAACAGAAGTGTATTAATTTGCATCCATGACGAGGGAGGAAATTTGAAAGAGAAAAGGAAGAGAAGAGGACATCTATTCCACTCAGACTTTATTTGCCAAAACTCCAAACTATGCTCAGCTCCTTACATATTTTTTTTTTCTGTATGATCTCATCCTTATTGCACCTCAGTTTGGAAGAAACCCATTTAAATTTGGGGAAAAAAAATCAGATTTGTCAGCCAGCAGATGAACTTCAGATAATAAATCTCTTTATTAAAAAACACACACATATTAAAAAAAAAACAAACAAACCCAGCCCTACTGACCTGGTACAGTTTTTCCCTTTCCTGCATGTGCAACATAGACAGAGGGCTGATGAAACAAGCTCCCACATCTGTAGGAAGTGGAGAATTTAAGCTAAAAATTCTGACTGACATTTAACTTAACACTGTAATACTTCTCTGGGGGAGGGGAGTTTCCTATAGCTACATTAATTCAAGCTAAAAATACCCATGCTGACATGCTGTCATGTGAGAATCTCTTTGATTCCAAGAGTTTATTCAGAGCCTTCGTGTTACTTTGAACTTTTTTGTTGTTTAATATGATCATCGCTCCATTTGTCATCATATGACAAGAGCAGACAATTACACAAGCCGAAGATATGTCTGCCAGTCATAGCATGCCATCTTGCTGCTGTCAAGCAAAGAGATGTGCCTCTACACACCTCTAGATTGAGTTCATTAAACCAGCCTGCAGGATATCCCTCGGTAATGACACAGATGAAAGACCAAATTAAAATTGCTTAATTCAGATACACAATCTCCAGCATTTTCCACCTTGCAGTCTAACTGGTTAAGCTGCATGTTTGAATAAGCCGTTCTAGCACAGAAGCAGCTCTAATTCTCCACTTCCATCACTTTTAATTACAACATCTGAAAGATTTTCAGAGTTTGTTTTGTATTTCTCTCAGCCCTGAACATCAGCTAATCTATTTAGAAGAAAAGCAAGACTGGATAGCCACATATTATTGTGCCTTCTGCCAAATGAAGCACAGAGAGGAGTTCTCTCTTACACACAATTGCCACAGGAAGAGAAGAGGTGAGCTCATAAACAATGGTATCAAACAAAAAGCTCCCTATCACCCCAGAGAATGTGCATCAGTATTTTCAGTGCCCACTATCACTTCCCCATGGCCAATCTGTTGCTTGCAAAGCTTCAGTGTTTCATTAGTAAAACTACATTAACTCCATGCTCCTCATCCAAAACCCAACTTCTCAGAAGAGCATTTTGAAATACTGTTTTGAACCATGTGCTTCTTGAACTTTTTTCCATTTCCTATTATAAAATACAAAGTTCTTGCCACACAATTGTCTTTCTCTCAAATAGCACAGAAGTATGCTTGAAAAACAAATATCCAGCAGTTTTGCAATAACACTGTGAGAAGTCCACAGGGAAGTTGCACCTACCTCAATTAGTAGATTGAGCCATGTTTCCAAACAAAGCCTAATTAAAATAAGCTCTTCTGAAGAGCCAATTCACCAGCAAGGGGACAATTGCTTAACAAAGCCTCCTCTGATGAAGTAAGTTCCCAATGCAAACATTCACATTAACACTGACAAGACTATTTCCAAAGCCAATGCATTTACAAGTCTAAATGTAAAGCTGGAATCGCACTTTCCATTACTTCCTCATTAGTAGCTTAACATATGGGAGCAAGGGGAGAAATCTTAATAAATAAGAATAATAAAAATGCTTATTATACCTAAAACAGTACTGCTCCATTTTTCAGGGCATCTAAACGTATCCACAATTGTATGTAACTATCAAAGTGTTCTCCTTACCAATATCTGGCAAGGTACCAGGAACCCATGGAGCAACAGGAAGCCATAAAGTTGATTTGGCTTTTTCCTAAAGCCTAGTTATGCAGTTATGCCTGTTTTATTTAAAACAAACAAACAACAACAAAATACCAAAACCCAACAAACAGTAGATAATTTGGGTTTATTTTTAAAATATTCTCACAAAGCAGTTCTAAATCTATGCTCAAACTGAAGGATGACTCAGGACTCAGCAGCAGCAAGGATGTTGTGAATGGTAAGGATAGTGACTCAGGGATGCAGCAGCCACCCCAGGGACAGGCAGTGCAGGCAGCTGAGCAGCCTGCCCTGGGCAAAGAGGTAGAAGACACATTCCCTTCTTGCTCCTTCTACATCTTGGATTTAATGGCTCTTCCTTTGCTTCTGCCTCTCTACCTACAGAAGAGTGGACAGCCTGCAGTAAAATAAAGCTAAAATAAAAACAGCTGAGCTGCCTCCACCCTGACCCCTCAAAGTGCACACTCATGGCAGTCGGGACAGAATCTGGACTCTTAATAGGATACCCGGCCATCACAGAAGCCTCAACCTAGGTCACTCTGCGTGGGAACAGGGTGTGGGAGCAATCTGTGTGCTGGGTACAGCATATCACGGGCACAAACCTTACCTCCTTGCACTCCAGCACCTGCTTTCTGCCTCACAAAAGTATTTCCACTCCTGAGGCTTAGTGTAGCAGCCCTCCATACAACAAAAAAAAACAGCTTCCCACCTCAGCCTTGCCTGTGCAGGCATGACCAAAGGCTACTCCTAACCTCACCACACTCTCACTATCAAATGTCCCATAATGTGCTCATATATTGAATTTCAAACCGTGCAAAGCCAAACCACTGCACCATGAAGCTGAGCAGGGCCCTAACCTTAAAAAAAATGGACAGAGCTTTTGTCAAGGAGGTTTTACTTTCTCTTAAAATCACCACCCTCAAAAAGCATTCAACTCATTTTCACTAACATCAAGAGAAAGCACTGCACTGCAATTTCATCAGCTGCAGTTTAAAGACCACTACCTTTCTTCCAGGCTGGAGGGACCCTCCAAGTGCTGCCTAAGCACTTGCTGCCACTACAATCTGCTTGGCAATCCTGCATCAGCCCTCCCACATCATGGTAAGCCTTGCAGCACATGAAGAATAATAAAATGGCAACAGAGACTCTAAGGATCATAAATGGCATTGATCACAGTGACTGTAAATGAGGTGTGGGAAAGGGAGAAATGGAGGGCACTGTCCGCCCTACTGCAAGCAATGTGCTCTCTGGAACAGCAGGAGAAGAGGATGATGGTCATTTTTTGAGCCTGAACCTTGAGAAAATAGAGGCCGTGAGAGCAGCAACAAGTGCAGGCAGGAGGTGACTCCGCTCATGTGTGCCAGCCCACTGCAGCTCATGTGCCTTGGGGAAGCAGCAAATTCAGAAATTACTCCAAAATCCCACTTCACCCAAAAGTACTCAAGAGTATCCTCATCACACATCACATCTGGAGAAGTGCTGCTTTAGCCACAGGCCAACGGCTTAGCCAGCAAACACGGATACTACCAGCTGTGTACTGAGCTAAAACATCATTTGCTCCAGCACAGGAATCTGCCTGTACAACGGTAGAAGAGCTGAAGCAAGATGACAGCTTTGCCTAGCCATGACAACCAGCCAGAATAAATCTCATAATCTAATTTGTATGTGACTGTGCCTAGGCTATCCTACACAGCCCACAGATGCCCAGCACACACCAGCAGCAGGCACTATTCCAGAGAGGTGTGCCTCTCTACAAACCAAACTGGGCCGCTCTGGTGACAATATACTGCATCCCCAGCCATAGAAGCCAAGTACGCCTCAACATTCCAACCGCAGCCTGTGCCGACACCGTCAGCTCATTTAATTTCCACATGCAAAAGACAGGTCTCCAATATACAGACAACAAATCCCACTGGCCCGTTCTCACATTCAATTTGCATAACAGATAACTCCACAGCATTAGCAGAATTCCACACTGCAAGCACATTTAATAAAATCACAGTGACGACAGCTTAAACAGTGCATTGGTTAAAATTCCTGCACTGCCTCTTACCCATGGAGTTACATGATACAGGGAAGGGTGACCTGCCCTAATGAAACCTCACACATGCAGCTAACAGACTGCAACAAAGACTGGAAGATCACATGAACGCTCACACAGAAAAACAATTTAAGACCTGAATCCAGTGCCTCCACCCCCTTTTCTACCCTCCAAGAGCCAGTCTGGGGTCATTTACGCAAAAGCCCTGCTGCAAGTTACATTCCTGGAGCCTCAAGCAAAAGGAGAATTGGTAGAGGAACTGTGTGCCTGACCCCACCACGAAGGCATGCTTTGCATTCTTAAGCAGCACCCTCTGAAACCAATCCTCGTTACTCTCTAATTGGTTGGAAGGAGCCTCCTCCAAGCCTTGACAGCAAAAAAGAACTCTGACTTCTGGTGACCATAGGAGACTGTTAGTGCAACTCTTCCAGCTGACAGTTAAGGGAGAAACAGTCTGCAATAAAAGTGTATAATTATTTAATTGTGAGTGCCTATGGTAATCAAACTACTAGCAAAAACATATGCACAAGACAGAATGAGAACTAAATTATTTGTGATCAAACCAGGTACAGCACAGTAATTCTGAGTCACACTTGCACGAGGTGGGGCAAGCAGTGTCAGAAGAGGGGACTAAGCTAAAAAGGATCCTTAAACCGTCTTACTCCTAAAATATTTTGCTCTAAGGCAAAACATGCACTATGTATTTTAAAGCATTAAGACACTAATTCTGTAAACAATAATGCCTCCAGCATGCACACCATGCACCGGAATGGATTCCTCAACTTGGCCTCATCACTTATGCATCTGATGAAACAAACACTGACAGCTTTTTTGCATTTGTAAAGGCCCCACAGCAGCTGTGGTGATCCCACCATAGAGCAATGAATTAAGCCTGAAACCCAGCTGGGTCTGCACAGAAGCCTTTTTTGCACAATACAGCAAGACTATCATTGTTAACCTAGGCATTATTGTAAAATATTCTGCATTAGATTACGAATGGAGATAGAAATGCCCTGGAAAATTAGCTCTAATAGGCAATTTATAACATAAAAAAAATGGAAACCACGTTGATTGCTAACTGACAATAGATTCCATAGTTTCGTTTACACACAACCACAGTGAATCAGGTAATTACTGCATATCAATTAAGTAGGAAAGGATAAAAAAATTAAGAAATAGTCCACATCAAAGTTATAAAACACATTGCAAACTTCTAAAAAACAAACATATAACTAGCTACACAGTGAAGTAACTATCAGTATTACCAATCTTGAGATCAGAAGGAATTTCAGACATAGTTACAGAGGAAATGGATGTGTGTATGCTTTCTTGTAACACCATTGCTGGAGCTTCTTTTGAGACAAAAGCAAACAGCTGAACACATTAAACAGCAATATTCAGGCAGATATTGATTACATTGTTTTTCCACGTTATAGGTACATAAACTTGCTGAAAAGGAGAGTGAGGAATGACTTAGGGAAAGTAATTTCCAAGTAATTATTTGAAAAAGTGTTTTCCTAGAGAGAAGACAATGCTCTGGAACTGAAATTCTATTCCTCCACTGCACTTAATATGGCATTTAAAACAGAGGCCAGAGAAATCAAAATAAAGTTGTCTGTAAAGACTATAAAGCTCACCTTGCTCAGTTATTAAGAACATTTAAGACTGAATCACAAACCCATGCTTTTTCAGAAATGCAGAGAAAAGCAGTAAAAGCAGCTACACTCTGCAAACCACTTGGAAGAGTTCAAGGTGCTGTCAAGGTGTGAAAAATCTTTAAGCCTGTCTTCACAAATCTTCAATGTGAGGATAACACTTCTCTGGGCACTACAACAGAAATGTACTTTCTGGTCTCACAGAATACATAGACAGATATTATGAATGGTTTCTCTTCCCCCCACTTCTAGAAATCACTCAGCTAAGTATGCAGGCTTCCCGCTGATGACTACACATGGGCTTCCAATTAAAGGTACCAGAAGAGCACAGATGAAGCAGGAGGAAAACAGAATCCCAAGGTGCAATGTGAAAATAAGCAGCTAACTTAGAGGTAGCAGTATGGTAGCAGCAAAATAGCAAGAAACAAAAATCATAGAACAGCAAAGGTTGGAAGTGACCTGTGGCGACCATCTAGTCCAACCCTCCTGCTAATGCAGGCACACCTAGATCAGGCTGCACAAGAATGCAATGTCCACGAGGGTTTTTTAAGTCTCCAAAGGATACTCCATGCTCTCTCTGAGAAGTGTGTTCCACTGCTCTGTCATGCTCAAAGAAAATAAGTTTCTCCTTAAGTTCAAAGCCTCCTCTGTTCTTGTTTGTACCAACTGCCCCTGGTCCCATCACTGGCCACCATTAAAAAGACCCCAGCCCCATCCTCATGACCTCTATCCTCTACATATTTCAATGCATTAATAACATCCCCTCTCAGTCTTCTCTTTTCCAGGCTAAAAAGCCTCAGGTTTCTCAGCCTCTCCTGGTAAGAGAGATGGTTCAGTCCTCCAGTCATCTTCGTAGCCCTTTGCTGGACTCTCCAGTAGTTCTCTCTCCCTCTTGAAGTAGGGAGCTCAGAACTGCACACAGTACTCCAGGTATAGCCTTCAACATATCTTCCATTTATCATTTTTGGAATCCAAATGTTTCTCCACAAAGCAGAACTAGCTAGAGAAACTAAATTCTTACTAACAGAAACCAAAATCACAGGCAACAATAAAAAAACAAACAAACCAAAACACATAATTTTATTTGTGCCATTGCCTCTTATTTTCAGCAAGAGAAACTGTGGGAAAGGAAGGGAGTGAAAGCAGAAGGTAAAAAAGTTAAAGGGGAAAAAAAGAAGAGGAACTATTAGGGAGAAAATGCAGCTCTGATTTTTTGTGCCACACTTGGCTAAAATGAAGTAGATCCAATTGGCAGCTTTTGAATATATGACCCTCCAAATGCAAGCTGTCAGCTCAATAACAGTTGAAGGAAATAAATGGACAACTCTCTGCTGTTCTCAAACTCTTATGTAATGAAGTTAGTTTCATCCTGGAAGATAGCCAAAAAGCACAAATCAATGAGCAACCAACCTTGTATCAATCTTTATCACAACAGTAACAGCCATCCAAAAGTAGGTTGCATATTATGCCCCAGTAATAGTGGTATTGGTCTTCCACATCAGAAAGTTAAACTGACAACAAGGAGACTTGCTGTGCCAAGAAAATGTGGGCAGAGGCACTTTTCAGAAGTGATAATAAAGCAGCTCTTCAACACAGTCCAGGAAGAGCCAGACATATGAATCTTCTACAGAAAGAAGTGAGAGCACTGATCTAGGCAACACAGAAAAGCTGAGAAAGTTTACTTAGGCACTGGACAAGCCACACACTTGCAAGTATCTCAAAGTGAGGCTGCATAGCGTTACACTTTGCTCCAGAAAGCTCTCTCATGCTGAGGTATGAACCATGCAAATGTAAAAGGACAAGTCAAGTTTTGCTACGGGTAACCCTGAAAGCAGACATTTGCGCCTTCAAGGAACCTAAAGGTCATGTCATTGTGAAAATACTCTTGGTTTCTCTTTAGAGACCTCTCGTACAACCATCCAAACATACAATTAAAAAAAACCCAAAAAAACCACCAAAAGCCATGCAAATATGGCAAGCTGGCAGACACAGACTTAAAACCCTGGGTTTGACAGTTTTATATTCACTATCTATGACAGGATTAGGACCTCTGATAACCAGTCCGCTGTAACTGACATTTCCCTTGCTAGACATTGCTCTAGTTTCTAAGATGAACAGCAGGTCAGCCAGTCTTGGAATTGTTCTTACAGTCTTTTGTCTCAAATAATGTCAGCTATTCAGTCTTCTTTCTTACACACTTAAAAAAATGTGTAAGATATTACTCCTTGTTTCAGAGGTTTACCTCAAGAGATCACCTATTATTCTGTTCTTCTCCTTAAGGGGACTAGTTTATGCATGGGCTTAACATCATTCACGTGTATTGAAATGAAACTACGCAGTAACTCTCTCAGACCAACTGCAGATATTTGCTTTTATTGCAAAAGGTGATCTAATCACTGAGAAAGTCAGTGGATTGGAAATTTGGAAACCAGCTGAAACTATTCCAATGGCATTTGTCCACAAAGTTTTCAAAGTTGAAGTGCTATACTATGTTGCTTCAGCTTTGGAAGATTCAGGTTCCCAATTAAAATACTGAGCATGGTGGGAAAAAACCAAGAGTATTTTGAGAGGATGGAATAAAAAATACAAAGTAGTGCAAAAGCATGTCGTTTTTTAAGGAAAAAGGATAACCTTTCAGCCTAGATGTGATTTACTGTTCCATGGAAACATAAGAATGGTGATATATCATCTATACAGACAATTGTTGAGAGCAAATTTCAGAACACCTTCAAAGCATGCCTGTACAAACATCTTCAAAGTCTCCTTCCAAAGACAACAGTATAGTGTGTTCATATTCTGCCATTGTAAATGATGAAATGATGAAGCAGCACTTCCCTCCTAAGCTATCATGCCTATCACGCAAGCTGTAGCTGGCCTCCTGAAGGTCTGTCCACAACACAATGCTAAGGGAGAACACAAAAGTAAAAGCAGTAAACATATTGCTGAGATGGCTAAAGACAGGGACAGTGGTAGGATCTAACCAGGCACTCAAGGGCAGGCCATCCTTCACAGGAGCAGGACTCTAACCGTGGATATACATCCTGCCCGCTTTTCTCACATGGTACTAACCTTGGCTTCACATACTGTGCCAGAAGCAGGTCATCTCACCAGAGCTAAGCACACATTCCTGCTTCCCTGGCAGAGCCTAAGATGCAGCTGTGGTGATGCTTGCAGTGTGTAGACTACAAAATGACACCACTTTGAAGCACCTCTGCAAAGAGCTCACATGGAGGAGATGGACTTTGCAGAGCTGGTAACCTGGCAGTCCTTAGATCAGCATGGAAGGACATATAAAAAAAACAGTAAGAAAATAAAGAAACAAAGGTGTAACTCAAAAGCTTCTGAACACATTGCCAGAGAATCTCTGTGGCTAACTCAAGGATATTCCAGAGGGGAAAGCATGACACAGTACAGACAGGAGTGCGTGCAGGAATGTCACTCTTGGTCCCACTTGGAAGCTAGAAGGAATGGCTTGATCAGTCATCAGGCACAAGCAGACCAGGTATAACACAATAGGAAATTGGCTAGCTGCAATGGGAAAAAAATACAGACTTCCCCCTGGCAGGATTTAAGAAAAGTTATCCAAAAGGAAAGGTAGTAATAGTTTATCCTCTCACTCCATCCAAGTTAGCGAACCAGAAATTTCCAGAATGCCCATGGGGAATTCATTTCACTGCATCCCTTGTTGCAAGAGCAATGGGCATAAAATGACACCACACAAAAATCAACAAGAAAGTAAGAAAACATGCTTTGAAGAGAACAAAAACATGATTACCTACATCACAAACACATTCCCTTCATTGCTGTGATACACTACCAGCTTTCAGTGACATACTAAGAATGATATAAAGAAATTATATTACCCAGAAGACTTTAAGAGATCATACTTGTCCTAACACATTTATGCTGAAAATTGTATTTCTGCTCTCCAAAGCAACCAGCCCCAGAAATCATTATATCTGGTCTGCCACCCAGTCTGGAAGAAATCTGATCACCTTCAGTTATTTCAGAAGGTCATACTCTAATGAAGACTGCAGAGACCCTTTCAGTAATGAAACCTAGGCATTGAGTTTTACGACTGGTCACTCATGTCACATAACGCTGCTCTTGACTGAAGGAGCATGAATATTAATGTCTTATAAATAAAAGCCTTTAATGTATGTGAATTATGAAATTAGCTTTTCCTGAATGCTCACATCAGCAGGATTCAATTTCCTGAAAGTTCATAAAAGGACTGTAAAAAGGAATGAGCAGGACCACATTATCCCCACAGTATTTGCACATTAGCAGTTTGCCAAGCCTTGCATAACATGAGTGAGTACACAGCCAGTAGTTTCTATAACCAACACTCAAATTCTGCACACAGACCTGAGAGACAAAGTATTTCGCATGGAGCTGCCCACAAAATGAACTGCAGGAACCTTTCCTCATCTCCCCCTTTTGACCTTCAGGAAAAGAAAAATCACACTGCAGCAAGAGTTCATGTCGCTTCTTTGCGGAGAGACAGCAACAGCTTCCTAAGAGCTAACTTCCTTGGACAGGGAAGACAATCAAAGAAACATGAGGGAGAGAGAAGCATAGGACTGGAAGACAAAAGGGCAAGAAAGGGGATGGGGGTCTGGGAAGTAAACTGTAAAAAATGCCAGTACTATGCACGTATACAGACTTTAATGAAGAGAAGATTAAGGAAAGAAAAAGAACAGTCACTATATTTAAATGAAACATTAAGAGTAGATTCCGGGGAAAAAAAACAAAAACAAAAACAAACAACAACTGTTCAGGAGAGAAGAGAGAAAAAGCAAACAAACAAAAAACCTCAAACACCAAACAAACTAAACTGACAAAACTCTATCTTATAAAGTCACTAAACCCACTAAATGGCTATCACACTCTTAGAAAACTACCATTCCTGCCTGCAAATACTTGCACACACTCTTACACAGGAATGGCAAAATCTCCAACCCTGAAAAGCACTTTGGCATGTGCTTAACTTACAAGCTCCAAGTACTTCAACTGAAGGCAGCAAGAGTATTCATATATTTGAGACAGGCATTCGGTACAGCACCTTGCTGGACTGAAACTGAGGGTGCAGTTCCACGTGTCTTTTTAATCTGCAGCAAAACCACAGAGGTCCTTGTGTCTTGTGCTTGTCTTTAACTCTGTCCCTAAAAAGCCTTTGCAGGCTTGTACTGAAGCCAGACTGTTAAAAGATGAGGAGATGGGGAAAGCAAGGAGAGCACTGGCATAACTACTTTTTAAGCCTGATCATTTCAATGACATTTTATGTGCAGCTGTTTAGTTGCATTGATATGGCCAAAGCACTATACCATAAAGGAAAGATCAGCATTACCACCGCTGACATCAACGGTGAGGAAAAGACATGAGATGTCACATCCTGACGTTCCTACAATTAAAAGAAACCCTGGGTTTTGTGGCTTGTTAATTTTCACACTGCTTGGGAACCTGGGGCAAAAATATACCAGCACTTCAGCTCACTTCCACATCCAGTAGATATGAGTGGTTTTAACTAGAGAAGTTACTTGAACTTGTTTTTCAGTAGTGAAAGATAAAAGGAGTAGACATGGAAAATTTCTGAAGGAACTCCCTTCTGCAAGCAGGTCCTTGTTGTAGAAGGCAGAACAGTACAATGGCTTCACTTCCACAGTGGAGTTCTAGTACTGTGGGGTGGTGCACATGGCTGTTGAATTGAAAAAAGTAGTACTACTTCTATCACACTTAGTTCTGAAACTGACCTTCTTAACTCTGTTTTCTCCTCCTTTTTTCTCCTCTTGTTCCAGTTTAGAATTGTTCAAATCCTATCTAAGCAAGCATAACATGTTTTTAATCCTCTTCTAACATATTTTAGCACTAAGGAAAAGTTTAGACACTACCATGACCACAGGCACAAGTACCTCCACTTAATTTTCACCTGCGTGGCCTAACTTCATTTCCACCTTATTTAATATTCACCACATTTCTGGGAGGAAGTGCCCAAACAATCCTTAGAATAGACAAGGAGAGCTAATTCTGTTTGCTAGGAAATAAAACATGTATCTTGACTCCTATTTAGTCATAATTTCACAGCCCATTTAAGCTCACACTATAGCTAAGAGAAGCAATCCTACCCCTCTCTTGACACTTCATTTTGTGTTCCTGTCACACTTTCCCTAGACCAAGTATTTTTACAGTTAATCATAAACTGCAATATTAAATGAACCCACATTAAAAATTAACCATATTTTGTCAGTTCAGTTTTAACCTGTAACATCCCTGGTCTGCCATGTGAGCCATCATCTGGGATACATGCTGGCCTGCAGAACAGAGCGGGAACAGGCAGCCAGAGGAAAGCTAGACCACTTACTTCAGAGCAGGGCAGGCACAAAGTGATCATAAAACCACAGTATTAGGCAGCTTACTAGTCTCCACATTCACAAGTGTTAACGAAGGCAAACCACAAAAACTACAGACAGGAACAGTGCCACAAGAGACAGAAAGGAAGGGCAGTAGGACAGGACAGCTTCTCCTGAAACCTGCTTATTTTTGTAGTTTTTATTGGTTCAAGGCATTACAGATAGACTTAAAAAAAAAGAAGAAAAAAAAAAAAGATTCAAAATTATTGGCCATTAGGACAACAATTATTTCTTCCCACTCATAAATAATTCACAGGTTACAGTTACTGTAGCATGCTGTAACCCCAGCTTGTAAGTAACACAAAGCCTCTTGTCTTACAAAGTGATATTGCTGTGTCCTCATTATAGGTTGAACAACTAGTGGAAAAAAAAACCCAACAACATTCATAAAGGCTTTACAAACTTAAGATAAAGGCCTCAGCAGCAAAAAAAGACTGAAAGATTACCACCTTCTTACAATCCTCCTTGGGCACAGCACAGCTTTTAATAAATGATTAGAGGAAATACTATTCCAATTCACATCTAAAAGTGAAAGGGACGTTCCCTGGTCTCAGAAAGCCAGTCTGCACCATGCCAATAGGCCATGAGAATTTTCATCATTATCACTATGCTTTGAGAGGGGGTAAAAAAAAAAAAGGACAATCAGTCAGAAAACCATGCCTTGGACAGCCATCCACATCATCCTGTGAAAAAGATTCACATTAGGGCCAGTCATTTGCAATATCACCCAAAAAGGAACCACATACAACATCCAGCCTATTTATCAGTCAACTTTACAAACAGTAACAGAAAACCTTTTAGCTTGGCTTTGAGTTTTATGAACTCAAAAAAGTCTGGACCAAGTTTTGTAGGGTTGAAACCAGAACAGAGGCAGTTCTACTTTTTTTCAGCTTGAATTGACTTAAGAAGCTAATTGATCTGGCATACATGCAGAGTTGGAAAATTTGTACTACAGGACTTTCAGCATGCACACTACAGCTGAGAGATTTGGATTACAACTTTGATGTACCAAAAAGAACTCTGTGGGACAAACTGGCTGAAAGTAATATCCATGAAATAAAGAAGGCAAGAAAGAAGGAACCATATCCTTTTTCTAAATTACCCTTAGCCTGCTTAACACACACCTTATAAAAAGAAAGGAAAAAAAAAAGCAGCTATAAACATATGGTGATAGCCTGCAGCAACTTAGAAGTCTAAATGCTATTTCTAGGCTAGGTACTTTTGGGGCTTAAAGATTTCTAGCTTTAAAGCAATAAAAATTTATATGCTGGATATAGCAACTAATAAAAACAATGGTAAGCATCTCAAGGAGTGAGCTATTGGACAGAGTCTTGCCCAAGACTCACAGTTGCTGTCCACTTCGTTAGCAGCAACCTCAAAAATGATTCATACATTGCAATTCAGTTGACTTGCATCCTTTACGCTGGCAAATACCTCTTTGTATTTCTTAATAAACTTTAAACTTAAAAAACTTCATATTCCTTAAATAGAAAAAATGTTATTATCTGTTTAAATGGTTTGTCAGGGTCCAGAGGAAACTGAATTCCTGTCAGCGAGAAGCCTCAAAGATTGCTCTCTTGGTTGGACTCCTCAAAACCCAGCGTGATTACAGGATGTTTCACACAAGACTAAAGCTTACTCAAAGCAGTAGATTTTTTTTTTCCCAGAAGAAAATACAGCATAGTCCTCAAAGCAAAATAAAAAGGTGGGAAAAAGTACAGAATCATAGAATGGTTTAGCTTGGAAGGGACCTCAAGGATCATCCAGTTCCAACCCCTTGCCATAGGCAGGGACACTTCCCACTAGGACAGGTTGCCAAGGCCTCATCCAACCTGGCCTTGAACATCTCCAGGGAGGGAGCAGCCACAATCTCCCTGGGCAACCTGTGCCAGTGTCTCACCATCCTCACTGTAAAGAACCGTTTCTTAACATCTATTCTGAATCCCCCCTTCAAGTTTAAACCCACTACTCCTTGTCCAGTCATTACAAGACCTTGTAAATAGTCCCTCCCCAGCCTTCCTGTAGGTCCCCTTCAGAAGACAATCCTCTTCTTTTGGGCTGTGAAGGAAAAAAAGACCTCATGCCAAAATGTCAAGATACAACATTGTCCAGAAATATTGGGGAACACTTATCTCTACCCACTCACACAAATCTGCTTTAAAAATAGGTATAGAGCCATTTCCATATGAAGACAGTTGAAAGAGATGAAAATTTCTCAAAACACACTCCCCTCATTCTTAATTTAAAGCAGGCATTACTTCAGCACTAATCTGCAAGCAAAGCTAAAAATTAATTGCCTGCAATATATAGTTATCCTAACTTGGCTCAGACAACAGAGTATCAAAGTACTAAACTAAGATTAGTAGATTATGTCAGAATGAGCTCCCATGGTTTATTTTTGAACTTTATAAATATCATTAGCCAGTCATCATAGCCTGCTTGTGCCAAAGCATGCTAATCTGCAACCATCGCGTCATCCAAAAGATGTCAGAGCAGCAAGGCAGCCTCAAAGAACCGAAAGCAGAGGGCAGGGACAGGAATACCACAAGCCCTCCTAGAGCACAACAGCAGGCCACAGTTTCTAAATTTGATTCTTATTATTTTGCATCTCTTCTAGTCTTTAGGAAGTAAAAGCAATATAGTAACAGCCACAGATCCAAAACTGCCTTTACACAGAGTGAATCAAGTGACACACATAGCAGGAAAAACAGGAAGAACCCAAGCTGGATAGGCCAAGCAGATTACACATCACAGGGGACAGACATTTAGAAAGGATTAAACCATGCCCATCCAGTGAGGTAACTGCAAACCCCTCTGGGTGCATCACCAAATTTTTGCTAAACTGGTTTCAGTGGTGTCAGAATGTCCAACTGCAACTGTACTAATCCTACACACGCTAAACTGAACTTGTCCAGAAACTACCCCTGCTCAAAGAGCCTGATCTAGACACTGAAAGTGTATGGAGACCTGACTACAGGTTTTTCATTTTGTTTTCAAGGCATCTTTCCAATCACAGTCCCCTTTTTATATCAGATTATAAAGGTTTTGTTCTCCTAAATAAAAACATGGGTTATGGTTTACGACACATCAGTCTGGGATGTGATGTTTGCTGCAGAAACGCCGAAGCAGTTCCAGATGCCCTTCTTCCCTATGAACTTCCACACATGAATGATTATTTCCACCTGAGCACTTTTAACTTGTTACTATGCTCAGCCAAGATGGTCACTCCGAATGGCTTTCTGCAGCAGCATAAATTAAATCGATAAACCTTGCACAGGAGCAGATGGGATACGTTCACACCATTCATCTGCTCACAGACCAGAGAGACGTCATCTCTGAGAGCCTCAAGACATGGCATTCAGCATGACGATGCTCTGCTCTCAGTCACTGCCCAGCTTTGCCACAGACTGTGGCCATGCTTTCAGGCAAAGTTAAAAAGCAGCACTGTACAGCTTCAGACCCTTCATCTGCATAAGGAAGCAACAGACAAAAAGCCAGCACAAGATGCAGGGAAAGAGAGCTAGCATATTTTCAAACAAGCCCTCACTGCTATAATTAAAGGGTATATTCCTTTCCCACAGCCCACCACTGGAAATACCAGGCCTCTGCTGAATTACTCAAGAAACATCAGAACAGGATGTCATTACACGAGGGAAAGTGTGAAACCCAAGCAAGTGAAAGAGCGAATGGTTTTAAAGCTTTACCTACTGATTCGCTGAAACGGTTTTGTGACTGACTGAAATTAACCCATCACTACAAACCAAGACCCAGAATCTCCAAATAAAACCTATTCACATCTGGTACTCCCAGTGGTAAGCCAGCAAAACAATCAACTCACCAAAGATGTAAGAGAACACCAAATACATTTTGGCAAGCATATTATTATTTCTGGTATCTGAATTTCAGTGCCAAGTACTCCTCTCATGATAGACCTGAATTTTACAAGCTTTTTGCAGCTTTACAGTTTCCTGGTGGCTTCCTACCACTCTAAAATGCTTTAACTAAAAAGCAGTAGTAAGTATAAAAAGCATATGAGTACCATACCCCATTATTCACTTGGACATTAAACTCTGGTAGTTCTACTCTCTTTTCTGAAGTCACAACAACAGGTTAAGGGTTTTTGTATTTATGGTGAAGAGCTGTATCATAAAAAATTGTCAAATGCAGCTTTGGCCTATAGCATAGGGACATTTACAACTATCAGTATCAGGAAACATTTAAAGGATGCTCAGGTTAGGAAATGCTAACATTTGCATTATTAGACTTGAAAGTTAATGTCTCCTTAATCTCACACAGAGGCAGTCAAATCCATCAGCACTATTGTTTTCAGACTGTCTGCCTACTAAGGCAAACAATGCATCATTTACACTCGGTTTACATTTACAGTTGGAAAGCAAGCCATGCAAAGGACTTGGGGGGGGGGAAGCAAAATACTTTAAATGTAAATTTGGACTTCGAAGCAATGCAAGTATTCCTCTGCAAATTCCACATCTGCTAAACCACACAAAAGCTGGGTGCTTGTAATAAAAAATAATTAATGTGTCCCTGGTTTTCTATTCTCTACTTCAAAATTACATTTAAGCCTCCCTTTTGCATAAGAGCTGCAAACTGGAAACTTCTGAAATGAAAGCAGCTGGTATTTCCTTGCCTTCCCCAAGTGCAAGTCGATTTAATTTAGTCATCATCCAACATAAATGGCAAAAAAATCCCAACTCCAAACCAACCCTCATAAAACATTTCCCCCCTCCTCAAGAACTTTCAGTTACGTTCAAAGCAGGAAATATCAGTAATATGCATAAACAGAATACAAACTTTAAACCTGGAGCCTCTTTAGCTTCAAACTATGAGATTTAAAAATCGACCTACTTAGTGTAATACTCCCACAGCTGAGTCATCACAGTATCAATTGGTCTGTATCAACTGCAGGGTATGATCACCCAAAAAAAAAAGTGTCAAGTATCCATGCTGAAATGCCTCTTTAATTATGTTTAAAATACACTGTTAACAGTCTAAACCCTAAGTGGGGAGAGGAGGAATCTCGAAGAAAATTTGCACTGTGTGTGAAGTGGTCTCTGTACAGCAGATGCCGTGCCTCACAGCAAAAGCTGGTAAGCTACAGGATAGAATATTGGACGAGGCTGCAGAAATACAGATTAGTTCCATCTCTTCCACTGTTACAGTCTGTAGCTTCAGGCAAGTCATTTAGACTTCTTTCTGTTTCATCAAACAATAAAATGGAGGGAATGCTACTGCCTTACAGAATCAACTGACGTTTATACCACACTTCAGCATATGCATAACATTAGCTGTTATTTTACATCTACAGAAATGGAAGAGGTAATATATTTTTAATAGCAACTTAGTGGGCCTCATAAGAGAAGGTGAAAGTGCTTAACGAACATTAGAAACTCTTTCCAGAGGCCCTGATTCATTATAATTTGCTCTGGACACATCTTGCACAGAAACCTGTCTCACTGTTCATCAGAGCAAGCAGAAGACCATTAGTATACCTCAGGGCAAAGCATGTATTGACAGGAAAAAAAAGTAAATGTCCCTTTAAAAACATACATATTTTAATTACTAATGTCTAGTTATGAGCACTTAACATACAATGTAGCCTCGAGAGACCAGGAGAATGTTAAGAAGACCCAAACTAAGATCTCAAGTACATCTTCACACTGATAGTTGAAGTTATACGTAAGGAATTAAAAAAAAAAGTATGCTTACACTGCTGAAGTCGTTGCTAAAGACCTGAAAAAGACCACCACAAGAAAGCTCCATAATGTTATTTGAAATAAGATGCAAAGTAGACCAAATGGTGTCTCTGCTTCATCGGTGTACTTATGCTATTTCTTGTAGGAAGCGATCATATTTAAAGCACTATGTCAGCTGTGGGGCTGGGAGAGGAAGATGAGGAAACCCTCACAGGAAAAAAGCACAGGGCATGAGGGTCAGGCTGAAGCCCCGGGGTGCACAGGGACGAGACCCTGAACACAAACGTCCCTTAAACAGGAAGGGGTGGTGCTACGCGGTCACCACACGCTCCCCCCAGAGAATCTGCTTCAAGCTCAAGTATTGTTTCAAAGACTGCAGCACTCACAGGAGCTCTCCTCGGATATCTGAAGCATGCTAATCCTGGACAGGCCCTGCTGGCCCCGCTGTCTTAGGGGCTTACCAGGCAGTCCGTAGCTGAAGCATGTCACCTCATGGCACACTACAGCACTTTTATTTCTGCAAGGACAAAGAAACAAATCACACGAGGCTATAGTAGTGACATTACTTCTTACTTTTCTTTTACTGTCTGCTACTGTGGCAGAACTGTGCAGGTATTTTAAGACAGCAATCCAGGTCTGGCATTCTGAGACCTAAGCCAGCAGGAACAGAAGATTTGCTATTTAGCCTCACAAAAACAGGCAGAAAAACGCACCTGTGAAATTACGCTTAAGACTTCAAAGCTCTTCATTTAAGAACTATTAATTCCAAGCGCATACTGAATGCAGTCTGGTTTCTCGGCTGATGCTTTACAAAGCTGTCAGTTTTCTGAGGCTTGAGCCAAAAGGCAATATTTGATATGTAAAGATGTTTGAGAAGGAGGAGGGTAAAGTGAGAAGAAAGATTTGTACGAGTCTGCTATAGCTCTTTCAAAAAATCAAGTGATAGCATTTTTAGAGTGTAGGAAAAAAATATGCATATGCTGCTTTTTTCTTTCCACTCCTGGGTTTATCGGTTGCAAAAGATAACATTCTTAAAGTTTAAGAGAACTTTTAATTGTGGCCACTTATAGAATGGGGAGTCAAGCCCAGCGATGGCAGCCCACAACACAAGGTTCAGGGCTTTACCCTACTGTTCTATGTTTTTACTTTTGGAAATGATTTTGCAAATACCAAACAGCAGCAGCCTAAACAGGCTCCACTCCCCACAGGACAACCCGCAACGGTATGAGGAGCAGGGACAGTGAAGCAGCACCTGGTGCCTGTGCAACTGGGGACACTCGGAGAAACCCTCTCACGGGGTCCCCAGCCCTGTCGTAGCCCTCACCTTACTACTGGGATTACCAGGGGGCCTCGACCCCAGGCAGCAGGGCCCGACACTCCGTGGCCCATGGCTCTGCTGTGGCCCATGGCTCTGCTGTGGCCCATGGCTCTGCTGTGGCCCATGGCTCTGCTGTGGCCCATGGCTCTGCTGTGGCCCATGGCTCTGCTGTGGCCCATGGCTCTGCTGTGGCCCATGGCTCTGCTGTGGCCCATGGCTCTGCTGTGGCCCATGGCTCTGCTGTGGCCGGGTGTGGACCACGGCAGGCCGGTAGCCGGCTCTGGCCGCACCACGGGGCCTGTCTCAGCTGTTTCTAGCTTTTCGCACCGCCTCTCCTGGGTCACCTGCCGTGGTGCCCGAGTGCCCGAGCCCATGGCCTGCCACAGGGGCGCCGAGTGTCGGTAGGGCTGAGTTCGATAGGACAGCAGTGTGGTGAGGAGCTGAAGGGCCTCTGACTCCGGACGAGCACCGCGAAAGCCGGGATGCGGCTGCGGCCCCGACCCGGAGGCGGGCGATCACACCTGCAGTTCTGCTGGCTAACAACAAAAGGCCCCGCTGGCACCAGCAAGAAGGCGGCGGCCGCGGCCCGGCGTGCTCCGCCAGGCTGCCGCAGCGCCCGAAGGTCACGGGCTGGAGGAAATGTGTCACGCGTGTCGCCATGCCGCGTCCCCACGCCTCCGCCCCAGAAAGGAGACGTGACTAGCCCTCCCCGCCGCGTGGGGCGGCGGCTGACTAACCTCCCTCCCACCCTGAAATCAGCAGAGCCGAGCCGGACGGCCCCGCACCTGCTCACCTGGCCCAGGGCGGGGCTGGCCTCTGCCCCCGCAGCGCCACCGAGCGCTGCCCCGGGGCCTTCCCCCCCCGCCCCCGCCCCGCTCGGCTCTGACGTCACGCCAAGGGCGGGGGGCGCCAGGCGCTGGGGAGGGAGGGGGGGTGGAAACGGAGGCGACGAAGATTCCACTGCGCGCAGGCCCTTCCCTTTGTGACGTCACGGGAGCAGGGCGAACCTAGCCGGGCGGCGGCGTGGCCGGCGGCCCGCGGGCTCCCGTCACAGCCCCGGCAACCTGTTGCTGCTGCTGCTGCCGCCGCCGCCGGCAGCGCGCCCCACAGACACCGCTGCCCCCTGCCACAAATAAACATGGGGAGGGGGAGAAAAACGGGGGAGGGCGGTTAAAAAAAAAACCCAAACATCTTCACCAAGTTCCGAGCGGGGAGCACGTCGTCCGCCGTACTTGTCCCCTTTCCTCCTGCCCTTCCTCGGGGCCGGCGGCAGCCGCGCTCACCCCCTGCCCGGAGGTGCGGGAACGGCGCCGCATTGTTTCGCCTCTGCGAGCCCGGGGCGACCGCGGGTGCAGCAGTTTGGGGCGATCTTCCTCCATCCTCCCATCTCCACACACCCTCCTCCTCCTCCCTTAATTATTAACACTGCGGTTTCCTTCCCCCACCCCCCGGCCCGCTTTTGTCTGCCTGCCTGGGAAACGTGGACGCCTCGCGTGTTTCGCCAGACTTTCCACCCGTCGTTCCCGTTTCGATGCAATACTTTAAACTCGCCGGCCCCGGGCTCCCCGCTCCTCTGCAATGCGGATGTATTTTAATTCGGAAATTTCGCGGGGGGACACAGCAAGGGAAGGGGGGGACAAACACACTAGCTCTGAAGTAGCGCGCAGCCCCCCCCACCTCCCTCCCCGGGCTGCATTTCAAGCGGGGCGGGCAATCGATAGCGACAGTCAGCTCGAGTCAACTGCAGTTTTAACCAAATCTATATAATAGCGAAGGAAAGTGTCCCGAAGGTCACCCTCCCTGCCAAGAAACACCCCTCGCTGAAAAGAAATCGCCACAGACGACAGGCGCGATATAAACTTTTAAAGCCTCGCAGCAAACACTCGAAACCCAGCATTTATATACGTTAACCGCCCCTAACAACAACAAAAAGATGATTTTTTTACCCCCCCCCCCCCTTAACGTGCAGATAATCATGATTCGCTCTAGCGCATATTTGGCTAATCCCTTCAGTTTTTCCAAATGCAAAGCAAAACTCCCCCATGCCAATCAAAACGTAACTAGAGCACGAACAAAAATCCAACTCTCTGTCCACATTTATATGTTTAAAGGATTAGACAATTACAAGAGGGGTTGGTTAAGCGACTAGCTAAAGAGACACAGAAACACATAGCCAAGACAGCACTGGACTATCCCAAATTTTCAAGACGTCGCAATTAATTCTGTTTAAACGGCACCGAGCCATTTCCCCCATTATTCCAGTCATGCCCCAAGGAAGGCGATCCCCGGCCGGGTTGCTATCGCAATACAGGGAAGCAGACGATCACATACAGGAGATAGGATGTGGTAGTGCGAGAAACGAGCTCGCCATAACCAGACACTCGGCTGCAACTTAAAGGGCTTCCAACAACCACCGACGCCGCTTCACCAGACGTGGATAGACACACAAGCAGAGCACAGAAAAACACCTCCTTTCCCGTGCAAAAGCGCAATATTAATAAAAGCTCTTGGAAAATGCAGTTTCGCGACATTATCGCAGCAGCTGGCCGTCCTGTCGTGTGTCGTTCCCCCCCCTCCCCGAGCTCCCCGCCTTTCATCTAAAACTAGATTATGATTGTGTCATTTGAGGTCAATACATTTATTCACTAGAGGAATCGCGACACAAATCTGGTTTTATAACCCAACTGGATAGAAGGCTCCCCCGTTAAAAGGGGCCTCTGCAACTCCCCCACCACACCACAGAAAAATAAAACCCAGTATCACATTTTTTCCCCAAAGCCTTAGAGCTGCAGGATTAGCTATAAACTTGACATTCACAACCATTTCCTAAAACTGGGAGTCAAATGATATATGTTATGACCACTTACGTATTTCTTTTGAATTATATTCCTCTTGGGTCTTTCTTTGCTCATTCTGGTATCCAAATTCTGATTGCAAAAGGGGACAATTGCTTCATGAATTAAAGCCGCGACAATTTAAAATAAAAAAAAAAAAAGGCATAAAAATCACGAAAAAAATCCACGAGGGAGGGGGTTGTTTGTAGTGGTATCTTGTAATCCGACTTTCCTCACAATGTAATTTTCCTAGCAATAAATCCGAGAAGTGTGGGACGAAAAAAAAAATTAAAAAGACGAATGCGAAGAAAACAACAACCAAAAAAACCACCACTTTAGTGAAACATTATAATGGAAGAATTCTCCCTAAACACAAAAACCGACGCCCTTGATATCCCCTTTTCTCTTTCTCAAGCCACCTAAGCGATCTGCAGGTCCTTAGTGTCAGAGCTGTAGTTACATCTTGAAGAAGGAAAGGGACCGAAAAGGAGAAGATAAATAATCAGATCGTTGGAAGTCACGTTTGTGCCGCTGCAGCAGGGAAAGCGGCAGAGACAACTCCAGCAGCGGCTCCGGCAGCGGCGGCGGCGGCGGCAGCGAGGGCTGCACGCACCGTGTGTGTGTGTCTCCGCTCCTCCAGCTCCCTCCTAACCAATGAGAACAGCTCTCAGGCAACAACTTTAAATGGACCTGGCTTTTTTTTTTTTTTTTAATATATATGCCTGCGTGTGTGTGCGCGCGTGTGTGTATATATATATATATACACCGGGGCACGCACACACACACACATACATACACCGCCTGGGGCCTGCTCCTAACTCCCAACCGGGACAGCAGCCGCAACGCCGAGCCCCCGATGCGTTCAACGCATGCAACAGGCCTCGCTAAACATTTCACGCAGGTCAAGCGTCGTCACACGCTTCTCTTTTTCTCCACCCACCCACCCCCCTCACCCCTCCTCCCACCTCTTTTCTAGGGGCATTTAAGTGTGACCACCCGGCAGACAAGGTCGCCGCTAGCCCTGCGCCATAACCCGAGAGGGGAGTTTGGCGATGGTCCCTCACCGCACAGCACGCTGGCTCGCCCTGCCCCCCTTCCCTCTCTCCTCCCCGCTCCGCAGCAGCCTCCCTCGGGCTCTCCTTCCGCTCACGTCCCTGCGCCCATCGCGCTTGTGCTCCGGCTCGGGCATGCCCCGGGACCCGCTGCGCTGGCAGCACCTGATCTGGCCGTCGGGGCTCCGTGCAGGGCCCGAGAATGATCTTCTGTCGCGGGAAAAGTTGTAGTTTCCTTCGCCACAAAATGGTGACGGCGCTAAACTACAACTCCCGGCGTGCTGCGCGCCCGCCCGTGCCCGCCCCCCATTGGCTGCGGCGCCAGAAACCCCTCCGCGGCACTTGTCGTTCCCCCCCGGCAGCCTCTCCGTTGGTTGTACCCTCCTTGTCCCCCCTTACCCTCAGCCCGCGGCGCCCTCTGGTAGAGGCGCGGGGAGGTTGGGCGTTGCGGGGTGCCGGGGTGGGGTTGGCGCGGAAGAGCCGGGAGGGAAGAGAAGGAATATTTGGATTCGTTGATAAGGAGTGGGGGAAGCAGGCAGGCGCCGCGGGAGGCTGCTGTGTAGAGCGGCGGAGATTAATGTGTCTGGGTTCGGGTAGGAAGCAGCGGCACGAAAGTTAGTGGCTGTGAGCTGCGCTATCGAGAAGACGGTCGGCGGCAGGCTTGTCCGCTCGGCCTGGTTGCGGCCGGCCGGTGTCGGCTCAGGACAGGCTGTGGGGCTGTGCTGTCTGAGGCTCGCTTGATGTCTCAGAGGTATCCTGAGGTCGCGCCTCCCGGCGAAAAGCTTCTGCTCAGCCCCATGCGACACGGGCGGCGGGGCCGACCCGGTGTTCCGGCGCACGGGAGAAGAACCTTTTTGTGTGGATGTGGGATTTTTAGATCTTCGGCCTCGCTGGAGCTAGGGCACGGCGCGGAGCGCCCAGCAATTTCCTAGGAGCAGCAAGAGGCCTTCCCGAGAGGCAGGATCCTGGTTCTCGGCGCTTCCAGGCTGGGGCCCTACTCGGAGCGGCTGGTGCGTTCAGCGAGCTGGCCCCTCACGGGACTCGGAAACCTGATGACGGTGCGAAATCCTGAAGTTCAAACTCATTTTTATTTGTTTTTCAGTTTAAGAGTAAATAATAGTAAAAAACACACACACACACACACAGACAGGGGGGAAAAAACAAAACCACAACTTCCACAAACAACGAAACAAACCTACCAGGAAACTCTGTGAGAAGGAGCTCCCCTGGGAAAACACATCGGTTCTTTGATGGTGGTGACGTCCCTTCCAGGGACCCTGAATTGATTTCTCTGGTGAGGTACTGCTAGTCAGAGGCTGTGCTTTTCTGTACCACTCATTGCAGACTACCAAGTGGCAAACCTCTGCGCTGATGTGTACATTGCTGTAACACTTTAGGGACTTTACCCTGTCTTCCAGGGGCAGCTGGCATGTTCACATCGTGTCTGGACACTATGTCCTCTGCTCCATATATGCAAAAGCCTTTGGGTAAGGCTATTGAGTGCCTCTGCTTTAAGGAGAGCAGGACACCCAGGACTCCCCAGAATTTCATTCTCTGGTTCCTAGCTTTCTGTTTTAACGATGAGGCCACCCGTCCTCACTTAACTGAGAATAGAGTTCTTCCTTAGACACATGATGCAGAATTGGATTTAAGATACTAAATGGAAACAATACTGCCGTAATTTCTTTGTTTTCACTTCTTCATGATTACTACTTAGTTATTTCAGCGTTTCTTTCCATAGTCTTGTTTAATTAAAAAATGGGGAGGAGGATAAAAAAATCAGTGCTTGACCTTATCCACCACCAGACTTTTACAGTAATACTACTTGCGACCAAGTTAATCTTTTGAAGCTTTTTCTTGAGGCCTGTTGTAGGAAAATATACATTAGTTCTAAGTGTAAGCCTGAAGACAGATTCCCCTCCCCTGTAAAGAGGAAATATGTGTGTTTCTTGTAGGACCATTTAATTTTATGCTCTATTGAGGTGTTTTTGTAGGTTGAAGGTCTAGGACGCACTTGTAAAAAAGAACTTGTGTCTTGAGTTTCCTTCAATTAATGAGTTTTTTTCCAAGAGATACTTTTGAAAGTCAGAAGGCACAAAGATAGTCATTCATGTATTTCTAAGTCAACAATTGGGCAAAAAAGGTTCTTGAAGAAAACCTACCTGGCATTTCTTAACATAAGGTAGCAAAAGCAACTATTCCCTGCCCCTGCTTTGGAGATTGCTTCCTGAGTGCTCTTAGGTCTTGGTGTTGCTGCATTTGCTTTTGTGCTATATGTTGAACAAGAGCTTACTGTTAGTTCAAAGTAATAAATTTTCTTCTCAAGGCTGGGTGGCAGAAACATTTTCCATAGATCCATTACTCTACATTAGTATCCTCTTCTGCAGAGCAATATTACAGAGTATTATTATTATGTATATGCTTCATATCCTGTGTTTGTGGTGGATCTTGCCTTTCAGTTCTACCTTATGTGCATTTTGGAGCCTTGCCTTTCAAATCCTGAAGCTGAACTGATTTATAACATTAAGTACGTGCTGATACAATAGCAGTTAATATCATAAGTTTGCCTTTACATTTCACAGAATTATAGAATGGTGTGGGTTGAAAGGGACCTTAAAGATCATATAGTTTAACTCCTGCAGTGGGCACACCACTTCCTACTGGACCAGATTTTTCAAGGCACCATCCAACCTGGCTGTGAACACTTCCAGGGTTGGAGCCTCCACCACTTCTCTGGGCAATCTGTTCCAGTGTCTCACCACCCTCATGGTGAAGAATTTCAATTTGATCATTTTTTTCCTGATTTAATAGTTTCATCCTAGCCACTTTCAACCATATAGTGGACCTGTAAGATGATTGAGAAGTGACTAACATTAGCAAGGTAGAGTTTCCTTGTTAGCATCTCATTCGTTTCTTCATTGCATTTAATCCTTTTACAGGGAGTTACACAGATTTATTAAGAAGCTCCAAAACTTGTTTCATGTGTTCTGCAGGTAATTTTTTTCAATGTCTAGAGTCAAGCTTTCCAAGAACTTGCAAAGGCCTGAACAGGATCAGTGGTCTGATCTGATACTATCATTCACAAAATTTCTGTGGGTGTTTCTTCAGGGGGTGATTGTCCTGGGTTAACACAGTCCAGTCTCATGAGCCCCCCTCTCCTCACACAGGCGGGAAGGAAAGTGCCACAAGAAAACTGGCATTGATATAATTAATTTACTGAAATAATACAGTGCAGAATTACTTTAGCCTATTTGCAGAAACCATGCAGCAAAATGCAGAAGTGGCAGCAGACCAGTGATAAAACGGTTCCCCCCACCCAAGTGTGCAGAAGCCAGCCCAGTAGAAAAGACCAAAGTCTCAAAAACCTGAAACCAGAATCAGCAACCAGAACAGTAAGCTTCTCGTGTTACAGCTTGAACTTCAAGTGCCATGACACTTTGTTCCAGGCAGACTTTCATTTTGAAGCCAGCATGACAACAGCATGGTAATGAATATCATCAGCAGATTCAATTCAACCCATGATAGTGATGATCACAGATCATAGAATCGTTTTGGTTGGAAAGGATGTTTAAGATCATTGAGTCAAACCATTCTCTAACTCATGACTAAACCATGTCCCTCAGCACCACACCTCTGCCTCTTTTGAACATCTGCAGGGATAGGCATTCAACCACCTCCCTGGGGAGCCTGTTCCAGTCTTTGAGAACCCTTTCAGTCAAGAGTTTTCTTCTAACCTGCAACCCAGACTTCCCTGGTACAACTTGAGGCTGTTTCCTACTGTCCTGTCATTTGTTACTAAGGAGAAGAGGCTAATCTCCATCTCAGTCCAACTCTTCAGGGAGATCAGTGAGATGTCTCCTTAGCTTCCTTTTCTCCACAGAATGACCCCAGTTCTTTCAGCTGCTCCTCACCACACCCTTTCTCTGGGATATTGTGGGTTATTTCTTTGCATAACACTGACTTGTGTTATTTGGACTTGTATACACTAAACATGGTAAGTACAGTTATCTCTCAGTGAGAGGTGAAATATGGTGACTTTCTAGCACATGAGAGAATCTTTTAGAACATGGTTCCAATGAAAAATGAGAAGAAACTTAATTCAGAAGGAACTTTGGTGATACTTATCTAGCTTCTGGAGCTCTCACAATCCTTGGCTACTTCATATCAAAACAGATAAAATCTAGGGTTATAGGAAAAGAATACTCATCATACCTGACTTATGTATGATGGCACTTCTTTTTTTTAATTAGGAGCTACTGCTTTTGACACTTTCAAACTGGGAAGGCAGACACATGAAATTGTTTGTGGTGTCTTCAAAGTTCTGTGGCAAGATTTTCAGGAAGCTAATGGGGAAGGCCCTGGTTTGTATGGAAAATGAGGATCTACTATAAACCAAGTTCCATTTCAAGTTTTTTTTTGTTGTTTTTAGTCAAACAGATAAAACAATAGACACAAGCAGTACAGGGAAGGCAGAAAGAACATGGGGTGAATTTGTGAGCCATAATTCACTTGTCAGCAAACAAAAGGCATGATGCCAGACAAGTACAGCCATAAAGGAGCCTTGTCTTGGGGCAGGCTGTGATTGCTTGTGGACAGATGGCTGGTTACCAGTTCATAAAAATGACTTCTGGATTCCTTTTCCTTCACTGTGGCATATTCACCTGAATTATGCCTGCCTAAAAAAACCCCACAAGATTAAATTGTCGAGCTTTGAGCAGATTTTCTGCATTTGAAAGAGATACAACTTTAAACTCTGAGATCTAATCTCTCGTGTGCTTAAAGGCAAAACTTTTTTTGTACACTGAGAAGGATGAGAGTGGGAGCAAATTGGTATCTTTGTGCTGTGGGACACAGAACTTGTTTCTAGCCCTAGAATCAGACTGTATCTGTAGAGATACATTAATGCATAGGAATTCTCATTTTTAGAGGTTTAAATAGCTTCCTAGTAGCTCCATTAGGTAAAGAAACTATAGGAGTAGTTTGTAAAATCCAGACCTTTTGTACAGAGCAGCTTTTTGTGCCGCAAATGCCAACACCATTTGTGTAAAGCACATTTTGTTTTGTCTTTGAGAACATTACTGCAATATTGGAGTAGAGTATTAGGGACACTGTTAGAATTGTTATCTAAGGGAATACTGGCTAGTACTGTGAATGAATCCCTTGCAGAAGAGGGAAGTAGAACTTCCTTTTATTTGTTCCTTTGGTAAAATGGAGGTAGGAGTAGTCAGTTGCTGTCAATCTGTTTGGCCACTTCTCCATAACCATTTTTAATTATTAAATATACATGTTTATTAAACATACATATAGTACAAACATAATGGCCGTACAGTGTAGCTAGTGGTGACATAAAGGGATGTCTCTGCATATGGGCCTAATGATTTCCCAACAGGCAGCTGCCATACTGCAGTTACACTCTACATGTGTAGCAGGTTCTGTAGCACATGCACAAAGAGGCTGGATTCATGCAACACAGTCTTATGCATGTGATTTAAAGTCCTCTGGCCAATTGAGACATTGTGCCTACCATCTCCAGGATCTTTGGGGCATTCTTATGTACACATACAGACAGACGCTACACAGATGGTCAGAGTGAACGGATATTAAAGTGGCTAAGCTAAGCATGGGAACGTCAGAAAATGGCAGAATTAGGAAATGCTTTTGCAATCTTTATTCCACTCATACTATCTATCATCAATCTATCTATTGATTTGTAATAATCTTAGATTGCATACATTCCCTTCCCCTTCTTCCTCCCTTGTGAGATGATTGGTTCTTCCTCAGTATATTAAACAAGTCTGCTCTGGGGATAAATCAGAGTGCATGCTGAAGGAGAGTGTTGTCTGTTGAACTCTTAGCCTCCTGTGCTCCTATGAATGCAAGAAGGGAGACATAATCTCATTGTTATGGCAGCTGAATGTTCCTTTTGAGAAGTTGATTCTCTGCCAAGGAGTGTGATGCTGGATGAGCCATTTACATCAATCTTTTAATAGTGGCCAGGTCAGCGCTACTAATTTGTACATAAATAGCTACAGTTCTCAGGTGGGTGATGACTTGTGACTTGTTACCATCGTAGCTCTTTGATCCATATCTCCTAGTGTGCAGGCTGCTTTGTTCTCCCACTTGAAAATGTAAAAGAGAAGATAGGGAAATAAATATGTCTGTGGTTGCTAAAGTGTTCTTGTAGTTTTTAGATTATGTTCCTTATTTTATAGTTTCTCAAGACTATACAAATGCATCTGCACCAAAGGCTGCTAGAAGCTGGATCTGTAAAACTGAACTAATATTCCTTCAGCCCACACAATTGTCAAAGACGTGGCACTTGTGGACAGTCATGATGTTCTTGGTGGAAACACCACAGAGAAATCAGTATCTCTTCATTTGGCTCTCTACCTTTTCTATACTGGATTTAGTACTACATTGTCTTTTCTTTACATTTTATTTCACTGCCTCTTACAGCTGGCAATGTACTGCTTCATGTTGTCACATAGTTCAGTATTGGCTGCAGTTTGCTTACTTGCACTGTACATGTTGAGAAATTGGACTGTGAGACAGTAACCCATGAGGCATGCAAGCTTGAATGAAATCCATGAAAGCACACAAGCTTGATGAAAAATTATCAAACTGGCATGAACTTCTGGGTCTTGTTTCAGTGCAAGTTGCTGCACAAACTTATTTTGCAGAAATGTGAGCATTTTGAATGAAGTTGAGTGGGTAATTTTAACCGTTCAATAAATTGAAGATGCTTTTACACTTAAATAAGAGCTGTATGTGGAAAAAGGAGATGGGAGTGTCTTAGTGTGCGGAAGAGGGGACTGAGATAAATACTCTATCCTGCCTTCTTCCTCCTCTTCTTCCTAATCTTTGCCCATTTGAAAGTTTTATGTTTCTTCCTCCCTCTTGTCTCTCTCTTCCAGCCTTGAGAAGAGTGTAATGCTCATTTTGAAACACAAGAGCTTGTGGGACCAGTGCAGTCTAGGCTGTGGTTGGCTAGATTGGCAAGAGGAGAATATCTTCATGGCCACCTCTGCCTATCCATTTATGCAATGGTAGGCCCTGCCAAGCTGGTGCAATATGCTGCTGTATGAGCATTAGTGGCTTGGACATGGCACCTAAGGGAGCCCAGCATGGTCAAAAGAAAGAAGGGATAGTGCTGGAGCAGAGTAGGAAAAGATGTTTGCCTTGCTGGCATTTTGTTGTTGGCGCTGGCATTTTGTTGTTGGCACTGGCATGGGAAAGGGGGAAGATGGAGGTTGGCACTGGAGTGCATGAATAGAGATAAAGAGGTTTTGAAAAAGAAGGACCATAGAAAGGTGCAGGTGATAGATAGCCAGAAAGGGCCAAGAGCTTTGCTGTAGAAGTTGTCTGGTGATTTTAGGGGAGAAAGAGAAGAGGTAGCATGGGTTTTTGTGCTGCAGGCTGGACCACTGCTTCCAGAGACTGTCAGTTCAGTCACCGCTCCCCCGCACATGTGCCATTTTGCCTGTCTGTCTTTTCTGTCTGCACATCAGCTTGGTCTCAGCACATCCTCTCTTCCTGGGCCACTTCCCTTAGTTGGCAGTGACATTCAGGCCTTCCTAGGAAAGCAGTAAGATTGTCTTTTTTGAGGTGGCTTAGTTTGCAAAGAGAGGGTACATATGACACTGAGATGAGATGTAGCATGCTGGACCCCATCTTTGTAGGCAGTAATGAGGTTCCTCTCAAATAGAGGACTCACTCAGTTTTCCTGTTTGGAAAAAAACACAGCTTGGTTGCCCAGAGTCAGTTCCAGATAATGAGTAGTGTGGAAAAGTGGTGAATCAGGTCTCAGGCTCAGCTTCAGTGCTGGCAGGGGCAGCACTGCAGGCATCCAGTTTACTAGCCGAAGTTTAGCCATCATTGTGTCTTGTAACTGACCATAAAGTTCATACATTTGAAATATCATTTGTATTACAGCCAAGTAGAATTAGTTTTGAGCACAGTGGAGGCTGTGTTTTTAATAAAAGGTCATGTTTATAAATATTCCAGAAACACACACACAGTGGTAAGTCCTACTGAAAGGATGAACCCAGCAAATTATTGCTGTAGTCATAAAGAAGCTTATGAGACAATCCCATGTTTAATAAAAGCAAAAAAAAGGCCTGATCCTGTAGGATGCTGGATGTTTTTGGCCAGTTTTTGAAGCACACTAGCACTGCACAGATCTGAGATTGAGAACCTAAAATCATTAAGTGAAGAGCAGAGTGTAGGAAATAAAGTACAAGAACCACTTGCTTCTTCTTAATAATAGCTGCTGTTGCCCTGAAGCTTGGCTATGTTTATTTCTTATTTGTGATAACCAGTTATAATAACTCCAGTGGTGGTCTCTGTTGATGTTATGTTTATGACAGCTGTCATATGTGTGCTGGCTTTGAATAGGCAGTTTTGAAGTCTTCTGCTGGTGTGAACCAGAATTTGTTCTCTGCATGGTTCGTGCTATGTCTTCTGTTGCTGCACTGTCATATAAATGCAGCTGATGGTGTGTAGTAGCTGGGTGTGAGAGGCTAAGATAAAACTCCAACTGTTTCTGAAGATACTGCCTGCTGCTATCAAGAGGTTTGGATTAGCAATTTTAAGTGTAACAAGGACCTGTAGGACCTATGTTTTCAAACTGTCTTCCTGAAGAGAGGTGGAAATGTAGGTGCTTGGCTATTTTAGGAATTGTTCTTTCTTGAGCATGCTTACAGTTTTATGACATGTGATCCCAGGGAATGTGGATAAGAAAGATGAATTACCATCCTTGAGTGTTTGTAGATTAAGGATATTGGGCACGAATGAGTCATGGGAAAACTGCACTAGGTTGACAATACTAACAACAGAGAAAGGATCCCAACCAAGTGTCAGGCATAATTGTTAAGGGATTTGAGTGCAGCTTGAAAGTTGCCTTCTTCACTGGCATTGACACAACACACCAAGAAACCAGCAGGCATGCTCAAATCACCAGCCAGCTTCCACGGTGCCTCCTGCTAACTACTCTATGATGAAATAGCTTTCTGCCAAAGAAGCTATTTGTTTTATTTCAAAGCCCCAGTGGGCCCAGCCCTTCCTGCCCAACAGCCAGAGCAGGCTCTATTCCTGCTTGGTGCCTGGCCTGGGAAGAGAGTGCTTGCTGGCCCACGAGAGTGGTTCTCTGTAATTAGAATGCTCTGGGTTTTAATTGTTTGTTTTATTAAAGTTTGTTTGTTAAAGTGAGTATCTGGTCACAATGGAAAGATGTTTTTTGAAGCCTGTGTATTGCCAAGGGAGCAGAGTAGAGCAGTGATCATGGTATTGCTTCTTCAGGAGCAGAATCAGGTATTCCATCTCTACAGGCCCTGTGGGCAGCGTCCTGGTGTCGCCTGTCTTCCGTTCTCTGGTTGAGCTCTGCTAGATCTGTGTAGTGCAGCTGCCTGCAGCTCTGCAGACAGGACAGTGAGGTGGAAATCACTCTGCCTGTGATGTTTCCATAAGGTAGATCTACTTTGCAGTTTTCAAGATCAACAAAGCTGGGTTTGAGCAAGCCAAGTTTGAGTACCTCTGGCAGTCTAGCCAATGAAGTAGAGGGGTCTAAATGGGATTGTTTGATCTTAGATTACTCCTCTGTGATGGTAAATTAATGCGGAAAACCAAGTCTGTCTCTAGTAGTTGAGGTGGTTTAGCCAGCTTTGCAGCACACATGTAGCTAGTCAGTTGTGTTCATTAATTATCAAGTTTTCAAGCTGCCAGTATTACCTGTAAATTAAAAATATGCTTGTCTTACTACATTCCTATGCCATTTTCCCACCGGTTGACAGAACACAACGCCTGCAGCTGTCATGAAGAGTGTGGGCAACAGCCTTGCTAGCCCTTTCTAATAAGTGTGTGCCTGCTAATTGATGTGATCGTAACATAAACCATTGTAAGTCATTGTGTCTATCTGTGCCATGAGATGGCTCATCTTGTGAACCAGGAAAGATTAATTTTAAAGCAAGATAATGTATGGCTTGTGGAACTGGAGCATCTCATCACTATATGATGGTGTTTGCATGTTGCAGTTTCTCTACATGGAACACAACACAGATAATCTTTCTTAATAAACAGTTCAGGATGAGAGAATTGTGTGAATGAGGAAATGGCATGTGAACAGGCTGACTTACTGTGAGTCAAAGACTGGAATTCCCACTATAACCAGTAAAACTGTCTGGCAAGTTACACGCTCAGAGCTGCAGTGAATGGGGTTTGTTGAAACACTTCTCAGTGAGACTGATGTTATTCACTCTCATGGCTAGGTCTGGCTTTGGACAGCTGTGTGAAACAAATGTTCCTGAGGAGCGTGGACTGAAGGTGTGAGGTTAAAACAAAATATCATTTTCTGTCCTGGGGAGACAGTTGCAGAGTGATGATTTTTAAATCCTGCATGTGACATCAGTGCTACAAGCCCTGAGCTATGTGTGGCTGGGTCTGTGTCTACAGGGACAAGCACGTGTAGGTGTCAGTGTCCTTGTAGCCATAGCAGGGATTTCTGTTCCTGACTTTGGCTCAGTCTTGAAGTGGACACCTTTTGAACTGTTCTTTCTTCTGTAGCTGTCTATTTTCCATCTTTGCTAGAGACTCAGACTTGGCATTTTGCTGTGATCCAGTAACCGAGCTAAATGAACAGAGGTTTCTGAGGAGAGAGTTAAGGATGGACATTTCTAGTGAGGAAAACTGGTCAGTATCATGTTGTTTGCTGCCTTGTGTGCTGCAGGTTGCTGTGCTGCATAAATATTTATAGCAGGCTTCATCTACTAGTAATTTTCAGACTGCAGTGGAGGTCCCCACCAACTGTGGGCCCACCAGCAGCCAGGGACTACACGGGCTCCAGTGTTTCCCCCTCAGCCCTTTATGTTGCCAGTGGGGAGAGAATTTCTCACCCCTACTGTTGCAGACATCTTTTGGGACAGTAAGGATATGCGAGTTTAACAGGATAGATTGTCACCACATCAATTAATCCAGAACAGCCAGTGGCTGAAACCCGCCTGCCCTTTGCCTTTCTGACTTGCCTTCTCCTGTCTTGCTTCCAGTCTGCTTAAAGCAAGTGCCAGATGAAGAGACCTGCACTAGTGGTCATTTGATGCAGATTTTGCTAAAGTGCATTGATAGATATATATAATTCTGGCTGATGGTAGCTGTGCATGAATAAATATAACTACCCATGACTGTGATGTGGCATCAAGCTGCTGTAGATGTAAAGCATGCTTTCTAGTAACTCTGTGTGGTGAAGTGGTTATATAGATATGTGCAGTGTAGACAGAGTCTGATATATCACTCATTTGGACATTTGTAATTAATTGTAAACCCAAGATTGTTCTTTGCATGTGTTCTTTCTTTGCTGCCAAGCATGACAGAGAGCTAAAACGATCTTGTACCTTTAGCTTGCAGTAAAATATTGTGGCTAACATAGCAAAGAAATTAAGTTTGCTACACAAAATCCCATAATGCTTTCTAAAAAAAAAATACTGTTTTTCTTGCTGGGGTTCCTTAACGACTTTTACTTCTGAACATAATCAAACCCAAAATTTCAGAATGTTTAAGAAACATTTCTGCATATTTTTTCCATCTGGATATAATGGAGCATAATTTAAGACTATGGGCAGAGGAGGAGGTAAATGATGCATGTAATGATTGTTTTAACATTTACAAGAAAATAATTTATTTAAATTGGATTAAGCCTTAATATTATCATAGTTTTCTACCTGATTTAACATGGGGGGGAGGGGGAAAGAAGGCGATTTCATGGTAGAGTGTTTTAAGTATTTAATATTTTCTTTTCTGTCTGATCGTCCAGGCAGCCTGCCCCACAGCCATGCAAATTTCCCCCCATACAAATGCTCATTGCTGTCTTTTACATTCCTCTCTGACAGTGAAGAGGTCATGCTAAATGAAGTTGGTGGAGAAGTCGGACATCATCGTTCTGGACATCCAAGATGCTCAGATTAATTCTACCAAAGAAAGAGGTGAGGAAACAGCAAATAATCTTTTCTGTATTACTGCTTTCATGTATCCATTCATTCTGATATTGTCTCTTATACACAGATTCAGAGTATGCCAAAGAAATAAGTACCTGCTTAGGATATGAGACCTCAGGGGCTTGTGACTTTTTTTCTGTCCCCAGCAGTTTTCCTACTAGCCTAATTATTTCTGCTGAGAATCAGTCTCTGAGTCCAAATCTAAACTTTGTCATCTTCGTCCAATTCTTTTCCCCATTCCAGGAGAGGAATCAAGTGAGATAAATTCTGTATCTATACACTTCTTCAGCTCTGAGTCTGCTGATTGAAGTATTTTGTTTATAATAGATGCTGTTTTGATGAGGGAAAAAAAAAGCCTCCTACAGCCAAAGGAGCTCCATTAGTGGCAGAACCAGCACAGCCTGGTTTTCTGTAGGTCAGTGTCTCATAGTTTCACAGTGAATTACAATTGTCTCTTTTTTTTCCTACAGTGGGGTCATTTGTTAGGTCTCTCTCCCATGTGGCTGCTTTAATGTTTCATAAGGTTTAAATTCACTTTTAGTCTCTTTCTTCTCCTAGCTATTTATTTTTCACAAAGAATGCAGGAATTTGAGACCTTTATACCTCTACCGCGTTTAGTTGAAATAGAAATAAATTAACTGGAAACTCAGTGTGTGACTACACAAACTTCTGTGTCCTAGCAAACCAAACCAGAATGGTAGGAGCTTGCTAAGTACATTGCCTGGTTTGGGTCTGTATTTAAGTTTGTACCTTCTGAGAGAAGTAAATTTGGACTGCTGAATTAGTCCACTTCATCCAGCAGAGCCACTATCATCAATGGAAGATGTTCTAGCTTTATGAAGCATCAAAGAACAATTATGTAAAGTCCTATTAAAATTACAAATAACTCTTCCAGTCCCATTTTCATTAGAGTCAATTGTAAGTTGCTCATTCCCTTCAAGAGGAGATAGATTTGCTTTTACAAATCATTACTCGGAGGTTGGGGCAGGCCAGTTGTCACCTACTGTCTTGGTTCTAGTTTAAATTTCCCAGAGACTCAAATATAGTTAATAGAACCAATAACAATTCTAGGATGCCTTTCCCTCTCCCCTCCTTTTTCAAAGAAAAGGAATGAGATGTAAAGAGAAAATGGTAAAAGATACCCAAATAAATAGTCTCACTTTGATTTGGAAGTTGAAAGAGAAAACTTTAACAATAAACAAAAGATATTTGAGGTAGGGGAGTTACAAAAGAGGTATAGAGAAGGGAAAACAAGATACAAAAAACATATATATACAAGCAGATTGATGGCAGTGGATTTGTCCACCTCGTGGACTGATGGCCACGTGGTAAAACAAAGAGCAGCACGAATGGGAAGGTGGTGCTGGCAGGCAGGGCAAGAGAGAATGAAACAGGCAGTTCCTCTGTTTTTATAGGGGGCTAGACGGGGAAGTGAGAGTGGGCTGACCACCTGAGTAAGGTTCAGGCCCACCCCCGGGGGGGAGTCAGGAGGACCTGGGCTCAGCGTCAAGACCACTTCCCCAGGAGGGTTAACCCTTTACACCTACATCCTGTCATGCTGCTGTGTAAACCAGAAAGAATCCTCAATTCCAGTTTCAGATCACAAAGCTGGAGAGTGGAGCATGTGAAATCTCCTGTTTGTAAATTGGGACCTGCCTGTATTATGATTACATATTACTCATGGAATTCTATTATACTTTTTTTTTTTAATGTAGAAGATTCACTTTTAAAACTTAAAAGTACACTTCAGATAAATGGAAGGTTAAATTCTAACCACACTCTTAGTGACTGCATAAACTTGTGTTTGCTTGGGGTGTATAATATTAGTAGAGTACTTTAAAGTTTATGAATTTCTTTCTTCTCCTCCTTAATTCTTTGAGGTGTCAGTACTGAGAAAGATGAATCATTTGTTAGTGGGTGGCCTGACACATGATGAAATCACTATCTGACACTTCAATGACTTCCAGTGTTGTTCTGTGAACATTCAGTAAAGTGCAGATGATGTGATGCTGCAGTTCTGTGGGTAGCGCTTTTTCGGATTGTGTTGTTCCTTTTTCTCCAAGTGGATGAAATGCTTTATCATCAATAGTGTGTGAGAACTTCCCCATTTGGTATGAATAGCCTTTGCCTATTATTAAGAGTGATTCAGAAGCTCTGATGTAGGGAAAAAAATAGAACACGTAGGCAACTGGCAGGGAAGATCTTTATATTTCTTCTGAGAATCAAGGAAAAAAGAGACCTCAATCCACTTTTTTTTGGGGGGGGGAGGGGGGATGGGAGAGGGGAAACAGATAACATTCTTGGCTTGAGTGTTAATATAGTTTGGAGCGTTCTCCTGACAGAGATTGCAAATCTTTATTATGTTACAAATTAGGTGCACCTAAGGCATAGCTCTGTCTTGGCCACTGGCTTAACCCCTGAAAAGGGCCATGGTCTCAACACAAGGGTATGAATTGGCATCAGACAGTAAAGCAATTTGCAACAAACAGCCAGCTGCTTGACAATAAGATGGAAAGCTTTCCTTGTTTTTTAAGAAGTAATTTTAGTTCTAGTGCCTTGATTCCAGTAAGTACTTCTGCAAACTTCCCCTTCCCTCCCATCTATACCTGTTTTCTCTGCTCCCCTCCCTCCTAGCAATCCTTGTAGGGGTTTCTGAGATTTTTCTAACTCACAGTTTGAAATTTGAGCAGTGTTACTCCAGCTCCCTTCCCAAGCCAACTATTCAGATGTGCTGCTGTAAGCATGCTATCACAATCTGGGAGTTTGTAGGTGTAGATGTGCCTCTCAGTACCACTTCGGAGATCTACAAGGTGGCTTCGGGGTTTTATTGTAACCTAACTGGTTTCCTCCTTTGTCTCCTCAGAAGCTCAACTGCTTTTCTCAGTGAATCCAGTCTTCTCCTCTCGCATTCTTTGAATTTAGTTTGATGGTGGCTTTTTTCTCTCACTTGATTGCTTTGTATAGTCCTCATCACTCTACATTCACAGTTCCTGATGTGTCTGTTACTTAGTAGAATGTACTCTTCTCAGATGCGTGTGAGTCTAGCAGAACTAAATACTTAAGAAACGAGGATCATGAGGAAAGAGTGGAGGAGCTGGCAATTAAACCCACTTTCCAAGTAAAGATACAAGGTATATTTTATGGGATGTTCTCCCTGTCTAGTGGCTAATTTGACTATCTTTGGTTTTGCTCTGCAGAGTTCCGGCTCTAAGGTATTCCATGGCTACTCTGGAAAAGAGCAAGTGACCTTCAAAGGTGGCAAAACTGTCTTAATTGCATGTTGCAGTTTGATATTGTGTGTTCCTCCCCATCTCTGTGCCAGCACGCACACATCAGATCATGGAATTCATGGAACAGGTCCAGGGAGGGGTAATGAAGCTGGTGAGGTTTTCTGAGGAGTTGTTTAGCTTGGAGAAAAAAAAGAGGCTCAGGGAAGAATTTCTTGGTCTCTACAGTTACCTGAAAGAAGGCTGTGGTCAGGTGGGGGTTGGTCTCTTCTTTCTAGTAACAAGTGATATGACAAGAGGAAATGGCCTCAAGTTGCACCAGAAGAAGTTTAGATTGGATAGTAGAATAAACTTTCACTGAAAGAGTTGTCAAACACTGGAATAGGCTCCTCAGTGATGTGGTTGACTCGCCATCTCTGGAGGTGTTTAGAAGACTCAAAGACATGATGCTGAGGGACATAGTTTAGAACCAGGCTTGGTAAAGTTAGATAATGGTTGAACTTGGTAATCTTTTCCAACCAAAATGATTCTATGATGTGTGCAAACAAGTCAGCAGGTATCAAACCACTTTGCTTTCTGCCTTACAATTCAGGATCTGGTGAAAGAGCTGGTAAATTTCAGAAAGGGTGAGAATACATTTGCATTTCCACTCCAGGTAGACTTTGATGTGTCCCTTCCTTTGCCATCTTTCCTTGACTCCTCTTTAAAATTCAAATTATCTCTCAGATTGTCCTTGGATCCCAGCTTCCCAGAGTGTTCTGGCTGTTATGGGATGATTGGGAACTTGGCTTTGCTCCTGAGAGGGGACTTCCTCCATCTTAACACGGAAGACTGCTCATCAATGCCTGTCAAGCCACAAGAATTCAGAAACTCCTTGTATGCTTGGATGATCACATGAGGCCATTCCCGCAAAGCCCTGTGTACAGGACTGCCTGAGGAAAGGGCTACTGATAGTGAGGGGAGGCTGCCTACCCCTTCTGATCTGATGAGGAGGCTCTTTTTAGACCACTGCTGTATGTGTGCCAGGCAGAAAAAGCTAGATCAGCACAAACAGTTTAAATACCAGGCACTGGCTAGTGCAGCCTAAAGTGTGGGTCCGAATTGGTTTAAGCTGATCCACACCAGAGCTGTCGGAGCCTGGCTTTGCATCACGTATATCCCTACCCCATCTCTTGCACCGGTGCCGGTGCTTGTTTGACTCCACAGGGAGCTAACCGACAGGGAAGATTTAGGATTTTTTGAGTTAGTTCTGTCTTTTCTGAACCACTTCAATGAGGGACCAGACAAGCATCGTTGCTGGCACAGAAAGGGCAGCAGCTGGTGGTACAGGGGCTGTGGCAGCCCCAGCTTAGGCAGGATTAGAATGCCATGGAACCGTGGTCTCATTTGGAGTATGCACATGAGCAACTCTGGGAGATGTGAGGGGAAGTACCTCTGGGCAGTAGGAGGGGCGTTGCAGTAATAATCTCTCCCAGTAGCGCAGCTGATCCAAAGACAATATTTGTCTGCAGCCTGAAATGAATTATAGAATAACTCTCTGAGCACATCAGAAAGATCTAAAAGTTTGCTGTCAGTGTTCTGTGAAACAAGTTAATTCGACGCAGGCTTTAAAGATGCTTCTTTTGCTTCCTCCCTTGCCCTGGCAGCCTGCCCCATCCTCTTTTGCAAGCCCTAAGATGTTCTCCCGCCCTGGCCCTCTTAGGTCATGGTGCGATGGGCACCCTGCCAAATGAAGCTGATCGTATAAGCTGCTACTGTCCTGGTTGTTGCTGGGACCGTTTGCATTATTTTTAATTCACTTCTGTGGTGCCCTCATTTTTCCTGCAGGAGCTCGGAGCGGGAGTGTGCTTAACTGTGAACTACAGTTCTGCAAATTCATGGTCTATTAGCACCTTTTCAAAGCTTCCCTCTCTGTTCTCTGAAGAATTGGAACACAGCTATAAAAAAACCACTCAAGGCTATGCACAGTGTCATTGTTTCAGGCTTTGTTTCTAAAATTACTGCTGAGATAGGTTTGTGTGCTTGCTTCCTTTCCCCGTGCCGTAGGTTTGAAAGCCACAGCATCAGTTAGTATAACACTGATGAACCTTAGGTAGATGTGACAGCGTAACGTGGATAGTGCATATACAATTTGTCAAAGCAGAGGAAATAACCCCACCTTGGGCAATTTTCAAAAGAAATACACCACAGTACTTGTCAGGTCTGGGTGACTACTCCATAAACATGCTACCTGCTGGCATACAAATATCACTTCGTATAAGGCAGACACATAGAAAAAGAAAAGGGAGAGTCAGGGCAAACTCCCTGATCTCGCCAAGTCCTACAAACCCGCAAGATCTCAGATAGGAAAATGCTAAAATACGAATCCTCCTGATTCAGGGTTAGCTACATTTATGTGCAGCCTCTCTGCATGTTTGCTTTGTGTTTCTGTTTTGGTAAAATAAGCGGTGCTGTGGTTTTTATTGGGATGTTTTAGAGAGCACATCTCCTGTCGTTGGTAGGGATACAGCATTAGGTTCTTTTTCATTTCCTTATTACTAAAAATTTCAGAATTATTGCTGCAGCTGGGATACTCACTTTGCAAAGAACAGCCTGCACATGAAGGGACTATGAGCTTCAGAATCAAAATAAAAAGCCTGAGTTACCACACAGTATCACTGAGGGTATAATTTTTATCTGAAATATCCATATTATTTTTTTTCAAGATACATCCGTGGGACTTTTATCTTTCATTGAAACAAGCAATGAAGGAATGATAGAGAGCAGGTGAATTGTACTAGAATTCCATGGTACTTATTACCCATATATGTATGGGGGTTTTGTCCTAGGATGTGTAAAAGAAACCAATAACTTTCCTAATACAGAAACATTATGACAGCTTTCAGCACAGCTTCTGTGTGTTCATAATAACAATGTGCTCACACTTGCACACATTTGTAGACCGAGCTATGAGAAGCATAGGGGCAGATGGAATAAAAATTATTCAAATCATAGCCACACCATGCAGCAAACTGTAAACCAGTTTCACTTTGTGATCCTAGGTGGTTTTCTTCCTCTGATGTTTCACTGGTAGTTCCCAGGTGTGTATGTGTGCGTATTTCGATCGTTAAGTCCACCGCCTCCATCATTTATACTGCAGGAGGATGGGGTTTGACTACATGAAGCAGAATGGTGTGGGAATGATGGGGAAACGCCTTATGTTGCCCTAGATTTTTTAATGTTAATTTTAGGAATATGTTGGTTTAGTTTGAACGGGCCTCCAGGAAGGGAAGTTATCCACGGGGCCATCCCTCCTCCTGCCAAAAGGCATGGGAAACGACGACTTAAGATAAGGCGTTCGCTTGTCACCTGGGAGTTGTTAACACAATGCCAGCAGGCTTGGCCGTGAGCACCTTGCTTTTGTCTCCTGCTGAGCCTTTGGTACTCCCTTAGCCAAAGAAATAAACGCCCAGGAACTCACAAAAGAAACTGAATTGGGCAGGATTGGAAACGATCCTTTTCAGAACCCGAAGGAACAAGGTTCTGTAGTATGGTCTGGGTATAGGAGGAGGCTCAGCAGTAGCAGTTAGTCATCAAAGGATTTTACAGAGAGGGGTTTTCTGTAGACTGAAATTTAACATTTGTGTAATTTCCAAGTGTCTCAGTCAGTGAAGCTTTTCTTCTAAGAAGGCATACATCGATGTATACTGTAACTGAGTGAGAAAAAGGAAAAGCTGGACATTGGGAAAGGTTTCCATTCTGAGCTCAGGAAAAGCACACTTTGGAACATCTTTGTGTATTTTATATTCTACAACACCACAACTGCGAAATGTGAAATTATTCCCACACCTGGCATACCTCATCGTTTTCACACATCAAATACATGCTCCAGTTGTTCACCTGGTAGGATGATGTGGAGCCAGAAGAACCAGGAAGCTTTTCATCCTTAATCTCTGGCTAGAGTATTTTGATGGGAAATCATTGGGTTGGAAAATTTTCGTCAGTGTTTCTGGTTACACAATCCAGAAACTGTAGGCTGACCAGTTAAGTTTGCTTTGCAAGACAAGAATGACAAATGCACTAGATCTCTCTCATATACTAGGTTTTCAATGAGTAAAAGTTGAAAAATGGATGGTAAGCAAATGTATCTTTGAGCAATTCTAACCAAACTATTTTTAAAAATAAAGTAACATTCAAGTGTATTCCAGAAGTTTCATGAGCATACCTTCCTATGATGTTAAATCTGTGTTATTGCATGCACAAGCATGTAGAGAATGGTAAAAAATAGAGAAATTACAATCACTTTTGATCAGTTTTACAAGTAAGTGCCCCTTTTTTTTTTAACTTGGTCATTTCTTATTTCTGTAATCTCAAAGATACGGCTCAGGGAAAGGTGCAGAGGCTCATGTTGCAAAGCATCTCCTTTTTGTTAAGCAGTGTTAGCAAACCTTTCTTGCTACCCAGTGCAAACTGACTACAGGAATTCTCCACTGTGTTCCCACATTCTGGTCTCTGCTGAAATAGAATAGAATAGAATAGAATAGAATAGAATAGAATAGAATAGAATAGAATAGAATAGAATAGAATAGAATAGAATCAACCAGGTTGGAAGAGACCTCCAAGATCATCCAGTCTAACCTATCACCCAGCCCTATCCAGTCAAATAGACCATGGGACTAAGTGCCTCATCCAGTCTTTTCTTGAAGACCTCCAGGGAAGGTGCCTCCACCACCTCCCTGGGCAGCCCATTCCAATGGGAAATCACTTTCTCTGTAAAGAACTTCCTCCTAACATCCAGCCTATACCTACCCTACTGCTGCTGATTCATCTAGAAATTTCTAACAGGTCCATGGACAAGAACATCTAATTCATTCACACGAGGACTCACTACCACGCAACACTGGCTTTTCTTTGTAAAACAAAAGCAAATATGATTATTTTCAAACAAAATAACTTCCAGTTGCCACAGAGGAGTTCTCCCATCTCCACTGCAGCGTTGAAACATGCCATTAAAACACATATGGTTGATATCCCCAGAAAAGATCTATACTGACAAAGACAGGTGAGATTGGAAAGAGTCAGTCTTCAGTTTAGGCTTTGCAAACTGTTGTCGATCGCAAATATGCTGCATATTCCAGAAGGCTACAAAGAAAATATTCCCTCTGAGACTCCCTGTATGGTGGACAAAAGACATTTCTGAGAACCTTTTAGAAAGGTTAGAATCAATAGTACATAGCATAAGCCTAATGTGCTACAGGAAGTCAACAACGAAGGTCAGGGCATGACTAAGTTTCCTTCCTAGCCAAAGTGCAATAAAATTCTCCAGATGGTTTTAGACATCAGACTGTTCTGTGCCACAGAGGAAGGAAAAATGGGGTTGTGGGTTGTGGCAGTCTAAAGTGAGGGATAGTTTGTTTGCAATCACAAGGATATGCAAACACTCTCTTAATGTAAGCTTTATTTAACTGTGCCAGTGCCTTCACTGGCCTGGACAATATTGCACCTCCTTTGTGATGGGGGTAGTGAAACATATATTTCTGGAAAAAGTTCACCTGTGATCAGGTTTGCAGATGGTAATGTCTATGTGACATACAACAGCGAGGAGCAGGTATCAGAGAGGTATGCACACAAGAAGAGATTCTTCTTCCAAAAGCCAATGTTTTATACATAAAAGTTAAGTTGACATTCATTTAATGTTGATATTCATTTAATGTTTTTCTAGCTATTGCTGTGCTTGGCTCAGAAGGCAGGCAGGATCTGGAATGTTGGTCAAGTCCAACAAAGAACAACAAAGCAACAAAGAAAATGGCCACCAGTTTAAAGGCCACACTTCATATAATTGTCAATTAAATGTCTAAGACCTTCTGCTATGGTGATTAGCAGTTGTCTGTTCTTCACCATTGTAAATGTTTATATCCAAATTAGAGATAAATGATTGTTTGTGGTCACACAGTTATATTCATGAGTTACCAGCAATTGTGTTAGTATTGAGAAAAAGTGCAAGGTGATTTAAGTACTCTTGAGTGAAAGCACTGTGGAAAATTGGCATGCTTCTGTAAGTTTGGAAGGTTGGGTTTTTTTAATGAATGACAACAGCATTTCTAACAGAAGTTTACTTCCAGAAGGCGTCAACACTTGTGTGACCTTCTTGACAAACACAAGCATTCTGTTAATGCTCAGTGCCAGTGACTTCAATGCATTTCCCTTGGGGGGAAAAAAAAACCAACCCAACAGCTCCAGAATGAAATTAATTTGTCTCCCAAACAATAAAATAGCTACTGACATAATTCTACACAGCAATTTGCAGTCCATCAAATGTTGTGCTGTAAATTTACTAAGAACTAGGAAGTGATTGGCTTATAAACCTTAATAAAACATTAAAACTTAGCTTTCTCTTAATGAGAGTTTAAATTTTTGCTCAGCTAAGCTTAGAACATACCTACACAGGGACACTAACTGACACAGCTATTATGGGATGAACAATTGTACAAAGCAAGTTTACAGAACTTTACAAAGCATCCTATAGGGATGCTTTATTTGATAATAAAGGTTGTGTTTAAGGCCTGTAACAATGACTTTGTTTCACAAAGTGAGTAGTGATTCCAGAATAAATGTATTTTTAAAGAAAAAGTAGAAACCTGTATGGTGAAAAATTTAGTAATGCCAGTCAGCAAACAGATTCTATCCTATGGGAAAGCTTAGCCAGAGTTAGTTTTCAGTAGTGTATGATGTGGATCAGGTTAAAATCAAACCACAAACCAGCACCAAAATGGGTATTGTAAAAATCTGTATTAATTTTTCATGATCTTTAGTAAGATAATTCCTTGTACATTTCCCTTTGTTGTTTAATGGGAGTTCCCTATGTACACCTGTGATGGTTTGGGTGTTCCCTGCTCCCCCACACTTTAGAAATCACCCAGACTAGACTCAGCTGGCTCTGGAAATTGATTGAAGCTTATATTTACAGCTAGCACAATAGACAAGCAGATATTTGCAGTATACACAGTTATATACAGAAATATACAAGGTAAAAAGGTATTAGAAAAACAACTCCCCTCCCAGAAACCTGAGTCCCCAGGAGGGGCTCTCAACCACCCCTTCACCTTCCCCCTACCCCTCTCAACCTTACCCCAGTCCCAAGGAAGTATGGAGGTTGGGCCAGGGGGTTAGGAAGCAAAGTGGATTAGTCCAAAATGGAGGGTGAGATTAGAAAGTAAGAACCAGCTCAGCCAGCAGCCCCAGTGAGAGACTCTCTTATCTGTGTTTTACTTTTATTCTTATACATCTCAGCAAGCCTATGAGGGAAGGAGACATGACCACTGTTTCCCTTTCACAGCCTGTAATCTAGTTCTTCTCACCAAAACAGTCTAGCTAGCTTCAAACTAGCACAACACCAAAAGAAAAATATCCTTGCTATTGGTTTGGACTCAGATGTCCAATTGACTGTTTGAGGTTAGTTGCCTGTGCTGACCAATAAGAGTATCAAGTTTATAAATAATTCACTTACCAAAACTGCATTAAGGTAGTGGTAACACTTTGCCAAAAAATCTGTGAAGGAAAGATTTCTCACATGCCTACCTACCCACCTGGAGTCAGGTTTGAGTCTGTGGAAGTGAATGGGGCTCCAGATGTGTTGCATCATCTCCAACAAAAGTTACACAGATTTCCTGCCTTGACTTCCCCAGGAGGTACTTAAGCAAGTGTTAATAATTGGAATATCATCTTGCAGTGGGTTTTGATTTCTCTGTTTGATTGGTTTTATTTTTGGAAGATTGAAGTTGGAAGCAATCTTCAACAGTCAACTTGTGTAAACCACCTGTACAAGGAGGGTCAGCTAGATCAGGTTGCTCAGGACTATGTCCAGATGGCTTTTAATCTTCTTTACCCTGGAGATAGAATACTTAACTGTCACTGGCCTTCTGTCAAGACAGCTTTAATTTAGAAATCTCTCTAGTAGTTTATTTCTCCTTATACTGTTCTATTTAAACTATAAGAAATACAATTTCATTTTCCCCTGACTATCCAAAAAAAATCCATGTTATAGTGAGTTTATTCTACTGGGGGAGGGATCCACCTTAACCCAGGACACATATTCATCCTAAAATTTATGTCCACCACTCACATCTTACCAGCAGAGTGAACATTGCACAGATTTCTGGAATATTCCTTTTCATGACACTCCTTTGTTGTCCCAGTTTCTGGCTCTTGCAGATCTTGGCAGAAAGGTTTGTGTTATCACACCTGAGCACAGCTTTGGGGCCTACACTCACATTGCTGATAACGTTACATTTTGCTAGCTCTCCATTCACAGACTCCTAAAAGAAGTGTAGTGGGTAGTTAACCTAGATGTGCTGTATACCTCAACCAAAATATCCTTGAGGATTAACTTGACTACTCACCTGCTTGAATTGTTTTTGGGTTTTGGTTTGGGTTTGGTTTTTTTTTACTGTATTCCTTTTAGTGTAGGAAGACTTTTGGAAAGCCAAACCCTTTTCTGAAAACCAAACACTTCTAGAGAATAAGTGAGAATCATTTGTGAGAATGATCTTAACCAAGGCTCTCCAGACCAATTAGTTGCAAGTTTTATGCCTGAAACCTCTGTGCAGGGGGTTAAGAATTTACTCCTTTGTAGTGTGATACATGTATATATAAAATGGATTTAAACTTTCCAGAGACTGAGAAGATAAAATCTGGCTGATGTTTCTAAGTGACTTAACTGTAATACTTGACTTAAACCACTCTAGTCTTGGACAGTCCTCCAAATGATATGTAAATAACTGCCACCTCAGGATCTTTAGCAAGGCTTAGTGCTTTGTATTTGACTTACTAAAAACTTATAATGATGGTTATAAAGTCAGAGGATAGAGCCACAGATACGCAGTTACACATGCAGAAGAATTTCTTATTATCATTTTACCTTTGCTGTGAATTTACAATTTGAGGATTTCCAAGAGAGAATATTTTCTGAGACAAATTTCATTGCCTTAGGCTTATTTTATTTTTTTTCAGTCTTTAATGTGATTTGCCATAGTAGAACCTAGGCATTTTCCATGTGGGTTTACTCTGCTTTCTGTGGCCTGCCAGGAATTAGTTTTAATTAATATGACTGGCAAATGCATTGTTGAAATAGTCGTGGCAGGCACACCTTTGTGTTAGCAGTTGAGTTAAACAGCCCCTTTTATCAGGGCTATTAGCACCTAATATTACTGTCTGATTAAAGATCATTCCTCGGATTATCCAGTCCCAATACTTCCACAGCCCTCCAGACAGGTGCTCAAATAAGAAAGTATGCTAAGTAAATTAGCACTAGTATGGCATAGTCATTGCTTTGTCTTGTCTGTGGAGAAGGAAAATGTTTCTGAAGTGTTGGGTAGGTTGTGGAGGGTTTTTTTTGTCCCTCTTAAGCAGCAGGTTAACTTCAACAATCACTGTAGATTTGCATTGCAAAAAAAGGAAGATCAGCACTATGACCTTTCTTCTGCAGCTGACCTGACCTTCCTGTCTCATGCAAGAATACTTAGCCTTTCCTCCACTCAGGCTGGTTAGGAGCATAAGTGCACTTTTACACGAAAAAGTTTTTGGATGTGTTTGTTGGGGATGTTTTGGGGTTTTGTTTGGTTGTTTGTTGCTGTTGTTTGTTTGGGTTTGAATTTTTAGGCTTGGTTTGGGTTTTTTAAATGGATTCATTTTAATTTTTTTAAATGTTTTATTTTCCCCCTCTCCCCCCCGGGGTGGGAGCAGCATGTAATGTAGACAGCCTGTGTCTCTAGAAATGCATTTTATTTTCAATGCCTGCTTCTAGACTGGGCTCATAGGTAAACTGGAAATGTGTAACCTAAGCAGGCAGGAAATCCCACCAGAGTTCACAGAGCAGAGCTTAGCTGACAGCTCACTTTTTTTTAATGGGTGAAATGAAACCTTGACATTAATGAGCACAGCCCCCCTGACTTCAGTGGAATTTTGCATCCTTATACCAGTCAGATTTCTGGCTCAATTGTGTCAGATGGCAATTTATAGTACCTTTCATGTCCCCCTGAAAAGCTATGTGTCCTGTGTAGCCTGGGGACTGTTTCTGCCAACAAGGCTGCAGAGCAGAAAATAGTGGGCTGATGACAGACAAGACCCCAAAGTTTTTATGTGCCTTGAAACAGGAGCAGTATGTCTTCTCCCTGTTGATTTCTGTTACCTTTAAAAGGGCAAAAAGTTTAATTTAAGTAGCTGGAATGAGAACTAGCCCATGGGTAGGGCTGGCATTACACTAGGAACTATCTGAATAGTGCTTATTGTAGGATAAGGAATGCCTGTGAAGGAAGCACAATAAAATAAGCCTTATTTATTGTTGAAGTGTTATTTTTGGTTTGCTTCTCTCTTTGGAGAGGGTGTCAAAAGGTCAGTGTCAAGTGGATTTGGATGTGCACTACCTCACATTGCTTAAAAACCCATGCTAAAAAAACTTCTCAGGTTGTGTCTGGTTAGATGGACTCAAATGCCTAGGGACTCTCACTTTAAAAAGAGAAGGGATCTCCCTTGGAGCCTCTAATGCAGTCTTGCTCTGAACAGACCACCTCTTAAGTAGGAAAGTGGTGACATGTAAAGGGAGCTTTAGAGATGCAGCACAACATTATGAGCCAACTCCCTTCCCCCCCACTGCCAACCCCCTGAAGCATCACACTCTGTAAAAGATGCATTAGATTTATCAATAGACCTTTCTTTATTCAACTGTGCTGCGATTCCTTTTGGGAAAAATTGGATTTTCATCAAAGACACAGAAGGCTATAAAATTGGAAGCAGATGTGAAGTTGGATTTGATAGCTCTAAGCACTTTTGAACAAACCCAGCCTTATGTGCCCCTTGCTGTCTTGCCCCTTCTAACTCCCTTGCCTGCTTTTTCTATTTTCCAGAGAACCAGGAGGTGCATTGTGACTAACTGATCAAAATGTAAACTTCTTCCCTACTGCATCATACATTTCTTCATCTCCTGACTGTTCCTGTATTCTTTGGAAGACATGTTTCAACAATAACTTCAGTATTTTGTGTTTTGTTAACAGTACAAACAAATACAGGCAGTGCTCTACACAGAGAGGCTGAATTTAGTCATGGTTACTAGTACTTTTGCTAGCCTGGGTGAATTTTTTACTGGCCTGGATATGTTGATACCTTATTGATTAACTGGCATATTTTAGTTTATTGAAAATAAGCTTTTATTTCATTTATTTAGAGAAAAATCTGTCTTCTGGCATACTGATGGTGTTATTAATGGAATTAAAGAACTGGAAGGAGGAGTACAATTTTAAAGCTTATTCATTTTTTTTTGGGTGCATTTTTATTTAGTGACTTTGGTGCCGTGGAGTGTGCTGCAATAAGAAGAGGAGCCAAGCAGAGGATTTATGATGTTATTTGTTGGTGATGTTGCCTCAGTTCTGATTCACAGCAGAACTGAGCCTGGGCCCTGTGAAGTGTGGTTTCAAATCCACAGCTTGCCCAGCTTGATCTAAGACTTTATAATGTTTAGCTTTGCATTTTGTACCTGCTGTATGTGAACATGTGGTCTCTTAGGAGTTATTTTTTCCCCAGTGCAGGCTAGTACATGATAAAGAGAGTCCCTGGTGCCATTGCACCTGGTGCCTCCTGAGAGCAGCATCACAATTGCTCTGTTGGGAGCCGTCAATAATCTGTTTCAGGCCTTTGATGCACTGATAACTTGGTCTGGAAATGCTGTGCTCCTGCAGGACCTGGATGGCCATGAGCCTGGAGGACCAATCTCTGTCACTGAAGGGTTAGCACAAGGCAAACTCTCCACTTTCGTGCTTCAAGAACTGAAATTTCTATTTATCCTTTCCCTGTCCTCCCATTACAGAGCTATGCATGCTTTCACTTCCTAGGTCTTCTCCCCAAACTGCCTGCTACATGCTCCCTTCCAGCTGTCCCACAACTCATCAAGGACCTGTTCAGCCCTCTCCTCAATCCATGTGTCTGCTACATGCTGTGCCTGTGCCTTCTGTATCTTTTATAAGCTCCACTTCCTTCACAGGGTCACCCAATTTGGCTGGCTTGTCTTCTTGATTTCCTCACTCCTGGTGCTAAGGACAGTTGATGAGACACGAAGAAAGTGGCAGGGGCTGCTAAATCTGAACATTTCTCCTGCTAAGCTTGGAGCAACTCTGAAGCTATATTAAACATGAGAAGTAATTAACATGCCTTTTTCTTTTTAATGGTAAAATGGCCTGCTAGAGATCTCAGAGCGTGGAGTTCTGACCCGGAGATTTGGTTTTGAAAAAGCACAGTGGAAGAGGGAAATGGCAAATTTTGGATAAAATATTACTTTAAATATTCCTTATGCAAATGCAAATCAATACCTTTGTTTGGACAAGGTGCACATGAATCATAGAATGGGCTAGGTTGGAAGGGACCTCAAAAATCCTCTAGTTCCAAGCCCCTGCCATAGCCAGGGACACCTCCCACTAGAACAGGTCGCTCAAGGCCTCATCCAACCTCATCCTTGAACACCTCCAGGGAGGGAGCATCCACAGTCTCCCTGGGCAACCTCTGCCAGTGTCTCACCACCCTCACTGTCAAGAACTTCTTCCTAACGTCTAGTTTAAATCTCCCCTCTTCCAGTTTAAACCCATTACTCCTCATCCTGCCATTACAAGACCTTCTAAATAGTCCCTTCCCAGCCTTCTTGTAGGCCCCCTTCAGATACTGTAAGGCCATTACAAGGTCTCCTCGAGCTTTCTCTTCTGAAATGTGATTGTTTTGTGACAAGCAATTGTGTCAAACTGGGAGATCAGAATTCAGACGCTACAGTGCAAAAGAGAAGAGATCAGATTCAGCCTATGGAGGAAGCTATTAGTGTAAGGGTGAACCTGCTGTTGAAAAGTGCACAGTTTATGCAAAAAGATTTTCCTGACTGCGGGGCCACTTATTGAATTTCCACAACTCATTGCACATAATACTGCACAAATTGCTTGTGGATTTAAGTGACACTCCCAAAAGTCTGATAGAATGGATTGGGATCCAGATTCTGTTCTTGACCTCACCCACAGTTTCTGTCTCATAAAACAGAAAAAAAAAGTTGGGGTGCAGATGTACTTTTCCAGAAGTACAGGGTTACCATCAGTCTCTGGCTTTTTTCATAATGATTAACAGTGAATCACTGGTTTTTACAAGTCCCACTGCATTCACCCTATGCCAGGTGTCGCAAGAACATGAGAACATGTACCAGTACGAAACTGGCTGAACAGCTTCTTGGTAGTAGGAGTCTTGAGAAGGAACTACTTGAGTTTAACCTTCCTAGTATGGATAAGATACAGTCATCTTCTTGAGCATAATTATCTTTCCACCCCCACCTTCTCAGCCTTTCTATATTTCCCAGTAGGAGGATCAAAAGAAAGTTAGTTAACTGCAGTGTTTATTAGATAATCCAAAGGAGACATGAATCTGGAGGACAGTATTACCAAATAATTAATTAATGGGTTAATTCCACCCTCATTTATCTGATTGACTTATGATTGTTGAGTATGGGTTTCTCAGCCTAAATCCTAGTGCAGAGTACTCCTTGCTTGAGGAGAATGGTCCTGGAGAGGAAGAAAGAGAGGTGAAGGAAATGTGTGTGTTCTTCAGCACACTTGATACCCACTGATAAGTGTTAAGCAAAATTACTGTTTTCAGCATTAAGATAACAGTGAGTTGCTGAAAAGCTGAGAAAACACTAAGGGGAAAGCTCACCTTAATTTTGTATATAGGTGCATAGTTGCTTAGGAAAGACTTGCACTGAGGCTTGTTCCCTTATTCTGGAATTACTACATTTGGTTCCTATTTCTCATGTCATCTCCATCTTTTGGCTGTTCCAGGTGATCACTGATAGGTCACTAGGAAAGCAAATCTTTCTTCTCATCAGTGCATTTCCTCCTGTGCTGCTCTGCCAATAGCAGTGCTATTGGTGGGTACGTACAGAATGGAAACAGACCATACAAGGGAGAATTGGCACGGAAAGAAATAGGTTGGTGAGCAATGGGACTAATAAAACATAATTTCCATTGTTGTGGTGTCCTTTGCCCCTTCTTCTTCACAATGACCTTTCTCCATGTCTTTCATGACATGTTGTTCTGTCGGGACCGGTGTGCATGTTGCCTAGCTCAGCTCTCTACATGCCCAGTACAAGCTGGGCAATTTGTTGCTGCCAGCTGCAGCAGCTGAGCTCTGCCTGCTTTTCCCTCAGAGCAATCTCTAATTTGGGTTGGCTAACAACTCAGAAAGTTTTCTGAGAGGGAGACTGGGAGAGAGTGAGTGAGTGGGAAGAGGTAAACAGATGGAAAAACACAGATAGCACAATCATTTAAGCCTCATTACCTACAACACTAATTAAAAATTACCATTAATGAAAGTTTATTCAGAATGCAGCAATGAGATGTCAAAGGTGCAGCAGTACCTGCCATGCTTTTGGGACATTGTGCAGTTGCCTCTCCCTCCCACCCCTGTGCTTTAATTATAGTTCCAGTAACTTTCAAAATCTCTTTGTCAGTGATCATAATCAACATCCAAACTGGACTCACCATCCAAAGTCCTTTTAATCCCTTGCAAGAGGCTGAGGCTGATGTGTGTTGAATGCTATCTCTCTTTCTCCATCTTGACAAAAGTGGGCATCCTATGCTTTTCCTGGGAATGCCTTTCATACAGACTTCCACATACTGTTCACCCTATTTGGGAGATTACATTGAGATAGTAACAAGAAATGATGTAATAGTAGGTGAGAAAAAGAGATGCTGTAATAGTTGTGCTCTGCTAGCCAGTTTCTGAACATTTTACAACTGACAGCTTTACCTTATTGGTTTTTTTTATTAGAAATTATAAGGCTATGTCTCATTCTATATATGTAGCATCTACATTCTCTAGACAGGTCAAAGATACACACAGGGTAATGGACATTCAAGCAGATGTATGCTGTAAGTTATGGTATGGATTAGGTGTGCAGAAAGGAAATGGTGCCTCGTTACCCCAAGGACCTTAGCACAAAATCACACTGTATTTACATTTTAGAATGTAATTTGTGATTTTTGTTGGAACCTAATTTGTGATTGGAAGATACTAAGTAAATAAGGAGAAATTTCATTCTGAAAGAGGGCAACATTTTACCATTTATGCCTAAAATTAGGCAGCTGAGCAACTCCGAGCCATTTCAAGTTAACTGGACCCAGAGATGCTGCTCCCAGAGAAGCCAATTGTAGTTATTTGTGTGGAAGTGACCTTAAGCACCCAAGTTTGAGAATGCTTGTTAATGTTTTTATCCTTAACGTTGCTTTAATCCAACATCTTGCTGACAGATTCAGGACTTTTGTAAAGGTGCTTCAAGAAACTTATCTAAATGTTTATTTAGATCTAAGCAAGTGAATTTCAAATGGTGTGGCCAGTTTCTGCACAGAGACATATAAAATACTCTGTGTTTGCAAGTATTACCCAGTCTCTCCTGACCTTTAGCCCACATAATAAGGTTGCTATCCCAATGTGTCTGCTTAAGAGAACTCAGCATTTAAACATCTATTTCGGAATTGATTTTCTTGACTGATACTGTTCATCTTGTCTGAGGCCCAACATGTCCTAGAAGAGAGTAAAAGGAGTGTTTGCCTTCTAAGGGTTGTCAAACTAGAAAGAACAACTGTTTCTCAGTTTTGCATGTGTCAGCATAATAGAAGCTTAGTCATGCAAATCCTTATTACTTGGCAGTTCTGCAGCAGGGAAAAACAGAATGTTACCGTATTTTGTCACTGTTTGTAGTTAAAAGTATGCCTTTCATTGTGCTTTTTAAGAACAGATGCCAAGACAATCTTGAAAACATAAATAAATGGTAATTTATTTGTTTCTGATTTAAAAAAGGGGTAAACAACCTCTTAGCTAGTTGCATGTGTTGGTCTTCATTTCCATAAACCAATATGAGCTGTGCGTATGCTTCCTTCCAGTTCCATGGGGAGGAATAAAACAATTATTCAGTTAACTACAGATTTTATTTCACTGTTATCTAATGATTCTAAGTGTGGTAGTATAATACAGGCTTTCAAATCAGCAAGGATTTCTTAGCCTTTTATGGGTGTACAGTATATCGTAGTATGTTGAGTAAATGAGCTGTGATAGAGCAATGTTTTCTCTTTTGTAGTCAGTGGACACACTTAAGAACCTATCTGGAGAAAAGCTGGCTTTAGAAACAGTAGCAGATTAAGACAAAAGGGAATGCAAGTGTTAGGTACGTTTTGGGGTGTTCCTTACAATGACAAAGAACCAAGTTTATTAGGGGAAATGCCTTTTCCTTTCTGGTCTTTTCATTCTGGGACAGTGTTGACCGTGAGAAGATATGTCTGGTAATTACTGTTGGCCCTATCAGGGCAGGTCTAGCCATGACTCACCACAGTAAAAACTGGCTGGGTCAAAGTCACATACTTCTTCTGAACTAATGCAAAGGGGGTTGTTTGTTTGTTAGTAAAGTTTTCCCTTCTGGCTTCTTTGTGCAGTGCTACGTCCCTGGTTTACTGGTTTGTTTGTAGAAATGTTGAGAAGGGGGTTCAGATGCTCATTTTTGCTTCTGTGCTGTATTCAGGTACCTCTACTGAGATTGTGAGCACTCTCAGCAAACCAATGAATGATATAGACTTCATCATTATTTTCACAACCAACAATCTAATTTCTCTCATTAAAATATTCCAATTAGCCTCAAACCAGCACAAGTATACAAGAATGACATGATAGAAGAGTCAGAAGACATTCACAATTCTGTCTTTATAACAAATCTTGAGTGCAGGTCAGTAAATAATATCTGGTGCCTCACAGAGAGCAGTAAGAATGAAGAAGAAAAAAGTTGAACATTGGTGTGCGTATTAGTTAGCATCCAGTCTGTTCACTGAACGAGGAAATGGCTTTAGGAAAAAATAGCCATGTCATCCCTAGTCCTGATGCAATGTGTATGCCAAAGGCCCTGAAATCCAATTGTCTGGGAAGTCTTGGAAGGTTGTAAGTTTTGAGTGATTGACTTTCTCTCTGTAATGTCCTTTTAATATGATTTTTGGAATGTGATTTGCTACTTTGTATTATCTATAACTCAAGAGGTAGAGGAGGTGAAATGCATAAAAATAAAGTAATCCTACTGAAGGAAAGAAACACCAAATTATTTTCTTAAACCCTTGGATAACTTTCTGTTTTGTCTACAGAATAATATTTTTTCCTTGGAGAGGAGAAAAGGTATCAGACATAGCAATTTCACTGGGATAGAAAAATCATCATGTAAATAGCCTTCTGTGAATGACATTTTAGGCAGCTCAATCACTATCCTGACAGGGAAAAAAACAAACAAACCAAAGAACAGATAAAAGTCCCTCAAAAAACAGTTGTTAATTCAATGCACCTCATTCACTGCAAATATATTGGGATCTCCTAATAGAGACATGCTGCTTAGAAAAGAGTGAGAATCACTGGAAGAGACCTTAGAGATCATCTAATCCAACCTCCCTGCTATGGGCAGGGATAGCTCTCCACTAGACCACATCAGTCAATAAAGTAAACCTTAAATTATTCTAAAATCATAACCATTCGTATAGCAATACTAATGGTTGATTAAAAATTGGCATGGTTTCTTTTCTCCTCCCCCTCTACTCTGCCCTGGTGAGACCTCATCTTGAATAATGCCTTCAGTTTTGGGCTCCCCAGTTTCAGAGGGATAGGGATCTGCTGGAGAGGGTCCAGTGGAGGGCTGCAAGGATGATTAGGGGACTGGAGGGCATGGCTTATGAGGAGAGGCTGAGGGACCTGGGGCTTTTTAGTCTGGAGAAAAGAATACTTAAGAGGGGATTTGCTTATCTGAAGGCTGGCCAGGAGACAGGGGACAGGCTGTTTTCACTTGCTCCCTGTGATAGGACAAGGAGCAACGGGTGTAAGTTGCAGCAAAAGAGGTTCCGCCTCGACACAAGGGGGAACGTCTTTACTGTAAGGGTCACAGAGCACTGGAAGATGCTCCCCAGGGAGGTCGTGGAGTCTCCTTCTATGGAGCCTTTCAAGGCCTGTCTGGATGTGTTCCTCTGTGATCTGTGTTAGATGGTATTGCCTGCTCTGGCACGGGGGGTTGGACTCGATGATCTCTTCGTGTCCCTTCCAACCCCTAACATCCTATGATCCTATGAATATAGGATCCATATCCTTAATAACAATTATCATACGCAAGTGCTTAGCACTTTTCAATCGGGTTTCAGAGAACTCTGCAAAAATGTCACTATTTTGTAGCTAGGAAAACAGCAGAGAAAAGTGAGGAGAGTGGTTAGAGCATCACAGCATGTCTAAAGAATTAATGTTCTGCCCACAGCCTGTTGCCTCCTGACCTCACTGCATCAGAGCTGCTTTTTGAGTGTTTGGTATCCTTAGACGTGTCTCACAGGTCTGCAGCATGCTCCTGCACAGCGAAATAATAATGAATTTTGAGTGTTCTTTCTACCTTGGTAGAAAAGTGATTCGAAAGTTAAACAAAGAGGAAAGTAAAGAGTTGAAGTAGACCTGTAGTTTGCCAGCACATTTAACACAATTGTCAGCGTTTAATTAGGAGACATTTAAGGCTAATTATTCCAGTGTAGCATTTGAGGTTTGTCTTCAGCCCTACACAAAAAGGTGAGAAAAGCTTCTACCCTGACAACAAGTTGTGAAAACTTGGAAGTCTCCTGAACAGCGCAGGTTTAAAGGTACACACAGGCACCAGGCACCAAGTCTTCTAGCAGCTGTGTTAGTTAGCTTAAACCGTCCTAACAGTAATGGCACTCACTTTAACTTCAAGAGGTTTGGGAGTGTTTCTGTAAGAAAGCTTTGCCAGCAAATGTGGGGGAGCGGTAACCTCTGCAAAGAGCTAGGGCTGGGGCTATAACCTTCCCTTGGCGTGTCTGCATCCAGCAGGGAATATCTGTTCAAAGCCCAACTTCCAAAATGTACAGAACAAAGGTATAGTTTAAGAAAATTGCTTGCATACTAGCTAAATAATGGAATGTGTTTGGATTCTGTTGATTGCACAACCACACAACTTTTGTTCTCCTTACTGAAGTAGGATTAATTTATTCAGAAAGCTCAAGATTTGGATTTTCAGTTTGTCTGTTTGATTTAGTTTGTGTAAGTAAAGAAAACAGAGCTTAGGTCATGTAAGGCTCTCTTAGCCTAGGAAAATACTTTCATGTTGCTCAGATTTTTTTTTTCATCAAGCTGTCTATGGGTCAAGATGATATGTGCAAAATATTTAATGATAAAATACTCCCAAAGTATGCCATGATTTATTTGGTATCATTTAGATATGCCAAGCAGATGGGAGTATACACTGCTCCCATTAAGTGTTTGAGGTTTGAACACATGCTCTTGAAAAATGAGCAGTGATAAAGTTGCTTCCAATATTTCATGTCTTACTGGGTACTGCTATCCATTAATTTCTTTATTGACTAAACAGCCTCATGAACCTCAGCTAGACAAATTGTACTTCTAGTTTAAGACTGACCAAAACTGCGCTCAGAACATGCACAGTGCTTTATGGAACTTCAGCTTATCACAGTTCTTTAGGTCAGTTATTTGAATTCAAATGATATTTTGTACTTATTTTCATAAATAAATAGGAACCAAGTTTGGAAAGTTAAGGTGAACGATCCATGAAAATAATATCCTCTTTTTTTTCCCCTGAAAGCTGATCTAGCAATACTTTTGTCTGTGAAAGAGTAGCACCTGCCCAAAGAGGGTAAGATCAAGCTGCGTGTTGATTCCTGCACTTCTGAGCATTCCTGAGTTAAATCATTCATTTATTAGCCACGGAATAAGCCAGCACTGAACAATCCTTAAAATAACCCAAACCTTGGGTAAGGGCATTTTGTTATAAAAAAGAAGAGATGCAGAAGAGCCCTTGTAAATATATCATCTATCACCAAAACACAAATATGTAATTTGTCAGTATGTTTTTGTAGACAAGAGGAATCAAAGGTCTTTTTTCTTCCTACCTTTGAGGTTATAGCTGTAACAAAATACCCCAAATGTCATTTATTCCCCTCTGCACTTCTTTCACTATGAGTCTCCAAAGCAGCAAGCAGCAGCGCTTCTGGGGAAAAAACCCAAAAGGATGTCAGAGTATCTGAAAACTGTTCTGAGTACTGCAGATGGTGAAATAAGAATGAAAGTAATAGAAATATGATAAATGATGTCTACCGAGAAAGCTCCCACAGAACTGCTGAGTGAGGATCACTGACACTCAGCATCACGTCATTATGAAACTTGGTGAAGATGAGTGATTGGGAGATTTCTAATTAGATAGTGCAGCCAACCCTGATAGGTGATGTTTCCTACGTGCACCACTTAAGGGGGGTTACGGCAGAGAGCTTGGCACGTTGTTTTCCCAGTGAAATGGCCAAGAAAAGATACAGAGTGGTAAAAAGACATGGCAAGTTTTTGAGATGAGTCTTTTGGTTTGTGATCTGCCCAGTTCTAAGTTATTCGGCACAGTCTTGAGGGAAAACAAAGTTGTGTTCTCTGGAAAGCTGAGTGGTATGTAAATACTCAGTAGAAAGAGGTTTCATCACAGTTTCTACTTGCCTCGATTGTGCCATTTGGAAGATGATAAAATGAACACCTCATTCTAACTGCTCTGCTTTGCACACATTGCGGGAAGGAGAGTGAAAAAGCATTCAGAATTTGTAACTTGCTGATTATTAAAAACCTCCCTTTGTGCTTGCAGCAGCAAACTGCATCACTTTATGGAGGAATTTTCTGTTTACTTTGCATGTAGCTGTTCTTTCAGAAATGTGTTTTTTAATACAAGACAGTGTTAGTGGCTGCCATCAGATGGTTCTTACATCTGTAGAAAGTCTCAGGTCTGCCTAAAGTTGTACAAGGTGCGAAACAGCTTTGCTTTGGGCTAAATGATAGGCATATCTAAACACAGATTAGGTGCTTGTAGGAAGGCAGCAATGAAGCCAAGCAGAGGCTGAGCAGAATTAGGCCATGCAGTCTGAGAGGCCGTTTCCAAATGCTGCAGAAGAAATTAGTAAAGTAAGAAGCTCAGACCATGGCTTAGGAGTAAGAGGAGAGTTGAGACCCTTCAGGGCTTATGACTCAACAGCCAGGGAGGCTTGGGCATGCTGAGCAATGAAAGTAGCTGTTGTTGTTTGGGTTTTTCACTTTGTGTGGTTATATACTTTGGGAACAGCATTGCGTAAAATATGTCTGCAGTGAACACCTGTTTGTATTTGCAGCTTCTTTCTCAGGGATGTAGCCCATGGCTAGTGGTGCACAGACAGCTGTGCAGGATACATATCTGGGCATCAGGCCATGGCAAGAACCAGTAACGAAATACTCTGCTTCTGGTAGAATTCGTGATACAGTGGCCAGAGAAGAAGCACTAACAACTTTCTTATCTTTGAGGCAGCAATGAAAGCTATATAGGCCACTCTTCAGAGAAACTGTTGAGTACTGGTTTAAAGAAAGCATCTCTGTTACTTAGCAAAAGTAACAGACAGCTTGAAGATAAGCATTTACACTTCTAAAGACTGTCCAGCTAGACAAGATATTCCTTCACCTTGATGCAATTCTTTCCAGATATTTACCTGAGTAGTAGTTTGGTAAAGCCCAGTAACTTGGCTGCAAACAGAGTCTTTTGAAAATGCAGTGTTGAAATGGCAAAATTCTGGGTGGGTACATTCAAAAGTTGAGAGCTGCTTGTAAACTTGTACCAGTTACTATTCATGAGGAAGTTGAGAAGAAAAAAAAGCACTGAGCGGGGAACATCAGTGCTAAGAATATTGTCAAAACACACCTAGAGAAATCAGTGCTCTTTTGCAATTATGTTATTAACAATACTATTGGGGGTTTTATTGCAGCTGGGGTAATAGCTGAGGTTTCCAGAGAAGTCACTGGAGCTGTGTATGATTCTGAGGTCTGATGCTAGCGTCTTGAATGAAAAATGCACTGTATTGTAACAACAGTGAATATTGTGTATGCAAGAATGAAAAATGATTGCAAGCCATAACCCGTCCGCATCAAAGTCAGCAAGGAAAAGATGTGTTGTACCCTGTATTATTTGTAAAGTAGAACACAATCATACAATTAAAGGCCTGTGTCATAGTGGACACACATAGTGAAAGCACTGCGACCTTGATATTCTCTTCATGTACCAGGCACAATGAGCTACTCATTTTTTGTGTGTCTTGCTGTGCTAGCAACTCCACTGAAATGATGGAATAAAATGGATAGGCATGGTATGATGTCTTCTTTCCCAATTGCAAACCACTCTAGGGTCTTCAGAAGAAGGATGCTCAAGAACTGAGCTTTTATTAGACTTAGGGTGGAGGAGTGTGTGTGCGTGTGGGTGGTGAGGCAATGGAGACTGATATCATGGGCCCCCGTTCAGATGGCATTTGTTTAAATCTATCACATCTGAGTGGGGCACTTAAAGACATGTTTATTGCCAAGCCTATGAAACCTTGTTGAATAAGTTCAGCATCAGCTGAGTCAGGTGAACGCTTGTATGAAGCTTGTCATCTTCTCGGCTCTATTAGTCTACAGCCTGGGAGACTTAACTGCGAACAGAGAAAACTTGGCAATGGAGCTGGCTTCTTACCCTGATAAGTTGTAGCAGACACATGGGTGATGCTGCCTGTTAATTTAGAAGGCATTTAACACTTAATCATGCTAGTCTGGTACAAGCCATCAAGGACGCTGCTTTCTGCAGCCTCTAATTGGGTGCCATCAGTAATATAAGCCTAAAATCGTCCCAGTCAGCAACTGTATTGCCTATTCAGCATGAGCTTGTACCCACTGGGGAATCAGACATAGATAAGCAGGAGAGAGGGAGAGAAATCTGAACATATCTGGGAAACGAGCGGCATGTCAGGAGGACAGAGTATGTCTAGATTTATATGCTTTTTGGCAGCACTAGTGAGCTATTAATCATTTCTCGTGAATAGGACTCTTGTAAATCAGAGGTAGGAAACACATTTCATGGATAATCATGGCAAAAATGTCAGCTTTGCTATTTGGTCATATGCTGATAGGATGCTTAGCACTGGAGCGGATGCAATCACACGTATAAAATCAAAATAGTACTCCCCTTAACATGATGAGTGGAAAGCAGGGAGGCAGTAAAGAGGTGAACTTTTCACCGGGGTTTGAAAAGTCGGCAGCTAATGTGTAATAACAGAAAGGGAGACCTATAGCTTTTTTTAAGGTGAAGCTTTATGGAGGGAGCCAGGGCTGAGTTCTAGTCAGCATCTGGATATAACACAACACATGCAATAAGACACACTGTGCATCATTTTAACAGCTGGCTGATCAGTTCATGGTTTTCCTTTCCTTTTATTGCCCTGCAATTTACTGTATATGGCCCTTACGTGCAAATACTGCATTAGTCACAGGGTTGTATATATCATGAAGCGTACTGAATGTGCTGTCAGAATTAAATATTGTTAGAGTAATGAGCAAGGGTGGGGTGTTTTAGCTTTATCATTGGAAGCAGAATTCAGGATGAAGAGTAAAAGTAGCTGGAAAGCAAAACATGGAAGGTCTTACTTCAAATTGTGCAAGGCAACTGGCTCTGATGTGTGAAACTCATCACTCGGGAACTGACATTTAAAGAGCTCTTAGAAGCCAGTTCTGTGTGAGGGAGGAGCCTCACCCAGGGCTTTCCAGAGCGTTCCTCGCTCTAACCAGTTGAAGCTGAAAAGAACTGGTGGCTAAATGTGGATTAATGCAAAGTTATTCTCAGGTTAAATATAATGGCATCCTTAGCATGCTTTTGGCTTAAGAAATTTTCTAACACTTGTTTCCTTGAAGGAGCATCCCTTTGCTCTCCCACTTTGTTTCGTTGGCCTCCAGTCCTACACTGCTTCTCTAGAAATTAGCAACATGCACAAATGGAAATGCCAAGTAACTTGCTCAGGTTCATGTTTGTAGCATCAACACTCAGAAATAATTTTCTCAGATGTCCCCCAGGTTTGGATGCAGGCTTGGATACCATTTGTAGGGGTCCTGCCCTATCCAGGCACTGGTGTGGAGGCTGCTGGGTGACTTTCCTGCGCTGCCGGTCTGAATGTGCTGAACCTGTGGGAGACTTTTGACTGCATTTCCTGGGAGTTGTGGGAAGAAAGGCCAGGCTTGTGAAACTCCCTGGGAAACATCCATAAATCCCCATGAATCACAACCACTTTTACATTTCCTTTCAAATTACAAGTCATGGTGTTTGCTAAGGGAGGAAAAAAAATCAGAAATAGTGCTTTGAAAAGCACTCTTGAGTTAGGCTGTAAACAAAAGTGTCCTGAAAGTGACCAGTGCCAGTGTTTTTCTGTATTTAGGTCGGCCCAAGACAAATTGGGTCAGAGCCAGGCTTGAGGCTGGGATGTGCTGGCTCTATAGACATCACTATGTTTACTGCTTTCAGTGTGTTGAATGTTGAAGACTCACCCTGAGATTCCTCATCTCTCCCCTTAAATAACATCCATTGAATTATACAGGAGTATTTCCTTCCACAAGGCTAAAATACTGCCCTGTGTTTTCAGGGTTTGTTTGTTTGTTTTGGTTTGGGTTTTTTTGTTATTATTTTAATTCTTGCCATTTTCAGGGCTGTGAAGCATGTTTACAGCTGTGGGGATAAGTTTGTCCTCAGATAACTTCTATCCACCAGAAGGGGTGCTTTCAGCATACTTGGTTTCTCGGGCAGTCTTAATTCGCTATTGCCTGGTGGTGGGGAAGCAGAGAAAGCATTTGCTTCTCCTTCTCCCTCTTACTTGAAAGTCAGTGTGTCACATCTACACTTCACATTTATGGCATTCCTATGGTTGCTGCAATTCAGAACAATTAACCAAACAAGCAAACCAACCATCAAACATGCTTCTTCCAAACAGATATTTCAACATCTTTTCTTTCTTTCCATTTCCCCCCACTAAAACACTCCCAGTAGATGTCACTTCATTCATTGCTGTGAAATTAGTTTTCTGTTTAATATCCCCAAATCTCAGTTATAGACTTAGAAGTTCTGTACTTTCTGTTATCACTGTCCCAGGAGGGAGGTTAAAACACCAATAAATTTTGGGAAATGTTGAGGAAAGACTGTGGTGGGAGTCAAGCTGTAAATATACTATGCTGACCTGATTTTTTTGGTTGCTGTTTTGCCTTAGATGCAGGCTAACACTTTTCAGCTGCCTTTTCCATTTGCTCACTGTTGCTACATGTTAGACCTCCTTTTATTATCATCATTTTTGCTTCTTCTGTGAGTGATTACTTTTGTTAAATTATTTTGCCTGTTTTGTCAGAGTGGCTCTGGACCGCTAGAGAGGGAGCAGCAAGAGCACAGGTTTAAGGGAAAACGCTGAGGGAAGTAGGAGTAAGCATGAGAAAAACAGATGCTTGTTTCGTTGCAACAACCCCTTGTGCCTTTGCCAGTGGGTTTGTACAAAGTCGGCTCATATGATGTCTGCTGCTGGGGCATGAGAAGAAGAAGTCCATGCCTCAGTCACTGCTGTTTGATAGCTTGGTGTGCCAGTGCCGTGATGGAACTGCAGAGGTGGTGTGAAGTCTGCAAGCAGGTATTGGTACCCTGCTCTGAGGGATGTTGCCGCACCGCGGCAAAAGAAATCAGCCACTGAATCTGTGTGTCTTGGAATGGTGCTCGGCATAGTCCTGATTAGCCGTGAAGGACGCCTGCTACTTTCTGGTGCAATCTGACATGCCCCAGAAACACGTCTGCCTCTCAGCCCCATTTGTCATTAGACAATACACTCTACAGCACTTGTAAAAATAACTCAGGTACCTCTAATCACTTGTTACTTGGGTGCCAAATAGAATAAGTAGAACAGGATATTTTTTCATCAAGTTCATGTTAAAAGGAATGTAAAACCCATTAATTTATACAAAGTCATAAAAACCTGGGCCTCCAGTTATTTTCAGAGCCCTTAGGGTGAAATTAACCCTCAGGTAGAGGCTTTTAAAAGTATTTTACAGTATGCCAGTCCCATGGGGGCATCCGAATAAAGATGTGTTGTAGAACATTTTTACTATATAATTTTCAACTTCAGTATCTGCCTGGATCTCTTAATGTATTGGCTGAATTCTGATCTCGCATACATTTGTTGATCCCTAGCCTTAGATTGAGAGTTCCTATATAAAGCCACCTTAATAGATGTGTCATCTTGATAAAACACTGACACATAGTAAAGCAATACTTAATATATACTATATAAATGTTTACTATCTACTTATTATATACAAACTTGAGATTAATCTGGTAGCTATATGTGAAGTAGTATAATTATGCATATATACACTATATATACATCATCCATTTCCATAAGTATAGGTAATTTTTAGCTCTTGTGGGGAAAAAACTCAGAGGAGAGGATGGAATGGTGAATGCCACCAGGTTTACTGTGATACACCGAATAAAGCTGGCCTCTAGTCCAGACTAAAGAAAATATGCCATGACTTAACATGACATTGCTAGCTGAAGAATGTAACTTCAGACCAAGAGTAACTGATTGCACTTTCTTATAATGCTCCCTGCGATTTGATGCTACTTTTCCTGTATGTTTTCTTTAATTTTCATCTTTTATGTGAAAGCTGAACAGACTGAATTTGTTTGTAATTTGGAATTTAAAGCAAGGCTCTTTGTTAAAAGCCCAGAGGAAGTTTCCGTATGACTTATGGGCCATTTGGGCTCAATTGAATTTAATGGGTTTCAGCTGCACCTCCACAATGGCTTTGAAGGAAGTGAAGGGAGATCTATAGGTCTTAATTGCTCAAGACTGGCTTGTTTCTTTTGAAAAGGCTACTTGCAAGAAGCATGTTGGGAATATTAAAATATATATCCTGAAAGGGATGAAGGAACTGCCGTTTGAGGAGGGGACTAAGATGTAACTAGCTTTATGACATTACTCAACGTCTGAACCTCTCAGTTTGAACTGGTCCATGCTAAGTTCTTACTTGTTTGCTCAAAAACAATCAAATGATTGGAGGACATGGCTAAGCCAAACTTCCTTTATTGTCCTTTCAAGAAAGGAATGGAGGCCTTGGAACTGACAAGATAGATTAGTCTGAGACCAAAAGAGAAACCCAAACAGACAGTCCCCGTGGCCTCTCTCACGCTGGTTGACAGACATGAGTCTTTGAGTCAGCAGGTGAACCATGACTTCTGAGAGCAGTGGTTTGTTTATGCTTCCACTGTACAAAGCATTTCAGTGGAACAGAACGAGTCTAACTGGGCAAATTTCCATTTTTATTTCATATTTCCTTCTGCATGTGCATTGCCACCTGGCCTTATAGATTGTTGTTAATAAGTTTGCTTGCTTTCTCCTTGGTTTTGGATTAGGAGGTGTCAGAGCTATCAGAAGCTTCTGTAACTGTATTTTCCAGGTAGGTAGAAGAATATGTGAAATTCAAAGTTAAGAATACAAAGGAACTATTGTCTTGCTCAAGTTAAACCAAGAGACCATATTACAGGAAGTTAACCTTTGGTGTACTTTATCATTTTGGCCAGCATCATACTGACAAGTAGGAAGGGGACATTCTCCTGAGGTACCCAGCAGATGAATGCCAGATGGTATTGTCATAATAACAGAAAAACCTCCCTAAATACCTACTGGTTGCATTCAGTACAAAAGGAACATTTTTCTTTTTCCAAATCCTGCAGGGCAGAACTCAGACAAGCATCTTAATGCAAACATCGCAGTAACTGAAATGTGAAGCTGGAATTCTCCAAAAGCTTTAAGTAGCTTTTTAGGTTTGATTCATATTGGGCCTAATGGATCCTCAAAGGAGAGAATGGTTTATCAGAGACAAGCATTTTGAGCACAGCATGTTTATGTGGTAGCTAAATGGGAGTTTGTTGCATGAAATAGAGAGGCTTGATGAAGAACAAAATGACAGAGCTTTGCTGATGAGACTAGTGCTGCCTATATTGTCAGGCTAAGTAGATTCAATCCCCAGCCCAGCACCTAGACCAAACTGAGGGGGTTAATTTTCTGTGGGGATCTTTCTTCCTTGTCGGTTTCTGAATCTTGATCAGCAAAGTGTGGAGAAATATCTCAGGCCACCATTTTCACCAGCACAGTGATACAGCAGTGCCGAGCTGAGTGGAAATGTGTTTACTTTTCCCATGTTAAAATATGTCCATTTCAATTTCCATGTAAGATTATAAGAACAAAAATATGCTGCCCTTTGGGGGAATGGCATTTGGCTAAATACCATGCATTGCTACAAACGTTAGATGTGAGGGGCCACATGCAAACATTTACATAGAAGAATATTATGGATGTGGAGATGAGCCTCAGTCCTATAGAAGAAATATTTCTAACTGCTTGCCTCTTTCAGGTTATGAAATTTATTGCCTGCAGATAGAGGCCAAGTAGGAAGGTTTGGTGCTGTGACAGAAACGGAATGGTTAGCTCTCCCCTTCATCTCTTGGCCTTAAATCCTTTCTGCAGGCTTTATACAGCCTGTTTTCCCAATAGCTGAGCTTACCCAGTTTATTAAAGCAATATGCTTGTCTGTGCGTGTGTCAGTCATTATTGTTCTGTATTCTGGCCTCTTCAAGATTAGAGAAGTCTTCCTCAAAGCTTCCCAGAAATCTTGCTAACATTTGTCTGTTCATTGTCTTTGCTGGTTTCATCTTCTTTCATTAACTAGTGTAGCTGGTGTTGAAAACCAAACAGAAGGTAATGACAGACCACAGTGAGCTGTCTGTTGCTGCAGATGGAGGATACCTCTAGGATTTGGGTCAGAAAACACTTGGCAAGCATCCCTCTGTATTCTTCTTGTCACATGTTGAAGCAGCCTGCTTAGTGGCAGGGGTGAAAAAGGAAGCTGAAATCTTAAAATGGCTGCAATACAATTTTTGGTTTATTTTTGGTTTAGCATCAAAGCTATTTACAGCTTATCTTGCCAATTTATTCATACTGTTGCTGTCATGGGTCTTTAATAGGTTTTGGGTTTTTTTTGCTTTCAGAACAGGGAGAAAAAAGCCCACATAGATCCCGTTTAAGTTTGCAATAGCAAGAGAAAATGAGGCTTGCTTATGCCCTCTTTAGAACCGGACCTTGGTGAGGTACTGTAAGAAGCCATTTGTTTTCTTTACACTCAGTTCAACTTCACACAGGCCTGCACACACATTCAGATGGTTTCCACTTGAAATTCCTCATCTAATCCAAATAGCTCGCAGCCTTGACTGCCAAGCTGTGAAGGGGCTCCCCCCTGTCCCGCACCTCCCCAGGCGTGGGGCACTCGGGGGCTGAGGAGGGCAGCATGCTCACAAAGTTTGCAGGCTTTCACTGCCTTGCAGATACACCTTCAAAAGCTTTGATCCCTCCTTTCTCTGCTGCTCGTAAAAAGAAGCAGAGCGATATTTGAGGGAGTGCTCGCCTTTGGAGACTCTTTATCACACGCACACGCTACTCTCATGGGCAGAGTAAGTTTGAGGTTTGCAAGCCTGCAGAAGGAGTTGCTGTGTTTAAAGCTGACAACTGGAGTGAATTGCACCATTAAGCTGTCTGTACCGTTGCCACTCTGTGTAAACTAACATCCCATACTGTTTATAGTTCTTCAGTACCGTCTTTTAAACAAATACTTTTTTCCCCTCTCATCTAGTGCACGAATGGGTTATGTAAGATTCAAGGTGGATGGATGGTGGCAAAGCTGTTAGACTCTCCTGCACTACTCTATCATCTTACCAGATGTTCTATCCAGGTAATGCCTTTTCATGGATTCATAGAACAGTGTGGCTTGGCAAAGACCTTGAAGATCATCTCATTCCAATTCCCCTGGCATGGGTAGGAACACCTTCCACTAGATCAGATTGCTCAAGGCCTCATCCAACCTGGCCTTGAACACCTCCAGGGAGGGGCCATCCATCACCTCCCTGGGCAACCTGTTCCAGTGTGTCACCACCCTCACAATAAAGAATTTATTCCTATTATCTAGTCTAAACCTACCCTCCTCAAGCTTCACTCCATTCCCTTTTGTCCTGTCACTACAAGCCCTAGTAAAAAGCCTCTTCCTGGCTTTCTTGTAGGCCCCCTTCAGGTACTGGAAGGATGCCTCCCTGGAACCTTCTTTTCTCCAGGCTGAACAGCCCCGAATCTTGAGCCTGTCCCCATAAGGGAGGTGCTCTGATCACCTTTGTGGCCCTTCTCTGGACCTACCCCCTCAGTTCCAGGTAGCCTTTTCCCTGGATTGGTTAGAAACTGTCAGTGCTCCAAAACCTTCCTTTGCCAAAACACGGTCCCTTGATGCAACTGAGGCTGCTGTGGCAGCAGTCTGGGGAGGCTGCTGCATGTGTGACGCTGCCCTGGAAAGAGTGACTGTAGAGATGGGAGAATGCTCACTTTTTGTTTGAAGTCCTACAGTTGCTGAGGTTGTATTGCCCTGAATTTATGGGGACCTGCAAATCCAACCACAATGCAGTACATCAGCAGGTTTCTCTGGTATTTAAGCAGTAGGAATTACTTTGCAGATTGTCTGGCTATCATCTGGAGAAGTACTTGATATGTATACGCATGTTGACCAAACTTCTTTGTTCATATTGCCTTACCAGTTGTGTTGCTTGTTGATCCACGGGATTAAGTTAGGCTCTAGAGACGTACAAAACCATAACAATTCAAGATGCATAATGAAGTAGATCATATCAGTTTTTTTCTTAGAGAGGGAAGGAAGTAATTTTGTTTCATGTTTTCCTTAATGTATATTAGTTTTTGTGGCTCAAATCCACACAAAATGAAAAACAAAAACAAAAACCAAAAGACCTAAACCAAAACAACCTAACCCAAACAAAACTAGGATGAATGAAAAGGCACAAGGATTATTGTCCAAGAAGCTCATAAACTAAATTTAGACTGAGGTGATGATTTAGATTAACAAGCAAAAGTGGGGCAATAGGTTAAGGAAGGACAAGGGTTATAGAAATAAGATTAAATGCAGTCTATGCAGTACACCCTTATACACTTTCTTATGCCCTGCTCTAGCCTGACCATGCAGAGAAATGGCCAAAGATTAGCTCTCAGGGGAGGGAATTGTCTTTGTGGTGTTTGTTTTTATAGTGCCTAGTTCAATGGGACACTAATCCCCGTTTGAGGTTTCTGAGTGCTATACCAATACCAATAATACAGAGAAAATAGTAGCAATCTGATGCTTTCACTCAGCTCCTGAATGTTGTGTCCCTTTTTCTGACTGAGCCTAAAGTGAGGAAAAGGAAGGACTCTGCTGCATGTATGGATGCAGCTGTTATCCTGGCTGTTCATTCTTACCTTTTGGAGTTTGCTCATTCTTTTCAGAAAGGATGTTTCAACCTCTGATTAAGTTTTATAGTAACCCTGTCCCTCTCTCTGTTCAATACTCAGAAATAACTGAAAAGTCTGAATATGCAGAGGTAGGAATTAGGAATACCAGAAGAGGGGACCATACAGTATCTCAGCATAGTTTGGAGTCCAACTTCTGATAAGGAAGCAGGAAAAGGACAGATGATTTTTCCATAAGAAGACAGTATCTCTCAAGGATCATTTCCCAGAAACTCAGATGTTGCGAAAGAGGCATCAGAAAACATTCCTACCTCACCAAAGGTTTTTGCTTTTAATGGCCGAAGTGGAGCTTGGGTTTGAAACTATTGTTTCCTGGCCTGCTGATTCCTGGTAGGCCCAGATCCACCACCAGCCAGCAAAGCTTGCCAGAGTCAAAGTCAGTTGCTTGTAGCTTATTGTAGTTGATTTGGACTGAGCTGGGGTTAATTTTCCTCAAAGCATCTTTCTAGTGCTGTGTTTTGCAGTGCTGTAGCTGAGTGTTGACAACACAGCAGTGTTTTGGCTACTGCTGAACCGAGCACCCAGGCTGTGCTTTTCCAACACTTCCCTGCCCCTGTCCCTGCCCCTGTCCCTGCCCCTGCTGAGGGGACACAGCTGAGCCAGCTGACCAAGACTGGCCAGAGGGATATTCCATGCCATACGATGTCAGCTCAGATACAAGAACAAAGTGAAAGAAGGAAGTTTGGGGAGATTTGTCAGAGGAATGACCAAGCGTAGAGAGCCCTGCTTCCCTGAGACTGAACATAGTCTGATGGGAAGTAGAATCATAGAATCATGGAATCAACAGAACAAGGGGACACAGTTTCAAGTTGTGCCAGGGGAGATAAAGGCTGGATGTTAGGACGAAGTTATTCACAGAGAGAGTGATTTGCCACTGGAATGGGCTGCCAATGGAGTTGCCATCCCTGGAGGGGTTAAAAATTAGACTGGATAAGGCACTTAGTGCCATGGTCTAGTTGATTGGACAGGGCTGGGTGATAGGTTGGACTGGATGATTGGTGTGATCTATTGCTCTGCTTATTGTTATTATTAAATTGCTTCTATCTTACACTGTCTTTTGTTATATTTCCCCCTCTCCCCTCTCTCCTGTCCATTTAAAGAGGGGAGTGATAGACCAGCTTTGGTGGGCATTTGGTCCAAATCATGGCAAAACCACCATAGCTATGAAACTTAGGTCTGAGTCCCTTAGGGTTAGGGTGTTCCACTGGCTGCAGTATGCTGGTGGTTGACATTTATGAATAATTTGGGAAAATCAAATTGTGTTTAGAGCTTACTTTTACCTGTGGTCTGAGCCCAGTACTTAGGCCTCAGACATGCTTCTAACATATTCTGGCCACATTGTGAGGTGTTAGAAGTGTAGCTGGAAAAGCATTTAAATGCTGCTGCTGTTTTATTGGTTTTGGCCTTCATTCTCTGCTCCTTTACCTGTTATTTCATCCTTTAAGTCTAGCTTCTTCCAGAAGCACAAGCTGTCACATAGCTGGTAATTCTTATGTGTCCAAGTAATGTGAATTTGGGTTCAGATGACATGGTCAGTTTGTCTAATTACCTTCCTGTCACTGTAGCCAGGCCAGAAATTTAAGATACAGTAACTCATTTTATAGTCACTCTATCTGGCACTGATTATAGATTGAAAAAACTCTTTGCTCGAGCGAGATGTGTGGTAACATTGTTATGCTACATTAAAGTGCTCTTTAAAAAGAAATGAGATTCTTATGAGTGCAAGAGACTAGTATCCCCTACCACAGCCAGACCTGACACAGGCAAGGCTGCTCCTTAGCCAGGACTGTTAAATCCTTCAGGAAAGCCAGAAAACTATTTTTATTTGCTTTTGTGACCCCTATAGGATTTGGTCTTCAGAGAGGCTAGATAAACCATTAACTCTGGGCAGAAGAACACATGAGGTACCATACCTGTTCGTGAGGGCTGTGTGTGTTCATCTCTCCGTATATTTAAGACAGAAATACTCACTCTGCTTCTAAGTACTGTTTTTTTGTCTAGGGCTTCCTCTCAGCTTCCAAAAGCTGTCCCTTAAGCGCCACTTATGAATGGGAATAAATTATGCACTTTCAAATTGTCTCCTGAGGAATGAGGGCTTATATGTCTCCCTCTCACAGATACTATGATTTTACACTTTTCTTTCGCCAGCAGTTGAGTCTCCTCATTTGCTCATTGTATGTGACATGCATGTTTCATTTTCATTAGGACTTTTATAGTTTGAGAAACCTGCTGAGCAAGGGAAAGGGAAATGTCTGGGTGGAAGGGCTGCCTCCTGGAGGGAAATGGTCACAGGAGATCGTTGACTCTCCTGTGTCCTAGGTAGTGATGCTTTTGTCCTCCACAACATCTTCTGGGGAGCCCCAGAAGATGCAGAGTTTTGCTGACACTGAAGCCTGCATGAGACCACAGCCTTTACAACTGCTATTGAAAAGCAATATTTACTTATGAGGGGGAGGAAATGGGGCTGGAAAGTGGAAGGTATCAATCAGAAATACCCTCCTTTACTTTGCTGTCAGGATAAGACCAGAGCATAGAGAGTCTCTTCCTGATTAGCTTACCTTTTGCTTAAACAAAAAATTCCAATGTGGTACTTGTTGAACAGAAATTTAAGATAGACTCGGTATGGATTGGGCTCTCTGATGACTTAGGACTGACAGCAGCGAATAGGTAGTCCCTTGTAGATGATGAATGGCATGTCCTGACTGTCTTAATTGCCACCCAGCTATAAAACCTTTCTGGACTGATCATCACATACTGTTAGCCTTGTCTTTCACCAGGAGAAGGGCAATGCTTGGAAACCTTTATGGAAGAGAAATGAGAGAAGATGGGACACTGCTGCTCACTGCATTTCTCACGTTGACTTAACATGGCCAGATGTTACAGGCAGGCTATTCCTTTCCATGCCCACTAATGGCGTGAGTTCTTGGCCACTCGTATAATTGCTGCTAGTGCTCAACTGCTCAAAGGGAGCTGTGCGATCTGAATCAGGTATCTGAGCACTGCCATGGTGTCTGTTTTAACTGCTTATGAAATTGGTCAGACACAGAAAGAAACCTGAATTGAAATAAAGTAGTAGTAAAGAAGATTTTTTTTATTAGAAGCCAGCTCAAAGATATAATGTTATATAGCAAAATTAAACGACATTTATCTTTTGGTAAGTATATACAGCTTGGGTTTTGAGTACCCAAAGGATGCTTTCTTCTGGAAGCCTGTTACTGATAATGGTGCAGCATCTGAAATGTTAAGCGTGTTGTCTGAGCACAACAAAAACCTGATAGCTGCAAGTAGTGGTCTGTAAACTGTGTTTCCTGGAAGGCAGCTCCTACTGTGTGATGCAGTCAAACTTTCTTCATATGAAACCTTCAGGTACTCTGCCAATTCTTCTCTTTTTGCGTTCCACTTTCCTGTCACTTGGCATTCATTCACCTTGACATGTTATTAAAGTTGTCTCTGAAGCTGGCCCAAGGAGCCATACATATTATTTACATCACAACAGAGCCGAGAGGCATCAGACGGGGCTGAGGGGCTGTTGTGCCAGCTGCTATTTGGTCTTTAAGTACAAAGATAGACGAGTCCAAAGAGATTTCTATCTTGAATTTTAACAGGTAGACAGGGTGATGATTGTTCTGCTGATGCCTCAGATTCTTCATTCAAGTTGCTGTGAGTCTTAGGCTTTGTGAAGACCTCCTCTGTTGCAGGGATACCACCACTAGACTGAGATATCCTGAGTTTATCTCTTGATGGTGCAGAGGTCACAGCAGCCAACTGGTGGCATGTAACACATGCAGGGTAAAACTAAAGTGATCACAAAGATTTCACAAATTCTTTGCAGGTCTAATCTAATGCTCACGTTCAGAGCTTGTGTGTATTGCCACCTCAAAAGAATCCCTCTTAGTCCCTCAGAATCAACCAGATTTTTGAAAGCTTTTCAGTGGAAAATAACACCCTTTAAACCATTTAAAGCCGTGTTAGAAAGTCATCCTGTAAGTATACAAAACACTGGAGACCATCATATGCTAATCTGAGCTTAACAAAACACATAGCATTACCAAGTGTAATTACACAGTCAGGCTATTAGTAGCTTTACCTCTGTCTGTTCTCCATCCTGCTTTCAAGCTGCATCCTTTCCTTTCATCTTATTCTATACCACATGAAACAGGTGAGCTGTAGCCTTTATGTAGCACAGGGCTCCAGTCACATGGCTCTCAAAGCTTCCTATCTTCATTTAATCACTTAAAATAAACAAAATAATCGAAGGTCTTTGATGAACTCCATGCCAAAATTTAATTCTGTTAAGCACTGAAAGCTTACCAAGTTAAAACAAAACAAAACAAAACAAAACCAAACCAAACCCCACCGAACCCATAAGAAAAAAAATTCCTAGGAATATCCACTCTGAAAAGCTGCCCTGAGGGGTACATTTGTAGCTTAGGAGAGTATCTCTCACAAATCACTCAGGTATCATCACTAGCAAGCTCCACAAAAAGATAACTCCAATGCTTTTTACTGTCAAGGCAACACTGTGGTTTCTGCACCCCATTTGTTCATGCGTAGATAGTAACAGCATCCACTTTTTATCTGATTCCATTTGAATTTTTATCTTGACTCAACTGCTACTGATTTCTTGCAGGAAAGTATAAGTTGTTTAAGCTTTTCTTCACTAGTAACAACTTTTGACAGTGAAGAGATGATGAGACTTCCTCCAAAGTTTGTATTTGGTACCTCACTGTATTAGATGACAATGCCGAGGAGTTAAACTGGATAGAGCAATGATTTGCAGTTTTTGGTGTCCTTGAATGTATGGGAGGGAGCAGAGAATTATTTTAAAGGAGTCTGTGAAGGGTTACTCAGATAAGGCAGACTGATGACAATTGCCTTGGAAGGAGCCTGAAGGGGCCCTGCAAAGTGCTGTGGGGTCTGCAAACTGGAAAAGATTAGAGCCTTGGAGCTATGCTATCTACCCTAATTTAGAAGCATGGGTCCAGTGTTATCTGTTGTGTCATTCTTTGGCACAAACAGCACAGGATAACCTCAAATTGTCACATATAGAATCACAGGGACCTCCTCCCACCAAGATCAACTGACCCCAGAGAGTGCAGATATTGCTCTGACAGGCATACAACAGTTCTGTTTGTCTCCATTATATGTTTTTCTTGACAGTATCAGCTGACTTGATAGTTTTTGGTGGGTATGTGAATGTTAGGACTCATCACAGGTCCTAGGATTAGGCCTCTGAGAAGCTGGAATAGTGCCTTATAGGTAAGAAATATTTCCTGACCTTCCTGTATTTCCATGAACAAGAACAGTGAGATGTCTTACTGAGTTTCTGTGAAGGTCTGTGATACTTCTGGCAGTGGAGGAGACTTAAGATGTCTGCTAGTATGAAAATAAAACCCAAAAATGTGTATGTGAGCTTGATTGTGAGACAAAGGCTGTATTTCCCACACAGATAAGTATGTGGTGATAGTTTTGCTGTGAGTTCATCTGCTCTGTGAAGTCACCTTCCTGACATGGTGGTCACTTTTGTGTATGTTTGCTGAAGACCTCTGAAGATCACAGTATCACAGTATCATCAGGGTTGGAAGAGACCTCACAGATCATCAAGTCCAACCCTTTACCACAGAGCTCAAGGCTAGACCATGGCACCAAGTGCCACGTCCAACCTTGCCTTGAACAGCTCCAGGGATGGCGACTCCACCACCTCCCCAGGCAGCCCATTCCAGTGTCCAATGACTCTCTCAGTGAAGAACTTTCTCCTCACCTCCAGCCTAAATTTCCCCTGGCACTGGTCCAACCTCTTGCTGCAGACAGGGTAGACTTTGAAGTTAGGTCAGGTTGCTCAGGGCTTTGCCCAGTTAAGCTTTGAGTATCTCCATGGGTGGAGATTCTACCCTCCAGGAAAACTTTCCAGTAGTGATTTTTTTTTGTTTTCATAGTGTCTTTCTGCCATTATATCTCATCAAAATTCTCTGGGGGCAGCTTACACCTGTTGCTTCTTATCCTCTTGCTGCACCTCCAAACAGAGCCTGGCCCTGCCTTCCCCATATTCTCCCATTTAGTAGTTGCTGACCACAGCAACTTCTTCCTAAATTTGAGCAAGCACAGCTCTCTGCCTCCCATCCTACATTATGTGCTCTACTCCCCTGATCATCTTGGTGAACTCCACTGGAGTCACTCTAGTATGCCCTCATCTGTCCTATGCCAAGATGGGAAGGCAGGACACAGCATTCCCAATGCAAACTCCTGAGTACTGAATATCACAGTATCACAGTATCACAGTATCATCAAGGTTGGAAGAGACCTTATTGCTGTCTACAACTACCTGAGGGGTGGTTGTGGCCAGGTGGAGGTTGCTCTCTTCTCTCAGGTGGCCAGCGCCAGAACAAGAGGACACAGCCTCAGGCTGTGCCAGGGGAAATTTAGGCTGGAGGTGAGGAGAAAGTTCTTCACTGAGAGAGTCATTGGACACTGGAATGGGCTGCCCGGGGAGGTGGTGGAGTCGCTGTCCCTGGGGCTGTTCAAGGCAGGATTGGACGTGGCACTTGGTGCCATGGAATATGGAGGAATAATCACTTCCCTCAACTTGCTTGCCACATGCTTGCTGAAACAACAGTGTTCAGGGTTGAATCCTGAGGGGAAGGCTGAGGTAAGCATGGATTAAGGAGGAATATGCTGTGGGACACTGAGTAACATTGCTACACGTTCCCATTGCGTGGTTTTGGCAAGCAGGGCGCCTGCTCACATCTCTCGGCCCTGCCCTGGTGACGAGACAGCCAAGATGCTCATGAATCACTGTGCTTCCAGTTGCCACAGCGGTGAGTTGCAGCACCCACGCAGGCAACTCACCCAGAGTGCAGCCTGGGAGGCGCAGAGGTTAGGGAGGCCACCGGCTGCGGTGCCAGACATTGCAGCTTCGTCTGCTCCTGAGAGTCTCACTTGCACCATGGCGATCGGTGGGAGTCGATGTCTCCGGGGTTGTTTCTCCCTGTGGTGGTTTGGGCTAGCTACCCTTTAAAAAGACCCCAGAGACAAAGTCCTGCAAAAAGAGGCAGGGACCTGGACATGCCAGGAGGTTGTAATGTTGCTCTGGTCAGCTTCCCAGCGTCACAGTGCTGTGGTAGGCCTGAGAGGCCACAAACGGGCTCAGCGTGCCCTGCTCTGTCCAGGCCATGTTTGTCTGCTCTCCCCTCGGCGGCTGTGGGGAGAAGCAACTGCGGTGAAGAGAACAAAAGAACCTGGAGCCCTAGTGTCTAAGGACTCCAAAGCGTGTGGGTTTTGAGCCTTGTCAGTAAGTTTTCTGCTGAGTTTTAATGTTAATGGCATTTTCATAGTTATTAGCAATCTTTGCCCGGATATCAACACTAATAGAGGTGATTGATTTTACATCATCATCTGTCACACACAGGTTATAAAGCAGTGCTTAGTTGATCTCTCTGTTTTCCCCTCCCTGCATCTCCTCCCCGCTCCTCTCCTCAAGCAGAGTGCATCCCCGCTGAGCTCAAGGTCTGTGTGGGAGATGGCTTCTGGCTGGCAGGGAATGTTGAGCCTGAGGTGGGGAGGGCAGTTCTGGCCTACTCTCAGGCCTGCTGAGGTTGGATGGTTGGACGATTCTAGAAGGTTTTGATCTGGTAAGTTTGGCCCAGTTCATGGATGTATTCATTCTCCCTGAATGCCTTTTGTACAGAGGTGCTTGTACATAGAATCTCCCTTTAAACTTCCAGTCTGTGTGCTGCATTTTTATTGTTGCTCCCTCAGAGGAGTCAGTACAATGCCTGTGCTCTGGTATCGAGTAGCCCATGGCCCTGAAGGAGCACACATCTTGTCCTTTCCCTCCGTTCCTTTGCATTCACTGTGGGAGCGGCAGGGGAGCTTGTTAACTGATTGATTTGCTGATTTGTTATTGAATTTGGCTGGAGAACTGTTGTGGGGGATTGTGTGGAGGGGAGTTGTCCCTCTTCTCCTAGCTTAATTTAGGAAGTGTAGCAAGCTCACCCAAGAGTGGGCAAATGTCTTTGTCAAGCAGTAGACAGATTTCATATGGGTCATCAGAGGGACTCCAACCTTAATGCTACCACCAGCAGCAGTCTTGCAGGAGCTGTGAACTGTTTGGAAGCAAATTGGCAGCTTTGTAACCAAAATCCAATTTTGCAGGAAAGTTAAAGTTGTGCCTTTTTTTTTTTTTTGGATGCAGTTTTCATGTTGTGAAAAGCAATGCATATGGAAACCCATTAAAGCCTAAGGCTATTGTTGACATACTCTTGACTCATTCTTGGCACTCCCTCCTTGTCTTCCTTCGATAGCTCAGCTGGTAGAGCGGAGGACTGTAGGCTGTGTGTAGAAAGTAATCCTTAGGTCGCTGGTTCAATTCTGGCTCGAAGGAAAGGTTTTGGAGTTTTCTTTATAATTTTTCTTCCCCCCCCGCCCCGAGCCTCTTTGTCTTTCACTTCTTTCTGGAATTCATAACTTTGCACAGCTGCACTCTCCAACCATGTGCTCATTGAGACCCCATGAGAAATTTAGTCTACTTAAAACATATCACTTTCGAGGATTTAATTTTCACTGCCTGCCTTGTTGCTTCACCTGATGCTCTGGGCAATGGTGCTTTGACCTTTGCCACCTCTATGCCCTAATTAGTTGATGCCCATCGTATGAACTTCTTATCTGCAAGGGCTCAAGACCTATAGACCCTTGCTAGCTAGAGCAGACCCACAGTGCACAGCTTGCAGAGCCTCTTTCAGTTAAGATGAATGTGAAAGATATGGGGAGGTCTGGTTACTGGTTGCTGGTTTCACCCCTTTTCCTATCTCATTCTTGCATTTTGAAGTTTTGGGGTAGAAACATATGAAAGGAGACAGCAGGCCAGGTTTACAAGGCATGCTAAGAACTCATTCACACGGAAACCAACACCAGAAACTTTCAGAGGGTAGGAAACAAGGCACTGTGATGTGCTAGAGAAAATTTTTGTTTCACACAGGAAATTGACTCATGGAACTCACTTTCACAAGACAAAACCAACTATGAGAGGTCTGTACGAAGCTTTATTGAAGAAGGAGTTTAGATGTTTACATTAAATTAGACAACATTAGGGAATCTAAAAGCCAAAGCTTATGCAAAACTTCTCACACACAACATCTCCTCATGCAAAGCATGGTGCTAGGCTGAGAAGGAGGTGGCAGCTTTATTCTGTGGCTTATCTTGCACTCTCTTAGTATTGTTTATTAAAAATTTTAAAATTATTATTAAATAGAAATATTTATTAGAAGTTAGAGTCAGATGCATCACAGAACCAGGAGTAAGCTGTGAATAATCAAGCAACTGTATCTCATTCTGGCATTATGAAAGATTTTTTTTCCTTCTGATGAGCATCAGATTAATGACCATCAGCCATAGCAGAGTACTGGTTTTGTTTGTCCTTCCAAATCCAGCTGCATTAATTCCTCTTCAGCCTCCATAGTGGTACACGCAGCCTCAGAACTATAATAGGTTTTCAGCACAAGGAGACACATAGCAGGAAGGAGGTAGTTCTGCCTCTCCAGTGGAGCAACAAAACCAGCTCTCCATGCCCTGAGCAGCAGGCAGGTCAACGACTGATTGCTCCATAGGTCCTTCCACAGCGAGACGGACCTGTAAAAGCAAGGGTGAGAAAGGCAAGCAGCCTCCTTTGCAGTCCTGCCAGGACTCTCTGGGAGGAGAATGCATAGCAGCAGCATCTCTGCTGGGAATCTGGCAATCACTTTACACAAGGAAGAGGTGAGGGATATGAGCCTGGGTGATGCCACAGGAGGAATTCAGATGTATTTGAAACCAGTTTGGATAATAAATCTTTCCCATGGCAGCTGGGAAAGATTTCCTCTTTGCAATGCACATTTTGCAGTCTTGGTGAGCAGTAAGACCAAGTAGGAACCTTTCCAAATGAGGGAATACATGACTCGTGCATTTAATTGCTGCAATAAGCCTGAAGCTTTTGGTTCAAAATCTGCCAATAATCATGAAAAGTAAATTGTTATGCTTGTATTGGAGAAGGGACCAAGGCTTTCTCTGAGACAGGGGTGTGGTGATGACTGATGAGTGGACTGACTGCCTCACAGGCATTTTTGTTGATGTACAGACCTTTGCTGACCTAATATTTCAGTACAGGTTGCACAAAGTATAATCAAAACAGGAATGGAGGGAGAAAGGATTAATTTAAAGTGGGTTCTTATCAGAAATGATGCTCTAGTAGGAAATGTTTCTCTATTTGGAAAGGGTGAGTTCTTGCAGCATGGGTGCACCCTCATATTATTGCAAACTAGTAGGTGACTGGGTCCTGGTGGAGAACACCACCTGACATGGTAGCTTCTGTTATGCTATGGCTGTTTCATACCATGCTATTTCAGCTGCTAGGACTGCCCTGTAATGATACAGTGGTGACACAATACTGATTTATATAAGTGGGGTGAATGGGATGTTCCTTCCCTTTCTGAAATACTTTTTTCTTCTTGTCTCACCTCATGTCCCAAAGCAGAACAATGCATGGCGGAAAAAACATAGCTTACACAGTTAGCATAAACATATTGCAAAATATCTGCACTTTCTCCTTAAAAGTTGGACTGGATTATCTTGGAGGTCTCTTCCAGCTTGCTTGATTCTATGATTCTAGGACAGCTTGCTGAATCGGTTCTGCAGCCTATGCCTGCAGCATGTCTTTTGGGGTTATTGTGCGCCTTTGGCAAGCAGCAAGTGTTAGGTGGTTTGTGACTGGTCTTGTCTGTGCTCATTCTGAAAGTACCTTTTCATTAAAAAGTTAAAAGTGCAATTTTGGCAGTGGCACAGTTCCAGGTTTTCAGTTGTGCTTGCTTTGAATGACTTTGTAGATCCTGACCTTTATTTTGATTTTTCCAATATAAATTAGTCCCAGCCTCAGTGTAGACACTTGATTTCACCTGTTGCATCAAGGCCATTGCAGGGAATGCTTCTTCTGATCCAGTGTGGAATGACTGATCAATACAGGGCTTGCCTAAGGAAGTTTGGTTAACCTTAAAGAAATTTCAGGAAAGCTGGGTAATCTCAGCATTTTGAATTATGCTCCAGTACTGGTCTTCAGCCTAGAAATAAGCAGGTTTGCTGATGGTACCAGGCTGGCTGATGCAGTTGATAAGATTGAGGGGTAGGATGGCATCCAGAGGGACCTAGGCAGGCTGGAGAAGTGGGCTTGTGTGAACCTCATGACCTTTAATAAGGGAAATGCAAAATCCAGCGCCCGGGTCAGGGCAATCCTAGGTACCAGTGCAGGCTGGGGGATGATGAGATTTGAAAACAGCCCTCCACAAAAGGACTCAGAAATGCTCATGGAATAAGAAACTGAACATGAGCCAGTAACGTGCACTTGCAGCTCAGAAGGCAAGTGATATCCTGGGCTGCATCAAAAGAAGTGTGACCAGCAGGATGAGAGAGGTAATTCTGCCACTCTGCTCTTCTTTGGTGAGACCTTGACTGAAGTGCATGTAGCTCTGGAGTCCTCAACAAAGGAAGGACATCGACCTGCTGAAATGGGTCCAGAGGCAGGTTGCAAATATAGAGGCCCAGAATACATGTCCTGTGAGGAAAGTGTGAGAGTAGGGGTTGTTCAGCTTGGAGAAGAGAAGGCTCTGGGGAGACTGCATAGCAGCATTTCAATATCTGAAGAGGACCTACAAGAAAGCTGGAGAGGGACTGTTTACAGAGATATGCAGCAAGAGGACAAGGGACAATGTTTTTAAACTGGAGCAGGGCAGATTCAAGTTGGTGTTGCAGTTTAGGGCTAGTGTCTTAATTGTGAATAAGTTTTTTTCCAGAGAATTCCAGTCTAAAGGATAAACAATTTCAGGGATTGGATGTAGCACAATAATAATAATATAAGTTTATCTAATTCCATTGGCCAGCTTAATATACTATATTTTGCAGTACAAGCTTGCTTTCTCTGTCTCTGACTGCCTTCTGCTTTACTTCTGTCTTCTCTGCTCTGTGACCTCACATGATGATCTTTTTGTTTGGGTTTGCAAAAGGTACAGGGTGGAGAGGTAGAGACAGCAGGCCCTGTGGACCTTTTTGTGTCTAGTGGAAGGGAGAGAGCTGAAATATTGTACAAGGGCACACTGTATTGTTATTGAGCTGTAAATATATGTAAATATGTCCTGTACATGTTTATTGCCTTTTATACTTTTATATTTAGTCTGCTATATAATTTCATTTAACTTCCAAAATTCTGGACAAGTGGGGTAAATTTACTCAGGAGAGTGAATTTCCAGTTTGTTGGGGTGCAAATCTAACACACAACAGCTGGACGTGAGGAGAAAGCTCTTTACAACGAGGGTAGTGCAACACTGGGACAGGCTGATGGTGGAGACCCAATCCCTGGAGACATTCGAGGTCAAATTTGATGGGGCCTCGAGCAACATGATCTAGTTAAAGATGTCTCTGCTCACTGCAGGTGGGTTGGACAAAGTGACCTTTAAGGGTCCCTTCCAATCTGATGTGTTCTATGATTCTATGAAATGCAGCACTGCAGCAGTGATAGGACTGAAGATCTATCTTTATTCTGAGCCCACAGCTTTCCTTTGAGCCCTAATTTTTTTGTGCTGCTGTGGTTACTTTGAAGCCACCTCTTGCCTCTGGTCTTGCAGATTTAAGTAAAGCTTTTTGAGCAGGATCATATCTTTGTAAAGTTTTTCATGATGACAAGGAAAACATGATCCCTATTCCTGTCTGGAGTACTAATACAAATAAATGTGATTAAGGAGGGCTTGAAAAGGCTTTTGAAAGCAGGAAGCAAGTTAAGATGCTTTGCTGATGTTTTGCTAGTTTGTAGAAATTGCAAGAGATTGCAAACTGGTTTGCTTTTACCATGAAGTAAAACTATTCTGTCTTTGGATGAATTTATGAAAAGCATCTCAGCGTGGCTGGAGATGACCAACAGCAGCTGCTGCCCTTACTTGCAACCGCCAGATCAGGTAGATTTACACTGAACTGAGCAATTGTTTGCACATTTCTTCAGGTCTACTTAACCACCCTCTACAAGCCAATTTTTCTTCTTCTCCCTATTGTAGTGGTAATCAGGCCTTGATAAGAGCTGCTGCCAGAGACATCCAATCAGTCCCATGTTATCATCTGGAAATGATTAGAGTCCCCAGGACAGATTGAAGCCATTTTGATAGCATTGATTAGTTCCTTATTTTAGGTTGTGCCATTTCACCAGTCACTGGTTTAAAATTCTTGTCTCATTTGTAAGGGCACTTTTTTCTACATTGTAAATAACAAAATCTATTTTGGTGTGTGAATCCAAATAACCTTTGAAGTTTGCGGCTTTGTAACTTGAAAGTCACCTGGAGAGTGTATTCTTTCTTGTCAGTTTTAATCAATGCACAATAATCAATTAACATATCAAGGTGTTCAATTGCTCCCTTGTGATGAGGTGCTGTAGCTGTATAGTTTATTTGCCTAGAAGATTCTCAGCCCTCTCAATGCCGCATTGGTGTTCCTTAGCTGACCACTTAAAGGCAGCTGCTGTGAAACAGAGCTGGTACCAAATCCTTACTGAACCAGATAACTGTTCCTCAGAGCCCAAAACTTTAAGAGTTGTATGACCCAAACACAGGACTAAAAGACAAAGTTTAGCAACGTACCTTGCCTGTCCTTAGCCAATAGCAATATATTTAGACAGTGTATTTAATTAGCTCCTTGACTTTAGCAAGATTCCCATTGAGAATATTACTTAAATGACACCAACGTCCTCACAGAAAGAAGTGTCAGATCCTTCCACAACATTGCAAACCACTTCTTTCTAATTTCTGAGTTGGATGGACTCTGCTGTTGCCAGGGAGTCTTTGTCTGTCTGTCTGTGCTTTTATGCTTAGTAAGGATTCTAAAGGTCTTAGCTGCTTCTTTGTTGAGTGTAGAGGGGGCTTAGCATTCCTTTTTCCTACAGGACACTGCCCTTCCATTTCCCAGGCATTATGGAAGGAAAGTTACTGCTGACTCTTGGGTCAGTGTGTTTCATGCTTATTTGAAGGCTGAGGGAAAGAAATGTGAGCAGGTGAAGCATGATTGCAGTGTAAGTCCCCATAACATTGTAGAGGCTTGGGAAGATCTATATTTGTGAATAAAGGGCCTCTTCAAATTCAGAATTGAGATGTTGACTCACCATATTGCTCTTTTTAGAGTACATGGAGCTAAAAGAAGCCTTAATAATTACACTGTCAACATTTTCCTGGGATCACTATGTTTTGAGTACCACACAAGCTGTAGTGTATCCATCCTTCATGACTGGGGAACTTGAGCATCTCCCCTATGAAGAGAGACTGAGAGATTTGGGGCTGTTTAGTCTTGAGAAGAGATAAGTGAGAGGAGATCACATCAATGCATATAAATATCTGAGGGGTGGCTGTCAAGTGGGCCAATCTCTTTTCAGTGGTCCGCAGTAATAAGACAATGAGTAAAGGGTACAAACTTGAACATAGAAGGTTTCACCTCAGTGTGAGGAGAAACTTCTTTACAGGCCACACCTTGAGTACTGTGTCCAGTTCTGGGCCCCTCAATTCAAGAGAGATGTTGAGGTGCTGGAACATGTCCAGAGAAGGGCGACAAAGCTGGTGAAGGGCCTGGAGCATAAACCCCATGAGGAGAGGCTGAGGGAGCTGGGGGTGTTTAGCCTGGAGAAGAGGAGGCTCAGGGGTGATTTTATTACTGTCTACAACTACCTGAAGGGACATTGTAGCCAGGTGGGGGATTGGTCTCTTCTCCCAGGCAACCAGCAATAGAACAAGGGGACACAGTCTCAAGTTGTGCCAGGGAAAGTATAGGCTGGATGTTAGGAAGAAGTTCTTCACAGAAAGAGTGATTTGCCATTGGAATGGGCTGCCCAGGGAGGTGGTGGAGGCACCGTCCCTGGAGGTCTTCAAGAAAAGCCTGGATGAGGCACTTAGTGCCATGGTCTAGTTGACTGGATAGGGCTGGGTGATAGGTTGGACTGGATGATCTTGGAGGTCTCTTCCAACCTGGTTGATTCTATGATTCCTTGATTCTATGATTCCATATTTCTATGATACAGTGAGGGTGACAGCACTGGAACAGGCTGCTCAGAGAGATTGTGGAGTCTCCTTCTCTGGAGACTTTCAAAACCTGCCTGGCTGCATTCCTGTGTGAACTACCCTAAGTGATCCTGTCTTTGCAGAGGGGTTGGACTTGATCTCTGGAGGTCCCTCCCAACCTCTAATGTTCTGAGATTCATGTCCCTGCAACACAGAGGAGTATCAATGTCCCTATTTCATATAACATTGTGAGTCCCTAAGACTGCTGCTGCTGATAGATGCTCGTAAGCGGCTGCAGCAGAATGGGACAAGTAATCTGAATCTTCAAAGGCTCTGACTCATGTGTGTTCTGACTACCCTTCCTTGCTTCTTGAGTTCCTCACTTTTGCTAAACTGCTGATTTAACCCTCCAAGAAAGCAGCAGTGAGTTTTCCCCTGATTTCAGTTGTATGGGGTTTGGCTGAGATGGAGTTAGTTCTGTAACACAGCAGTGTTTTGGCTACTGCAGAGCAGTGCTCACATGGCACCCTGGCTGTGCTTTTCCAATATTCCCCCCAACAGCAGTATGCTGAGGCATGGGCAAGATCTTGGGAGGTGGTATGACCAGGCCAGCTGATCCAAACTGACCAAAGGGGTATTGCATAACATACTATGTCAGCTCAGACATATAAGCTAAGTAAAAGAAGGAAGTGAGTGGGGCATTCATTAATGATGATTGCCCTCTGGAGCTACCATTAAGCTTGCTGAAGCCCTGCTTCCCAGGAAGCAGCCAGACATTGCTGATGGGAAGAAGAGAATAATGCTTTTGTTTGTACTGGCTTCTGTGCGCAGCCTTAGCTTTTGCTTTTGCCCTATTAAACTGCTTCTGTCTCCATCCATGTGCCTCTTGTTATATTTTCCCTCTCCCTTGTCCACCCAAGAAGGGGACTGATAGAGCAGCTTTGGTGTGTATCTGATCCCCAGCCAGGCCCAAACCACTTTGCAGCAGCTTTGCAGCCTACATGGTCTCTTTGGTTCCTTCTCTGAGAAAGCTGTCAAACTACCAATGGGTAAAACTCTAAGAGGATATTGCTGTATTAAATCTCAGAGCATTGCCACCACCAGTTTTCCAGCATTGACTCTCCATTCCTGGAGAGCTGCGTGGTGTGTGCTGGGAGGGAGAGCTCCTTTTGTTGTGGTCAAAGTGAGAAGGAGGAAGGTGGTAGTGATCAAGCAGGGCTGCTAGCGCAGGAGCCCTGCTGAGAGGTGTGTTCAGTCACCCACCAACTGACGCGTATTGTTGCTTTCCTGTAGGAAGCTGCATGCACATTACCAGGCCAGTGCTCAGTCCTTCATGAGAAATGAAACACCACGTGTTTTCCAGGAGAGGACAGGGAAAGAAGCAGAGAGGACACAAAGCTGTGTTTGAGCCACATTTCACCAGGCTGACAGAAGGTGAGCATGAGGGGACTCTGTGGTGAGGTCTCTAAAAACATAGCAATTATCCTCATCTCAGCTTGCCTATCGAGAAATAATCAAACTTGTGCTGTGTCTTGTGACCTGTCAGCTCTCTTAACTGAACTGCAGTTGAAGAGATTCACTGCAAGAAGGTATAGACTTCTTGTTGATGTTTAACCATGAGAGTTCCTAAGGGAAATAGCATATAGCAATAAAACTTAATGCTCTTCTGATGAGCATCTGGTTCTGGGTGGTTTTTTTCTTTTACATTGCATTAAAATTAAAACTGCAGTATTGCACTGAGTCCTCATTTCCTGTTAAGAGAGGAATTATGATGCTCTATTGATTGGCAAAGCTGTTTCCCATCCTGCATAAGTGTGGTTAGTGGACAGAACTTCACTCACAGACACAGACGTGCCCTACCACCCGCCTCAGCTCTGAAAGTTTTTTCTTCTAAATTATTCATAGTGAAGCCACTGATCCTCAAAATTCAAAACAGAGAAGCAAAGGTATAAAATTACTCTCATATATGCTTTTACATTAATTTATGTCCTATCACATTGAATAAAAGGAAATAGCAAGTTAAGCCTGTTCAAGAAGCCCCATGATGAGTATAATCGATGCATTCAGCCTATAGAACATAGATATAATAGCCCATTGTAGTTATGGGATTGGCCAGCCAATATTTTTGCCTTGGAGATCATTACTTAAGCAGATGACTCTTGACCTTTTTCTTTTAGTGCTTTGAGAAGTTTGCCAGAAAGTACCCTTTTGTGCCAGTCAGCCTTTAACATCTCCCTCTGAGCAGACACCATTTTTCATTTAACTTACTTCTGAACGTTAATCTGCTTTTTATCCCAGGGATCTTTATGAGAAATAAATTGGAGCCTTTTCAGAAGTACAATTGTAAAAGCTTCTTCCTTACTAGTTAAAAGCTTGTCACAAGTAGCAACAACGTCTGTGTTGTAAAATGCTGTAAAATTTAACAAAAAAATCCAAAATAAAAAGGCAGCAGAGCGATGCTGGAGCAACATGCTGGGTGTTTCTGTATGGAAACTTCCTTGCCTGCACAGTCCTTGGAAGTGTAGGAAGTGTGATTCATAGCAGCAGATAGCAGAGAAAGAAACTTACTCAGAAAAACAAAATCTGCTTTGCCACAAACTTTGCCATAGCTTTTACCATTGGTCTACCTCCCAAGGTGGCTGATGGTCAGAATAAAGAGAAAGGCTCACAGCCTACATGGCCAAAGTGTCAGGTTTAAATAGGTGTTGATTCAGAAAAGAGAAGAGAGACATTGAAGACTTAAGTTGTACATAAAACTGGGTGGCTGCTTTTCAGCCTTGCTGGAAAAAAAAGCAAAGGGGATGCCAATGAAAAGAATGGGCTCCACTGTGGAGAGCCTGCGTTGCCCTGGGAGCAGTCATCATGTAAATGCCCAGGTCTCCCCCATGACATGTGCAGGTGGACACAGGAACAGAAAAGGAAAATCCAGGCTTTAATCTAAGTTGGATTGCTCCTTTAGGGCTGAAGTGCAGAGATATTTTTCTCATCAACTACCTCCTTACAAGGGGAGTGCAGGTAGGCTGCTGGAATGAATTATAAAGAAAGCTCATATCCTGCTATAAAAGTGAATGAAAAAGCCTGATGTCAAGGTGGATGATACAGGATCATTGGTGATTTGAGAATGAGTGTGATTTGGAGCCCCTTTCCCCTCACCCAAGTGAAAAGGCCTCTGAAATATGGCTTCACTGAAGCCAAGGTGCCAACAGGTTCCTTCCCATTTGCTTTCTTTCTGATGAAGCCTTCCTCTGCTCAGTGCACATGATGATGTCCACTTCATTAAAAAAAAACTACCCAGGTGATGTCTGCTTCTTCTTTGCTAGGAAAGACAGGCCTTGGAAAAAAATTGCTCATAGTTTTTACTCCTAACATATGTATGACTTCTTATTTATAGAGACTTACAATAAAAATGGGAATGATTTTCTTGACTTGCTAAGTTACAGCTTAAACCAATAAAAGAACAAAGGAAGAGGTTGTGAGAAGAGGACATGGAGAAGGGATTTGTTTAAAGAATCACATGCATGGCTAATAGATGCGTCCAGGGAAAACAGATAAAATACCCCAGATTAATAACTGGGATGTTTTGCTGGCTTGTTGCTTTCTAAAGGCTTTACCTTCTCTGGACACAGAGCTATATAAAATATGAAGGAGTCCCACTCCACATTTTAGTCATCCTCGTAATGATGGCAACATCTCTGTTACAAACTCACGTTCTCCAAGGAAAACAACTCTCTCTTTGGTGTTTCCAAGGGAAAAATAATCAGTTTTGCTCCTCTACATTATTTCTGTACTTGCTCCTCTATTCTTTGCTTCTCACAGTTTGACCTTTGTTGAATTAGTCATGAAAAGCAACAAAATGCTGCTTTAGGTTCATAAATTCTCATCCTCCTATTTCCCGTGAACAGGTCCAGCTGAGAAAGTGAAGAAGCCTGTCAGAATGCCATTATAAGCAGCATATAGCAGAAACCCACTGGATAGAAAACCTAGCTCAAACAATAACTCTGTTTTTGCAAAGCAGGAAACATTGTTTAAATTCATATAGTAAATATTTCCTTGTGTGTCATGGGGAGCTTTCATGTAAGATCAGATTAGCTTGAAATCGGACCAAGGTCTGAACTTTGCTCCTTCTTCACTACAACAGCAAATGTGTGGGTTTCAAGGAAGCCTCTCACCTTTTGAGCTGGGCAGAAATGCATTGCAGGTGATCTCAATACTGCATTCTTCAGCCATTAGAGGGAAAAGCTTTAGGCTGGTATTTGAAAATAAGGAAGTTTTTTGAAGAGAAAGAGATGGATAAAGATCCAGAAGATGAGAAAACCAGCAAAGAGAAAAGATCCATTACAGATAGGGGAAAGGAGGAGAGGATCAAGGAACAGGATGATGTTTACTTTACAAAGATGAAATCATAATGCAATTACAGGTTGAAAAAATCAGACAGAAAGTTTCTTTAGCTGTAGACATGCTTGAAACTAGTGTAAAATGAGCTGATTCTCCTTTTTCTTGATTTATGTCACTGCTAGGCCAGAAAATATGACTTCATACAACATCAACAGAAAGATGCAGATCCAAGGATTTATAGAGACATCCTTAGTGCAGTTATCTCTGGGGGATGAGGCCCGGAAAGTGGAAGGCTACTTTGGGCATTAATTGCTTGGGTAGATGTAGGACAATGTGATACCATTTACCCATGGCTTTTTCCAAGGCCCTGCATCACAACACTCCTCCCATTTATTTTGCAAGCATACAGGGCAAGCTTTCCCAGCAATAACCTGGCTTGGAGTTGTGTTGTCCCCCCCTCCTCCCTCTGCCAGCTCTGCCTCATATGTGGAGGACCTCTGGGTCCTGGGGGGAAATTTCTCACCCATAGTGATGAATTGTTTCAGCCAGCAAGCCTGGCAGTCTTGTACTTTCATGCACACTGAGTTCACCTTAGATATTAAAAGAAAGAAATGCATTAGCTGGTAAGTGTGTTGGGTGTCTTCCAAGGCACACTTGTGTGTTCCTCTGCACACCAGCATGGAAACAATTTGCAGGCTGCAGAGCTGGTAAGCTCTCTCTCAAGGAGCTGTGCCACATGTTCTTCTCTCCTTTTACCTTCAGAGTTGCTCTTTATTCAACCTATTTTGCTCTAGTTTCACCATCTGAGCTTAAACTTGACCTTCTGACATGGAGAAACTGGGTGAACAGAGCCACATTAGTTGTAAAATCCCCAGCCAATCTTATTTTTTGGCATGAGGGTGGCTACTACAGCATTGTTTTTATTATTCATCAAAAGGAATCTTTTCAAAGTAAATACATCAAATACCACATAACATAAACTCTTTCCAACCTCTGCTTCCTCTCCCTTTTTCTTTTCCCCTACCTCCTATTTTTATAAGTAATCGAGTTGTTACTCCAGAGTCAATTCCAGGTCATCTTTCTTTTGCTCAAAATATATCCTTATTGGCAAGCTATTTTCACATTATTCAGGAACACACATATTGTTTTACTTACAGCTGTGTGCTGTATTTTATGTTCTCATATAAATGTTATGCCTGGATTATCATAACTCGATCAAACTGGTTTTAGGGTTTGTTGTTGTTGTTATTTTTAGGTTCCCCCCACTGAAACAGGAGAGAAATATTATACCTGGGTTTTGGTATCTTATCTAACTTCTCACATTTCTCTCTAGCATTGCAGACTTCCTCTCTGCTGTATGAGTTTCTCTAGTTTGGGGAATGAATTTAGAATCATAGAATTGCAGAACTGTGAAAGGAACCTCAAGGATCATCTAGCTCCAACCTCCCTGCCATGGGCAGGGACAACTCACACTCGATCAGGCTGCTCAGAGCCCCACCCAGCCTGGTCTGAAAGTCCTCCTGGGATGTGGTTTCTACCACCTCCCTGGGCAACCTGTTCCAGTGTCCCACCACACCTCATGATGAAGAACTTCTTCCTAAAATCCAATCTGAATCTATCCACTTCTAGTAATGTTCTATTCCCCCTAGTCCTATCACTACGTACCCAACATCCTTAAATGTCTCTCTTGCTCTCCCCGGCAGAACTATGTGGTGTTCTGAGCTTTCCTGTCCTTGATTTCTTTCTCTTTCTTCTCTAGCTGAGGTTTGGAAAAGATTAAGGGGTGAGCAACATTACTTGCATCCCAAGAGGGACAGGAAAGAAGACAAGGCAGGGACAGTCAAGAAATCACTACTTGCTGGGGAAAAAAAAGAGGAAGAAAAAAAGTAGCTTTTGTTATCTGTTTTAAACTATCAGTAGTTTCAAGCAGTGGTCCTGTTTCTGGCGTTGCAAGATCTGGCAAATTGTGGTGAGTTCTGCATAGATTTAACCTACTACTTTTGTGATTTTGGAAGCTGATCAAATGGAAGCTCATAATCAGGTATTGAGGGAACAGTGAGGCACAACACCTAAGTCCCATTGGCCTCAGCATGTTGTTAAGTATTTACTGAAGTGATTAATTTACTTGAGGTCTTGATGCAAAAAAAAAAGCATTTGCAGAAAAAAAGTGATATTGTTGTTAATCTCATTGCTGTATTCCATGCCTGTGTGTGCAAAGACTCAATATGCTACAAGATGTGCAGTGTGCAGAAGAGATGGATTTTCTTCTGTGCAGATGGCAAAGGGTAAACAGAATTTTCCTCTTATTTTTAGACTGCCTGTGACAGTGGACGACCACCAAAGGAAACTGTGTTGCTGAATTCCCTGCAGTCTTACTATCAGGGTTCTTCTTGATACAGTCTTCTAATGCAGAAAGGCATGGCTCCTGCCCTCCCTGCCCCCATGAGGGTAAGACCACATGCTCATTTTAAGCTGCTCAGTTTATTAATACTCTGTGCTTGTTAATTTGTGAATGACTTGAAGGCACTTGGAACATTAAAGCAAGTCTCCTCCTGGAGGTTTTTAAAAGAGACTCTCCTGGATGTTTTGAAGTTGAGATATTCATAGTTTTCCTGGGCTTGTTTCTTCTGAGTAAATGTCTGTTAAATGCTAATGCTTGCATTATAACTGGGTGTTAGCAGGCATGATGTTTAACTGGCACGTAGGATTCTAGAACAGAGATAATATGTGAAAATTTGAGCCACATTAGGCCAATTAAAATAAAATCTCTCTCATTATTTTAACCTCCAAAGAAGAAATCCCCTGTAGGGTAAATGTTTAATCGTTAAGGCAAAAAAGACAAACAAATAAACCAACCAACCTTTTATCATTGTTGGTGGGAAAAGTATGCCTGACACTTTGCAAGACTTGTGAGGAACAGCAGGCACACTTCTGGTTTGAGTAATGTTCTGGTTATTTGATGCTTTCATGAGGAGAAAGGAGAGCTTGTAGCTGAATGGTTTCTCTGGCAGCTTCCTGTCTTGAACATCAAGATGAATGTCAAGTGAAATGCCAAAATGAACGACACTGACCAGGACATATTTTTATGACCCTTCTCTTCCTCAGACTAATTTCATTATGTCCTGCTCCACAACAGTTCCCAAGGTGTTCTTGAAACAGTAGGGGATCCCAGAGGGACAAGGTTTGCTCTGTGTCCATCTTGCCCTATTCACCTTCCACACTGCCCCAGGAACATTTACTGCCTTGCCAATTATAGCTGGGATTGAGGCAGTCTTTAGTGGATGTTGATATCTGCACAAACAAACCAGGAGTCTGGTCTTGATTGCTGATGTCTTTGGTTTCCTGTGGTGTGTTTGTACAGATGTAATGGTTGGTATTCCCCTGCTTTTAAATAATCACGACCAGATTGGAGGGTGGGAGGACAGAACTAATTTACTGCCAGTTTGCTGCAGAAGTCCCCATCCTGCTCCTGTGGCTTAGCTTCTCTTCAAGCCTCACTGCCTAACCCACTGCTTGGGGTGGTGAGTTGTGTTTCCATCTGTCCTTCTTCAGAAAGGGCTTGTGATTGTTCACTCCTTTTAGCCTGGAACTGTCATTAGAGCAGCTATTCCATGTAATCACATCTTGTCTACAGATTGAATGAGTGCTGAGTGGCATGTAGAAAACACCTCCAAGGACAAGGACAATGTGAAGAGCATGGCTAAATGAACATCATCTTTTTTGGGTCCTTTGTACAGGAGGATATGTCTCTTGGGTATATCTCATTTCCTGTTGCTGAAGAACTGTTTTTTGTTGGTTTTTTGTTGTTTTTTTTTTCCTCTTTATCTGCTGCTTACCTCTTGCTACTGTATTTGTCCAGATCTGATGTAGTACAGCCCCACAACTACCCTCCTCTATGCCCCACTGGAGGAGAGGTGAACAAGCATCTCCCAGTCAGAGGAACTGGGTAAAACAGAGGCTCTTTTTTCACCAGGCTGTGAACTTGGTCATAAAGAGATGTGGGTCACACCTTGATCCCTTCTAGAGCAAGTTGAGTGAGCTGTGTAAAACAAGCTGCTCTACAGTCAAATGATACCAGGAGTTCCTCTGTCATTCCATCCTTTCTGCCTTGGGCAACACCCTCGCTATTATATCAAGGTCTTTCCCTGCACACATGTTTGACATAGAGTCAGGACCATTTAAATTCTTTGACATTATGTGGCCAAGAAGATTGGAGGAGCAGTCTGCTCCAAGCAGAGCTCCCCCTCAGTCCACTTGCAGTCAAATACAAATGACGGTGGGGGAAAAGAGGGGCTAATTGTATCCTCTTCAATTTTCTCTGTTAAGAAGATCAAAAGAATTGCAGCCTTTACTGGCAAATCTCAAGGATGAATTGTGGCAGCCAGACCAGTACTGGTCTGTGTTGAACTGTAGTCACCCAGAATAAATCAGCACTAATTGCGGTCTAGGGCTGTGATTCCAGAGGGGCTGCTCAAGCAGTATAAAATGACTCCAACTGCCCTTCTGTTAAAGCAGTGGTAAAAGTCCCAGGGATCTCAGGAGCTGCAGAATTGAGGCTGCACAATTGCCTGCTTTAAAAGCCAAATATCTTGTTACCTTTCTGAGGGAAACAGGTGAACACTATGATCCAGCTTTTGGCAGTACACAGCTGCCCCTGTGTTGTGGGATCCAGAGGAAAGGCGACCTGCCATGGGAGACTAGAACAAAGCTGCCCTGGTGGCCTTGGAGGTGATGGGGTGGCTGCTGATTCAGGTTCTTCTCTGCCGTCTACTGCTACAGGGGCTGGCTCCTGGCCTGACAGTTGGCTGTAGCACTAGCCAAACCGACCATTTTCAGTATGACTAAGCAAATGTTTCTGTTGTTTTCACCTAAGAAAATTCCTGTTCTTATTCTGGGCCTCCTTCCAGAGGTGTTGGGTGCTGTCATACAGGCTTAGCCACGTTTGACAAAGGAATGCAGAAGGATAGGCAAAACATGGTGTCCACAATGTGAAAAGACCTGCTGTATCAAATTTTGGGTTAATTTCCTTCACACTGAAGCTACCTTTGAAGCTAATGCACCTTTAAACATAAACAAAATATGCATACATAAATTTCAGATTTTCCTTATAAAGTACAAGCAGGAAAAGAAATTGAGTGACTTCAAAAACCAGAGTAACCAGAAGACTTGAGTGCCAGACAATCTTGAATTAAGTTGCTTTACTGTTATAAGGAGAATCACTTTTTCTTCAGAAGAATGAGGCAAAGACTGGACAAAACATTGCTGCAAATGCACAAAGATGGCCTGCAGCAAAGCCAAGTGGGCAGCCCACCTTCCTGTCACTTGCCCATGAGGAAATGCTGGCAAGAACTGTGGGCATGAGTTCAACCAAAGCAGCTATGGCACATGGTTTGAACTGTGGCAGGTGATAAGAACTCTAGAGAGCATGCCTGACTGCTCAGTGCTCTGCACATGACAATCCTGCTAGGGTCAGGGGGAAAGATGCTCTCCTGCATTAAAAGAAGTGGATGGAAAGTCAAGCAAGCAGAGTGCCTGGGCAGGGGGTGCTGTGGGTGGCACTGGACCTGGGCTGGAACTGGGTGCTCTCCATTGGGAACTAAGGAGGGTGGCTGGGCCTGCACTCCTTCCTGGAACCCATGCAAGGACCAGGAGCTGCCTCCTGTTCTATAGAGAACAGCAGTGTGGGGCCATGCTTCACCTTTGCAAGCCAAAAGCTGGGTGGTGGGTGCTATTTGCTTAGTTATTAAGAGAAATGAAAAGCAATCCTCAGTCAGCTGTTAAACATGACACTGAGAAGCTGACATCAATCACTCCCACACTTGACCCTTTCAGAGCAATTTATAAACATGGCTAACTAATCCTCCCCACACGGCCAGGGCAGGGAGACACCAGGGATTTTCATTCCTTTCTCCCACCTCCATTTTGCAAGAGGAGATGAGAAGTGGGACTCTGCACCTATTTTCCCCAGGTGACAGCATCTGGGAGTGACCCCTGGCTGTGTCCATCTGACGCCACGGGAGGTGACATAGCATGGGGCAAGACTTCCAAGCAGGGCCCATGTGAGGACTACAGCCCTGGCTCAGGATTTATAAGATTTATAAGCAGCACGCTGTGCTGCTGTTCTTTTTATATATCTGATCAGAAATATCTTGAAGCCAGATGCTCAGCTGGTGTAAATCAGTGGAGCACTGCAGATTTATACCAGCTGGAGAGCTGGCTCTTGTGCTCCAGTGGGAAGGGGATGGGGGGAAAAGGAGAGAGGCTGTACCTGGTAACCTCTCCACTAACCTTCCTTCTGGGTAAATATCTCCATATGTTAACAAAGGCTAATTAAAACCAAAAGCTCAGAGGAGCTCTCGGGATGCATGTGTAACAGGAGCACCCCAGGATCCTGCACTGTGGTAATCTTTCTCCTCCCCCTGGGTCTCACCTTTTATTTGGTGTTGCACCTCCCTTAATGATATTTAACCTTGCTCCTGGTGCTCTTGGAGTTTTGCCATGCATGCAATAATACTGTGATGGGTGTAGGACTAGTGTCTGCAGACACCTGGGGATAATCCCAGATGTTTCACTGGTCAAGGGGGAAAATACGTTTTATCACAGCATGCCTTGCAGTCATGTAAATAAGCATACTCATCAATCAGGAACTTTATTGAGAAGGGACTCTGGAAATGTCGTTTCTTTTTTGGTCTCCAGATGATCACCACCATCTCTGTGGACTAGGATAGCTCTGAGTGTGATTGTTTCTGGGGGACAAAGGCATCATGTTCATTTAAAACAAAACATGCAAAACAAATGTAACCTATGTTACTCTGTAGATAATAATAAATAAGCAAAATTTGCCCTTGAGGCAAAGACAAATCTTCATAAGTGGATGTTCAAAATAGCTGTTTGTACAAGGGCTAGAGGATTTCCAGGGAAGGCTGTGCATTGGAGTTGTCAGGTTGGTATTACAGAGTGACATTTTTAAAGTGATGGATAGGATTTAGTATCTGATTCCTGCATTGGCAATAATGGAAGCTATACTATTGCAAAAATGTAGGGATAAATATATGTTGCATATTAAATATATTTGCAATGTGTCATTTTGTAGCCAAAACTTGTTGGGAAAAAATCAAGTATCCATAACATGTTTCCACGCAGAGGCCTGAGTGCTTCACAAGGGGGTCCATGCGTTGATTAGTGAGTCACCAATGTGCTCTCTTCTACTCAAAAACCTAAGGATTTACTAATTTATTTATTTACTTATTCACAGTTGTCATTATTTGCATTTGATAGAGCTGCTTTATGTGTTCATGTTAGAAACAGACCCAAGAGAATTGCAACAAGTGATGATGGCAGTGTGACAAAAGCGTATTCAAACACAACAAAGAGCCTCTCTTTATTTCTCAGTGAGAGGTTCTCCTGCTGCCTTTAACCCAGTGGCCAAAGTCTGAACTTCTTGTGGGTCAGAAGCAGGTACAAAATGCTAAAGCTGGTATATGCAAGAAAACAAGAATGAGTTGTAAAGCACTGGCCTAGCATTTGGGCTGTGGACAAAATGAATGTGATGCAGGTACCCTCAAAGAATGGGGAGAGGGAAGGTCCTGCATATACCTTGGCTTCCCCAGAAATGCCCAATAGATAATACTATTGAAACTTCTGTATTTTTGCTTATTAAGTTTTGCAGACTTCCTGTTACTGAAGTATTTGGCTTGACTGTGTTTATGGAGATTGCTACCTATTACTCCATGCCTAGCTTTTGTCTCAAGTGACACTTGTGGTGTGCAAATTAGCACTGAAGCCAAATTTGTTTTGTTGCGAGGACTCTGCAGCAGGCACAGCTTTTGTAAACAGATGCTGCAAGAGAGGTGTGTTTTTTACATCACTCCAGATTCTCTTGAGAATCAAAGCGTTGAGGTTAATAACTAATTGAGAGACAGAAGAAACACTTGGAGAAGTATTATCAGATTCTTATGAGGAGAGACTGAGTGAGCTGGGGCTCTTTAGTTTGGAGAGAAGACATCATTAACGTTTATAAATATGTGAAGGGCAAGTGCCAAGAGCATGGAGCCAGGCTCTGCTCAGTGACGCCCAATGACAGGACAAGGGGCAATGGGTGGAAGTGGAGGCACAGGAGGTTCCATGTAAACATGAGGAAATTTTTTTCCCTGTGAGAGTGATGGAACACTGGAACAGGCTGTCCAGGGGAGTTGTGGAGTCTCCCTCTCTGGAGATATTTAAAGACCCACCTGGATGTGTTCCAGTGTGATCTTGTATAGGTAATTCTCCTCTGGCAGAGGTATTGGACTAGATCATGTTTTGAGGTCCATTCCAGCCCCTGACATTCTGTGATTCTGTAATTGTTCCCTCTTAGAAATTAATTATGTATAATCTATGTACTTTTTCTGAAATTCCATTCTGAATGTACACCACAATAATTCCTTTCCTTCATGCTTAGTTGAAATCCATTTCACCCACACTATGCATAGCTCAAGTGTCTAACAAATACTGCACAACCAGCTTCTGAATTTGCATATTCATAGGCAACTGTGAGATACATTTTCAAAACAGAGTTTGCTTGCTTGTTTGTTTGTTTGTTTGTTTTAATGCACTTCTTCCAACATTTATGTAGTGTGTTTGATTTTTGAAAATACTATGAGCCTGATCTACAGCCCTGGAAAACTCCTTGGTGTTACATGATGCATCCAGGAGCCTCCAGAGGCATGTTGATCAGAGCTTCCTTACCCTGTTGCACAAGCACAGCCCCATTCATTTTCACAGAATCACAGAATGGCAGGGGCTGGAAGTGACCTCAAAAAATCATCCAGTCTGACCCCCTGCCAGAGAAGGATCACCTATACTAGGTCACACAGGGCTATGAATATCTCCAGAGAGAGAGAGACTCTACAACACCCCTGGGCAGCCTATTCCAGTGTTCTGTCACCCTCACAGTGAAAAAATTCCTCCTCATATTTGCATGAAATTTCCTATGCCTCAACTTCCACCCACTGCCCCTCATGCAGTTAACATTTGTTGTGCTGCTGAAGGGATGGCCAATCTCTTCCATCACCTGCCATTTAGTGGTAAGAGTATTCTTTTGCAAGTCTCTGTGAAATACATTGGTTTATAAAAATGGTATCCTCTTAAAAAGTTCCTGTGAGCTATTTTCAGCTGTGAAATTGCATCAGTGTATGCAGTGATGCCTGATGTATGTAACTTCTCTCCTGGTGCCTGCTGGGTGGTTCAGTAGTACACACTTATTACTTCCTTGGTTTGGCCAAAGCCTGACAGAAGTGTTTCACTCTACAGCATCTTGCTTTGTCATGGACAGTAACATTTCCTGTCATGTTTTTTTCTGGGGTGGATCACAGGACTGTGGATCAGCCCTCTGCCAGGAACTGGTGAAATCTGTAGGTGTATTATTGCATATCTCAAGTGTACTGTTATCACCAGGGCCTTGATGAAACAGCATGGGGAGCAACATTGCTGTAAGGTGGACTAGGGTCTGACAGCAGGCAGATTTCACCTTGTTTTGGATTCTGTCCAGTTTTGTTGGCCTTGTGTTCCTGGAGGTGAAGACGCCAGTTGAAACCCCTGTTACTGGTTTGCAGTTGTAGTTTTTCTGAAGATCTGGAAAGCAGTGATGCTGGCAAAGGGAAACCATTCACATCTAGGAATTAAACACACACCTACAACCACAATGCAAGCAGTGCCAATGGAAATGAAACCAGTCATGTGTAGTCTGCAGCTCTGGGCTGGCTCTGACTGTGCTATCCACCCAAGCCACTGCAATCTCTGGTATGAAGGATCATTACATTACTACATCTGTGAGCACTACATTACTACAAGGTGCTATGTGATGTTTGCAGGAGATAAGCAGTCTCCAAGACGCATCATGAGCGGTGCAGCAGCACAGCCTTTTTTAGACTTCATCTAGCATCAATATTGCATCAATGTTGAAATTCTGATGAGCAAACACATACATTATTTCTGTACTGTGTCTTTGCAGGTTGTGTGCAATGTCCTGTTTCTAAATCCTACCTGCTCCTGATCACTTCAGCAGCCACAGTGTTTGGCACAACTGGTGAAGGAGGGGGATTCTTTGAAGAAAAGCACATAAATCTAATGTACAGATGAAATCTTCTCACTGCATTGAACTGTGGCTGATAAAACCAGATTTGGTGTTCATCAAGAAAATTTTGGTGGACAAGTGGTAATGGACTTCATCCTGGGATTGCAGGTAAAAGCAGCCCTTTCAGAACGTTTTGTTAGGTTTTAAAAGCAAAACTGAGAAGCCTTTGCTAGGGAACTTGATCTCTTGTAGTGTTTATTCTCACCAACCAAGAGCAGCAATTAATATATCTTTCATATGGTGAGAATCTCTTTCAGATGGTGAGAATAAACAGTCTTGTAGACATGCAGAGGAAATGGAAATGACATATGAATTTTAATTAACATACTCCTCCTTAGCTTTGCTGCATAGTGCCAAAATATGGCAATATGGATCCTTCAGCTACATACCCTGGCATCTTCCTGGGCTGCTGGCTTTAGCTGAAAGCAGGTGAGTTTCACATGTGTACCTGAGTTTGTGTTTCTCATGGGCCTGAACCTTGGTGCTTTTGCTTCATCTCCATATACTCTGATACTTTGATGCTGTCCCTGTTTTTAAACACAACCATACTATCAAGAAATCTCTAAATGATACAATTTATTGTTGTATTTCTGACCATTGCTCTCATTATAGTCTCAAGCAGTGCTTGGTCTTCCCTGGGTGCTTTGTGTGTGTTGATATAAAACAGTATGACAGAAAATCTGATGTCATCTGCAGCTGTATTTCAAAGGAGAAGGCATTAACCCTTTCTAATAAAATCTCCCTTGCAGAGGCCAAACATCATCTTATCCAAACAGCATAATCAGCCTAATTATTTGTCTGTACCTGCTTGAAGGCCCCAGCCCCAGTTCTCACTGGGGTAGCTTGACTTCCATGGAGCAGTGCCAGAGAAGCTGTAATTACAGCTTGTGTCTAAGTGGCACAATAGATCATTGATCATTTCCTCCTGGATTTTGGGAGTGTTTTTCTGCTCCCCATCCCTGTCTTCCAGTTCCAGCGGCTGAACTCTCAAGGAGCAACTGGTGTCACTGAAAAATGCTGAGGCAAAGTAGCCATTCATCAGCTCAGCCTTTTCCTTGTCCTTGGTCACCAGGTTCCCTCTTTCATCCAGTAATAGCTGGAAGTTCTCCCTAGCTCTTCTTTTACTGTTAACATACTTATAAAAGTACTTTTAATTATCTTTAATAGCACAGGCCAGATTGAGTTCTGGTCGAACTTTGTCCTTTCTACTTTTTTCCCTGCATGTCCTTGCAGGAGCCTCGTACTCTTCCTGAGTTGCCTGCCCCTCTTTCCATAGCTAGTACTCTTCCTGAGTTCTAGCCAAAGCTCTCTGCTCAGCCAGACCAGTCTTCTGCCCCACCAGCTTGTTTTCTAGTGCACAGGGACAGCTTGTTCCTGTGCCTTGAAGATTTCCCTCTTGAGGAACGTCCAGCTTCCTGGACTCCTTTGTCCTTCAGGACTGCCTCCGGGGCAGTGCCATCAACCAATCTCCTAGGATGTAGTTCTATTGACTGCCTTGCCAATTTCACTAAGAATTGTAAACTCCACCATCTCATGGTCATTTTGTCGACTGCTAGTTCTTTGTTTACAAACAGCAGGTCTAGTAGAGAGCCATCCCCCACTGACTCATTCACCAGCTGTGCTAGGAATTTATCTTCCACACACTCCAAGAACTTCCAGCTCTCGTCTGCTGTATTGCATTTCCAGCAGATACGCAGTAAGTTGAAGTCTCCCACAGGAACAAGGGCTAGTGATTCTGAGACCTTCCTCAGATGCCTGTAAAACTCTTTGTCAACCTCCTCAACCTCACAGACCCCCACCATGACATTTACCTTTTTGACTTTCCCTTGATTCCACAAGCATTCTAACCCTATCATCACTGTCATTGTCATGCTCAAGACAGACTTTCCCATAAGGCCACTCCACTGCCTCTCCTTCTGGGTCTATTCCTTCTGAAGAGCCAGTAGCCATTCAGCATAGCACTCCAGGTATGGTATTCATCCCACCATGTTTCCATCAGAGCAATAATATCATAGTTTTCCTGCTGGGCGATAGATCTGAGCTTTTCTAGCTTATTGCATTGACACAGATACACTTCAGTTTGTACTTTTTTTGCAGGGTAGGAGGCTACTGCCTGCTCAATCACTCCCAGGCACTACTGTGAGTCCTAGCTCATCAGTGGCCCTTTCATCTCACTTATAACATGGCCCACTGTCCTCTACCTCCCCTGAGACAGCAGTAGAGCCATCACACTGTCCCACAGGTGTTCTAGACTTGTCTACAGCGATCTTGGTCCTTCCCCTTTCTGTGTGTTTAAAGCCCTATATATGAGAGCCTGGCCAGCTCCTGTGATAAAGTCCTCTCTCTTTGAGAGATGTGGGTCAAATATGCTGCCAACAGACCTGGCATCATGTAAACTGAGACGTGATCAAAACCCCCAAAGCTCTGCTGGTGGCACCAGACTCAAAGTCCAGAATTCATCCTGTGGATCTTCCTTGATCTGTCTGGGTTGGTCCACACAGGGTGAATGGAGGAGAACACTACCTGTGCTCCCACTTCTTTGACTAGTTGACCCAGGACCCTGAAATCCCTCTTGACAGCCCTCAGTTTTCTTTTTCTTGTTCATCATTGCCTGTCTGGAAGGTCAATAGCACATAATAATCTGTGGACTGCACCAGGGTAGGGACCTTTCTTGCCACATTCTTAACTCAGGCCCCAGGATGGCAACAGTTCCCTTAGAAATGAATCAGGTGTACATATTGGGCCTTCTGTTCCCTTTAGAAGGGAGTCACATATAACAGTGACTCTTCTCTTTTATGTGGTAGAAGCCATTTTAATTCTAGGCTTAGGCTTCCTTAATCTTGGCAATACTTCTAAGGTAGTTGATTAATCTTCCCCATTGACTGGCTGCACTTGTAGGACTTCAGAACTGTTTCGCATATTCTCACTGCTGGTGACAGAAAATTTTGACTCTGTTCCTTGGACTAGGCTTTATTTTAACATCTTCACATCCTTCAACATCTGGTACCATGAAAGTATTCAGCCACAGAGAGGGGGTTTCTATAAATATACTTCTCCCATAAGGAGACTAATAGCATTCGAGTTGCAGAGTGTTTCAGAGCCATTTGGAGGAGGAGGGAGGAACAAGGTGAGGGTGGAGGCAAAGTGTCTTATTTCCCCTCTTGCCTCCTTCATCTCAAGTCCTGATGTCCTCCAGGATGTGTTTTTACTGTTAAACGCAAAGGTGCTCAAAGCAGAGGTAAATGTGGGCCCCAGATGTATTAATTCAGGCTGTGCCAGGCAGAGGAACACATGTGTTATCTCACTCACTGGAGTGGTAGCTATGACAGCTTCAGTTTAGGCTAAACCTCTGTGCAGGTATTCCTTCCTTCATCACCAACCACAGGCCCTGGCTGGGCGTCCCCTCTCTGGCACTATGAGATGGATGGAGCTGACCCCTTGCAACTCTAAGCTGGGTGACCACCAGTGGTTTTTGCAGTGTCTCATCTGCTGCCCTGGAGTGCTCTCAAAGCAGATCAGAGCAGATGTAAAATAGAATGAGGCACACCACTAGTGTGAGAGCCATTCAGCAGGGAGGAGTCCTGCCTTTAGCCTGCTTTGAAGATTGTGCAAATGAAAGGAAAAAGTCACTATCCCTTTCCATACACCCCTTACCATGTAGAAAGATGACCTCATGGGTGACTAGAAGTACCAAAATATCGTTGTGTGAAAGGTGTTGGTGTATAGGTAACATGTACCACTGTCACAAAAGATGAGGAGCTTGCCCTTTCTGTTGTTCCTCAAAACACAGCCTTCGCCATCTGCAGCATGTGCTACTGCACTATTGATTTACTGCTTCATTATAGTGACATTTCATAACACAAGTCTATTAAAGACCTGTTAATCTTGCTTAAGGATCATACTCCTCAGAATGTTTGAGCAAAATGCTTTGTGTTTATCTTTAAGTGCACATTTAAATAAACTCAAACGACTTGCTGTATCAAGGTTTTGATTACCAGTTGCTCTTCTCCATGCAGAGCTTGTGGCTTCTTTCATGTGCTTGTGGGACTGCTGAAGTTTTACTAAAGCCCAACTACACATGCACTGTTTCTCTCTACGTTCCACTCGAGCCCAGTGCAAAGAGGACAAATACTTTCTGAAGTGTGTCTGGCTCAAAGGTAAGTGGATTTTGCTGAGGTTTGCATGGGAGCTTTTCTATAGTGGATTAACAGCCGCCCATGCCAATTAGCACAGAAAATATTTTTCAGCATATGGAACACTGACAAGTGAGTGTTGTGTGCACCAGACATGTGGTCCTTGTTATTAAACGTCTGTATTGCACCAGAGTCTAGAGATGGCAAGAAGCTTAGAGCCCTGTTGTTCAGGGGACTTTGCAAACGCAGAGAGCGTCCTCAGCCCAGAGCAGACATTAGACAGTGTCAAAGAATCAAAGAATCAACCAGGTTGGAAGAGGCCTCCAAGATCATCCAGTCCAACCTATCACCCTGCCCTATCCAATCAACTAGACCATGGCACTAAGTGCCTCATCCAGGCTTTTCTTGAAGACCCCCAGGGACGGTGCCTCCACCACCTCCCTGGGCAGCCCATTCCAATGGGAAATCACTCTCTCTGTGAAGAACTTCTCCCTAATATCCAGCCTATACCTACCCTGGCACAACTTGAGACTGTGTCCCCTTGTTCTATTGCTGGTTACGTGGGAGAAGAGGCCATCCCCCACCTGGCTACAATGCTCTTTGAGGTAGTTGTAGACAGTAATAAGATCACCCCTGAGCCTCCTCTTCTCCAGGCTAAACAGGCCCAGCTCCCTCAACCTCTCCTCATAGGATTTGTGCTCCAGGCCCCTCACCAGCTTTGTTGCCCTTCTCTGGACATGTTCCAGCACCTCAACATCCTTCTTGAATTGAGGGGCCCAGAACTGGACACAGTACTCAAGGTGTCCTCAACAGCAGTATCATCACAGCATTATCTACTAAAGTTTTTTGTGGTGGTGTTATTTACTTGGCACATATTAGGGAGCTTGATTTTAAATGACAAGACACTTTGAAATACTTCTTGAGGATACACAATTATTTCTGCCAATATCATATGTGAAGGCTTATGTGCAAGAGATGCTGAACTTGGGTTTCCTACCTGTAACTGCCATCAGGAGTGAGTTTTAACAGCTGTACCCAAACTTTTCTGACACGAATGGAGAGACTTACAACCTAGGGCTCCCATGATATGCTTGCACTGAGACCTTTGACTGTGTATCTGATCTTTGTAGTTTAACTTACAGAATCACAGAAACAGCCAGGTTGGAAAAAAAAAACTCAGGATCACCAAGTCCAACCTATAACACTACTCTACAAGATTCACCTTAAACCATACCCCTAAGCCTCACATCCAAATGACCCTTAAACACATCCAGGGTTGGTGACTCAACCACCTCCCTCATTACAGTGCCTGACCACTCTCTCCATGAAAACCTTCTTCCTAAAGTCCAATCTAAACTTACCCAGTCTCAGCTTGAGACTATTCCCCCTTGGTCTGTCTCCAGTTACCTGTGAGAAGAGACCAGCATCAGCCTCTCCATGGTGTCCCTTCAGGTAGTTGTAGACAGCAATGAGGTCTCCCCTCAGCCTCCTCTTTCTCAAACTAAACAGCCCAGCTCCCTCAGTCACTCCTCATAAGATTTATTCTCTAGGCCCTTCACCAGCTGATTTTAGCTCAAGTGTAAAAAGCCAGGTAGGTGATGTTTTCTGTTAAACCTAGTTCTCTGTGTAGCTAAACTTTACAGTGATCCAAACGCAGGGCACATATCCTTAAATTGGGACTTAACCATTTTTAAGAACTGTCGAAATTTGAATGAGAAGCTCTGAAAAATTCTGAAACCACTCCTCTCTTTGTAATGTTTGAAGTGGGCTTTCTGTTCTTGAAATATTCTCAGAGTCTTTGTGTGCCAGGATCACATATTTCTTACAGAATATTAAGGAAAGTTAAGGAAAAGCAGCTGATGAAAGGCATGCAGGAATCTCTTCTTTTTACATGGCTTTCTATTTCTTCAGATGGTTAAAGGGAAAGGGATTGATTTTTCAGAGCTTATAGGCAGCTTGTGTGCCTGTTTTCTTCTGGAGAGGTGAAAGTTAGTGGAATAAGGGAAAAACTACCTTAGGTCTACCAGGGAGAGAGCCTCTCTGGCAGCTGCCACTACAGAGCAGCTGATGTGCTGTGTTTACACCTTTGGAAAATTCACAATCTGCTTTGTGGTACCTTAATTGTTACTGTCCATAAGCTGACTGTGGTTTGTTTTTTTAACTCTATTAAAAAAAATGTAAATACTGGGGTTTTTGGGTTTGGGTTTAATTATTTTTCATTTTAGGTACAGTGTTATGAAAATGTACATTAAGTTTTTGTCAAGGTGGGGAGGAACAGGCTCTATTAAACCAGTGCACACTACTGGGCTGTACATACACTGCATTGCCTGCAACCTGTTGTTTAAGTGTAGGGTTTCTCTGCCTTAGGCTAGAATAGTTTTAAGAACAGAGCCCCTCTGCTTCCTTAAACCCACCATAGGCAAGTCTGGTTTTGTAAAAGTGTGATGACTCTTCTGAAATGTGCCTGACTGCTTCCGCTTACAGCAAAGCAGCCTAGTTAAACTAGGACCGGTCAGAAAAGGCTTGAGGAGGAGAACTGTGAGGGTGGCAAGAAACTATTCATGGTGCTGACTGGAGTGTGTTGTGTTTGACTGTAAATTGTGAAGCCAGTGTGGATATCAGAGAACCTGCAGGTGTGGGCGGTGGCAACTCACATCACTATGTTTTACTAGTACTCACCATTCATTTAGCAGGGCAGTCAGAATAACCACAGGGGGTTTTACTGCTTCTGGATAGCAGAGGTATGAACATCTGTCATATTTAAGCTAGGGAATTCCTCCTGTTAGCTTACCACTGGTGGAAACTTCCTGATGAGCAAATTCCCTCCTTTGCATGCTGGACCTCCAGGATCTGAAACCCAAACATTCTCTTTTCTCTGATTTTTTTTTTTTCTGTCTCACAGTGCCAACATTGAATTTTTTTTCCACACCACAGGGTGTTTTTTGATGTTGCTGTTGATGATTGTTTTCATTTTTGGTGTTTTCTTTTATGGCTTTGAGTCAGCTGTCTTAAAGGAGGAATGTCTGACCATCTGGTTCTGGGAACAACTGACATCTAATAGGCATGGCTGGTCTGCACAGCGTTCCAGGCCTGGTTAAAATAAATAGAAAATAAGATGCACCAGATGTAAAACAACCTCAGGCTTTATGAAGAGAGGGTGAAATTTATGCAGTACTTGAGAGAGATCTAGGGATTAATAGAGGGGTGTTACAGAATGAAATTTCAGTTACTTCTGATGCCTTATCTTGAAAGGGGAGGAGTGGAGGAAGTAAAACCTAGCTAAAGAACCCATGGGAAAACAGCACCCTGAAAACTCTGTGCTCCTCACCAGAGGTGTTTTCTTTCTCTTTTCAAATATATTTCTTTCCCCCCAGTATGTTGACTCTGTAGGTGTGGTATACAAATCACCCCTCCAACAGGGAACGCGTACATTCTCTGAGCTGGCCATGAATTGCCATACAGAAGAAGGCGTAATTAGAGGCAGCCATCAGAAAGACCTGCAGAGCCCCTTTCTGCGGGGGCGCAGGGCAGGAATGCTGTGCTTTCAGCTGGCATTGTTCCCCTCCCCATTCAGCTGGAGTGGTAGACTGTTAAAATTTCTCCAGTCCTCAGCCTGCTGGTGCTGCCCAATCCTGCTCTATGTGAGGAGGTAGTTTTGTTTCTGATTTCTTTCTTTGTTTTTAATTTAATTTTTTAATTTAAGGTCAGTGTATCTCCTGAAGACTCCTGTGAACCTGGGCTTGTGTAACCTTTGTAACCTTTTTACCCCTTTCTTTTTTTCTGTGAAAAACTTTAACCCTTTTTTCCCCCTCTCTCTTTCCTTCCAAGTAGCCTTTACCCTGCTTATGTGAGCATCTGACAAAGAGAATAAGTAATTTCTTAGCCTTTCAGTGTTGAACTGCTTCTGGTTTTGTGAGTGGCCTTTGCACCTGTTGTGATAAGCAGAGCTCCCTTCATAGCAGCACTGAAAGGGTGGCAATCTCTTCCCCCTCTTCCCCCTCCCTTCTTTAAACTTTTTCTTTCAGTGAATACTAATAATTAAAGAAAAAGCTTTGAGTTCACAGTGGATTCTTTAGCCTGACAAAACCTAGTATTTATACAGATCAAAATGAACAGGGAGACCAAGGCATCTCTCTCACTGGCTTGGTGAGAACCGTCTGGAGCTGGCTTGTCACATGAACAAAACAGGATGACCCGTTCCCTTAACTAAATTTGGCTTTACCCCACCCAGCCTTGTTCACTATGCTATACCTCCAAAGTGAGCTTTTGTTGTGTTGAACTTGCCTCATCATGTGGCAACAGAACACACAAAATGACATGTGCTGTCAAGAGATGACATCACTGCTATCTAGCATCTTCTAAATATGTGCATTTTGATGTGCTTTTTAAAATGTCCCTTTGCTCTTTAATTTCTGTAGCACTTGGAGCTATGGAGCTTTCTTTGTTGAGGTTTGGTCTGCTGGGGGCTGTGCACACATGCATTAGGCTTCACCTGTGGTCAGTGTGCCAGCTCCAAGCCAAGGAGACCCAAGCACTTGTAACAAAATGATGAGTACCATCAGTGACCAGTCCTCAGTGCAGGTCTTGAAAAAAGGCAGCATGGAGCAAAAAAAAAAGAGTGGGAAGGCTACCCAGCTGCTCGCACAATGCAAGAGAAGGCCTTGGCTGCTGTTCAAAGCTGTTCTGAGAGAGTGTTTCAATTTAATTCTAAATTAAAAGCAGCCAGTGTTGTATAGCGCAGGGAAAAGATTATGTATTAATGTTTTTTCTCCCCGACATAATCCTAATGATTGCACTAAAATAAATAAAAGTTAAGCCTTCTTCCTCTCTTTCCCCTGTTGCTATATTATGCTGTGGCAAGCAGCCAGATTTTCATAGGTGAAAACATGAGAGGTCCCAAAACTGCAACACTGAGAGGAGGATTGTGCACCTCCAAATCCTGCTTTGATCTTCTCCCTCCTCCTTCATCATTGACGTGCTTTACTTCAGGCCCCAGCTGAACAATAAGTAAGAGAAGAAGCTCTTTAGCAAAAAGTCAGAGTAAGATTGAAGTTCCAACAGAAGGAGGTGAAGGTGACTTATTAATGTGTGCATGAGAAAACATGTATGGCCACTTCTCCAAAAACCCTAGTGTTTGCTTCTGTGGGAGCAGGGGAGTGATCCTGTGCTGTACTCTTGCTGGAAAATGTCTTCTCAGGAGCCAGTGGTGATAAACAATACCTCTCTGGATGCTCTGTTGTCATGTGGTCACATTTCAGCAAGGTGAGGGGGAGTTGCCCACTTTGGTGGAGATGTAATGAGGTCTGGACACAGCAGCCTGTGGAGCTGGACTTCACAGTATCACAGTATCATCAGGGTTGGAAGAGACCTCACAGATCATCAAGTCCAACCCATCCTTGCTAGCTTGGTGGCAGAGCAAGCAGCCCTCAGCATGCCCTACTGAAGGGGGTGATGGAATGTGCCATCTCTACTCTCAACCAGCCAATGTAGTACACAAAAGACAGCTAAAACACCCACGTGGTGCAAATTCACCTCGCAAGTGTGATGTTATGGGAATCATAGCATAATATTCATTGGGAAAGACCTTAAGAATAAAGAGTCCAACCACAAACCCAGCGCTGCCAAGTTCACCGCTAAACCATATCCTTAAGCTCCACAGCTACAAGTCTTCAGCGACAGTGACTCGAGTGCTTTCCTGGTGTGCTGATTTTGATTGGTATAGAGTTCATTTTCTTCACAGTAGATACTATGGGACTATATTTTGGATTTGTGCAGGAAATAGTGTTGATAATTCTGGGATGTTTTATTTATTGCTGAGCAGTGGCCTTTTCTGCTCCTCATACCACCCCACCAGCAAGTAGGCTTGGGGGCTACACAAGGAGTTAGGAGAAGATGGCTCAGGCATCTGACCTTGACTGACCAAATAGATATCCCATACCATATGGCATCATATAAAGCTGGAGGAGGGAGGAAGGGTGATGTTTGGAGATAAGGCATTTGGAGAAGCAAAGTCAGAGACCAGACACCACAGTGTTGCCAAGCATTTGGCTGTACTTTCTTGGCATGCGCTTACAGTATCATGCCAGAAAAATCACAAAAGAAGGTTATGGCAAGACCAGAAAGCTGTAAACTGTATTTCTTAGTTCCTGATACTATCCTGGGAGTCACATGTTTTCACTTTTTAAAATGTATGTCAAGAGTGATCTTGATAAGTTGCTTATGTATTTTCTGCCCGTTGGCCAAAAGAAGCAGAGAAAGAAATATTAGTTACCGTCCCTGGAGACACCAGGTTAGAAGTATTTTCTCTTGGAGAAACTGCCAGGCCTTAACACTAGGGTGAATCATAGAAGCACAGAATTGTCAGGATTGGAAGAGACCCAAGGATCATCTAGTTCAAACCCCACTGCCATGGGCAGGGACACCTGTGAAGAAAACTACACACAGCCGTGCTTGGCTGATGTGTGGGAAAGGGGTGTCCAGCTGTGCAGCTCTATTTGGAGGATCCAGGCCTTAAAATAGAAACTTTCTCCTAGAAAACTTAATGAGGATGCATAAAACCTAGGTATATATTTAGAAAATCTTGTGAACTTGCTTCAGCTTGAAAGAAGGTAACATATAAATCCCAGAATATCTCTGCAGCTTGACCTAGAATGAGAAAAAGAGGGCCAAAGTGATACAAAAGAGGAAAAATGCTTGTATCACAGATGAGGCTATTATTGGCAAGTTTGCAGAGTGGCAGCTCTGCTTTCTGTCATGCAGGACTGTCTGTGATGTGCATTTGATTAAAGCTCAGTGAGCATTTACATGCAGACTCCTATGAATGTGTGTCTGAAGCTACAGGGTCTCAATTGCTGTCAAGTGAAATCCACAGCAGATTTAGGATAACCAAGATCCCAGTTCCTGTAGCAGTCTCCAAAGAGGTGGCATAGTGAGGCATAGGAAGGTGGCTGCTTAGATTGAAAAGAGAGATATGGCAGATGCTAATTCTGACAGCACGGACACACGCAAACAAGCCTAGTGTGATGGGATGAGGTGGAGGAGGGAATGAACTCTGTCTGTTCCTTCCTACCCACCTTATCTTTAATTTAAGGCCGATGGATTGATTACCATTTGTTATGGTAAGTCCATATGTGTACAGATCCAATGGTAGGATTAGGTTCCTCCTCCTTTGTCATTTGAAGTCAATCGCAGTTCATTAAATCTCCCTCATCAGTTCCACCACCTGCTCCTCTTCCTTGCCTGACCCGAAGTCACATGCTCATTTACCCTCTTCCCTTTGTTTTTGTTTGTTTCTCTTTTAATCACATGTCTTGATCTTTTTCTACATCAATTATTTTGAGGAGAGAATTGGTCAGGAAACATCAATGCAAATGAAATTGTGGTTATGACTAGAAGACAAAGAAGTGTTTGAGGAATCTTTGTTTTTAATTTTCTGAACAGCTCTGAACTTGTGCTTGAGATCCCAGCATATGATTTTCTAAGGGCATGAAACATGGAGTCAGCAGCATGGGAACACAGTCCATTCTTCCTTTCTTACCCCTGAAAACATTCAGTGAAAAACTTAACAGACCCCTGCAGCACTTGGTGGAAGTTTTCAGCTTCTCCTGTCATCCTGACAAATCTCACACTAGACAATGTCAGACCACGGTGGCATGGAGGTGGAAAACCCAGGGCCAGCAGCAAATTTAACATAGCTGAAGACCTAGTTCTTCCCGTGGCTTTGTGTGCAGAGCTGGGCAGCTGGATCACAGAACAGAGCTGTTTGCAGGACAGCCTTCACCCCTAGTTGTAGCTGAATGAACTATCTAGATGGATTTAATCAGCAGGGTTGATGATTAATAGGTATTGCAGTCTCTTCTTGGGACCTTAGCCAAGATGAAGGCTGGCTTGGCGTTGTGCCGAGATGGGCTCAAAAACCCCAGTGCAGGTTGCAGTGCAATGAGTTAGCAGTATGTCCAGGCCCAGGGGGATGGGAGTAGCCAGGAACAGCTGAAGGAAAGAGTAGTAGCACATTAGAAGCATTTGAGCACTCATCTGACCAAGCTCCTGTGCTGCTTTCAGAAATCCATGTTTAAAATTGCACTGCTTTTTCACTCAGGTGAGCCTTGATCTCATCGCATGGAGCTCCTACCAGCATGTTGGCATCAGGAGAGTGGTGTCAGAAAAAAAGCAGACAGAAGAGAATGGCTTTTTTTCTGCTGTTGGTAGACAAACCTCAGAACAGCCTCAAAATGAGCTCTGAAGTTTAACCAGCTGTTTGGCAGGCCCAGACATCCCTTTATTTTTTTCCCCTGGGTCACTAGAAATCCTCTTTCTCTTGCTTTGAAATTGTCTGTGCTGCCATTTTGCAACAAAAAAATATGTGCACATGAGATGTTGTTTAGTCTAGAGAAGAGGAGGGTCGGGGTGACCTCACTGCTGTCTACAACTACCTGAAGGGACATTGTAGCCAGGTGGAGGTTGGTCTCTTCTCCCAGGCAACCAGCAATAGAACAAGGGGACACAGTCTCAAGCTGTGCCAGGGAAAGTATAGGCTGGATGTTAGGAGGAAGTTCTTCACAGAGAGAGTGATTGGCATTGGAATGGGCTGCCCAGGGAGGTGGTGGAGGCACCATCCCTGGAGGTCTTAAAGAGAAGACTGGATGGGGCACTTGGTGCCATGGTCTAGTTGACTGGCTAGGGCTGGGGGATGGGTTGGACTGGATGATCTTGGAGGTCTCTTTCAACCTGGTTGATTCTATGATTCTAAATGTGAAAATAACTCCTGAAATCAGGTGATCATTTTCAAGTCTCATGCCCTTTCTCTGGAGTCAGGATGTAAAGAAATCTATGTGTTTATGTTCCTATGGGCAAGTAAACCTTGTGCTCCCCCTGACTTGTTGAAGGGCTCATGTTGGGCTCACTTTCGTGTCTTGCTATGTGTGTTTTTATCATGTTTTCAGAAGGCTTTTTTGAAGTATGTCCCAAATTGTGGTTCCAAGAGAAGGATTAATGTTATTTGAGGTATTTTGGATACCAACGTGCCTTAACCTGGGCAGGGTGGAACATGGTCAGGTGACTCTTAAATGGACAAAGGTCCAGCGGTTGAGTTCATTTGAGATAATCAGTTCTTGGCCTGAATGTCTCAGCTGAACTTCATTCAAACTTCATAAATCTGCACAAGGCTGGGAAGCCAGGAGAGAGTCTGTTTTCCAGAGACCTTGCTGTGAGTTGTCTTTCCCTAATGCGTCATGTGGGATGAGCTTTCTCCTGCCATTTCAGTGCTCTCAGTTTTGTCCCTGACAACAACTTGGCAGCAGAATGTCAGGCCAAGGGAAGCAGGCTTGAAGCCCAAGCATGTGCTTCATCCAAAAGGAAGGGAAGGAGAGGAGGGGCAGGTCTGGGAGCCTATTTCCCCATACTGACTGAATAAAGATGGACAAGCTACAAGGTGACTGAGGGACGTGGCTTTTTCTAACCAAGAAAACCAGTGCATGATGGAGGCAAAGAGCCCAGCACTGCTACACTGGTGAATCTCAAAACGAGCATCCTCTTTTGGGCTTAGGTACTGGGGCAGGGTAATATTCCCTTGCTGTATAGCCAGAAAGTTTGGACTGCTGGTTCACATTATAAATGACTTTTTGTTCTTTTCCCTTTAAATTTGGGTCTTGGGATAAATTCGTGAGCCTTGTCATGAGTGACGTTTAGCTTTAGGTTGAACTTCTTTTCAAAGCAGTCCTCTGTGGTGCAGCAGTAAATCACTGCAAAGGGTGGAGCAACTGAAAGGTAATGGAATTAGTTTGTGGTATGACCCTGGCTGAGTAAACAGGACCTGGAGAGGTCATTGTATCCCTGCCCAGGCACTAAAGATCTGCACTTTGTGTGCTGAAAAGGCATCACATCATATCGTGGCTTGTGATTTAGTGACACTCAGAGTTACTAGTCTGACAGAGCTCCCCAAAAGCCAGAGGGTTGTCCTTCTCCTGCTTGGACACTGCAGTGTGTGGGTTTAATGCTTCCCAGTGAAAGATTAGGTGAAACTATGCAATATCTTAGTTTTCATACTAGGCTCATAACTCAGCAGAGCTTAATTTAAAAGGCCTGTTTGTATCCAGAAACTCCTATCTGGTTCCCTTTCTGTCTAAAGATGGGAGAGTTTTTTTTTTCAGGGGTCCAAGAGGTAGTAGAATAACAAGACAGTGTGTGTGAAGTGACCAGAAAGTCTTGCTCAGCTCTGTTCAGAGCCTTCCCACATTCCCTGCTGGGGGAATACCAGAAAAATGCCTTAATTCTGCTGCAGAGGCATTGCAGAATGACAAGTTTTTATTTGGGGTTGGTGTTTTTCCTGAGATTCAAGGTGGCCAAGATGCCCTCTTCATTTGCTGATGCTTTGATTGTGGATACAATAGTTTAAACATGTCTTTCTTAAATGAATCCTCACCTGAAATTCGGACCCAAAGATTCACCTGCGCCTCCTTCCTCACACACAACTTTTTTTTGGCTGTTTTGGGTGAGTAGCAATGGGTTTCACCAGGTGTCAGAATGGCAATGCAACCTGGCACAGGTCTGCATTTGGCTCAGGTCTGAATCACAACTTGAAAGGCTGGTTTTAAGGCAGGTCAACCCCAAACCATGCTTTGTAAGAAGGATCTTTAGCTCTCAGTCCAGCTTTGGGTTGGGCTTGCCTCTTGCTGGAGCCGAGCAAAACATCCCAGTGAACACACAGATGTGTTATCAGTGGGGAGCAGTACGTGCACAGTCCGTGCCTGGACGTTTTGCATCCATATCGGTATGAAGGAAGCATATGACTGTGACATATTGTGCAGGTAATACTGAAAAACCCCATGGGCAATCCCCTTGTGCCTGAGCTACACTACTTTTTCAAGTGAGTCATGAATTTAAAAAAAAAAAAAAAATCCCCTTTAAACCCTTAATCAGTCTCAGGAAACCACACTAAGATATAGACTTGTAAAAAAAGCAATATGTCTTTCAGGCTCTGACAAAACACAAACTCTTATTTCTTTCCATCCCTGGCCAAGCATAACTGCCACAACGGTGTTCTTGTTGTTTCTTCAAATCCTAGGCAAAGGTTTCAATGAATAAAATGAATGTGATGGAGTTTTAAGAGTATTTTATTTTTTTTTTCTCCCATTATTAACTCCATCAAAATCCCAAAAGGGGAATACAGAAGGGAAAATAAAAATACTTTGGGAGCAGTAGGGACCCAGTCTTGTCTGCTTTGGCTAAGTAAGTAGAGGCACAGAACATAATGAGATTATTCATGTGCATAAAGGTTGTCAGATCAGACCCTATCTTTGTAAAATATTTAATTACATACCATCAGACTCATGTCAGCTATGAAAAGGTAATAAAAACACTAAAATGTGTCAGCCAGTAGTAACTGTAGTGATATAAATCCATCAGTGTGTGCCTCACATACACCAAAGGCAGCAAGACTCTGCTGGTTAGTAACTTGCAAACAGTACAGCAAATTATTCTGCCTGGTTTGCCATTTAGTACTCAAATTATGCTATATGTGGTGCCTACATGATGCCCTACTCTGTGCTTTGGGTGGCGAAGGGGAGCCACAGACGCATCTACTGCTTGTTTCCCCAGTCAGATGTTCAGGCATTATCTTCCTTGCTTCCAACCCTGATGATACTGTGATACTGTGAAGTTGAAAGTTTTATTACTTTATTTTGATAAATAAGAAGCAGAAATAACCCTGATGCTAAAAACGTGACCAAGGCAATGCACTTTAGTTTTACCATGATGTCACACATGTGAAGGAAAAGCACGTTGTCTGCACAATGCTTTTACTTGGGAACAACTATGACGAGGGTAATGCCACAGCTTTTCAGAGCAGCAGACTGAGAAGATCTGAGTTTTGTCGGGTTTTGTGTCAGCAGGCAAAGGTGAAAGCGAGAGTCAAGCTGAAAGCAAGCAGGGCATCCTTGTCCCATTTGCTCTGTGGGAGTCATCTCAGCTCTCGGGAGGGGAGGGTTGCATCAGTGTTTGGTACAACACTTTCCAGAGTTGCATCAGCTTGTACGTACTTTGTTTGTGTTGTTGGTAGAGGCTAGGGTTTTAAGAGCCAGCTCCATGGGGGAAGGTCAGGCAACCCACAGTGCAAAGCAGAAACTGAAGTAGGAAATACACAGAACGTCTCGGAGCAAATGTCAGTCACAGAGAAAGTGACAAGTGTGGTTACTCACCCGTCTGTAGCTGGTTCTGCCTGTGTGGGTGGAGTGGGTGTGGAGCAGGTTGTGATTTTACTCAAGGTCTGTAAATAGAGAGTCGATAGGAACAGGTAGCTAGAATTGTACTTCCTGCATCCAAATAGTGCTACTGCACACAAGTGAAGCTGCCAGTCATAAGTCATGACTGAACTGCATTTCCGTAGCTGGTTTACCTTGTACTGCTCTCTTCCATATAACCTACCTATTAGTCTCTATGCAATCCACTGTAGGAAAAATAGGAGTTTTTTTGATGCATGTGTGAACAAACATGTTGCACTTCTTTATTTGAGTCTTTGTTCACTACACCATGCTGGCCTTCCACTGCTTTGCTGGGATTTTTGGGGGGGGTTTATTACTTCTTGTTCCTTCCTTCCCCCCCCCTATTTTTTTCCCCTATTCCTTTCAGCAGAGTGGCTGTAAACTGTCCCTAGTCCGTGCTGTCAATAACAAAGATTATATCAGTTGAACAGCAGGGTGCAGGACTCGAGAGGCATTTCAAGAGCAAAAGTGCTGTGACTGGCCTTGTAGCTCTTAGGTTTGGGTCACCCTCGTCTCCCAATTCCCATCCCCCATGATTTTCTGATGGCTGCTTATAGATGGGTTTTCATCAGGGGGGAAAAGCACTGAGGCAAAGTGGATGACAGCAGATGTGTTCCCTTAACAGGGTCTTTCCCTGAATGGCTCTGCTAATCATTATGTTTTGCTCTGTAGGATTCTTTATTCATTGAACAGGTTTATTTCCAGATTACATATTTGTTTTTATACTGTTGCCTCATAAATACAGACACTGTAGGAAAAGCTGGCCCCACCATATTTCATGCAGTATTTGTTTATAGTAAGTGGGCCTCACTGAACCTGCATATACAATAAATACCCTTTTAGGATTCCTAGGCAGGAGTGGAGGGAACAGATGGCAAAACAGACCCAGGATTCCCGTTTATAAGGGGATCTTCAAATAACACAGGAGGAATGATAGCCATTAGAAACCCTGTCTTCCAGTGCCTTTATTCTTGGCCATAAAAGTTGGATACATTAGTTGCTTTTAATGGCTGGGTTTGGTTTTTATTCCTCTTTTGCGTTCAGTAACAGGCTTCCGAGGACTTGAAACGATCGAGGTGCAGGCACCTCCTTTGTCAGCATGATCTGCTTGATCTTTCTTTCCCCCCCACCCTTCTTGATAGCAAATCAGGTGTTAAGAGCTAACTAGACAAGAATCAAATACGTGTCTGCGTGTTTCAGACCCACGGCTGTCCCTCTGTGGCTGGGACGGGAGAGGAGAGGAGCGGGCGGGAAAAGCCCTGTTTGCCCCCTGCCCTGCCGGCGCGAGGGGCGCCCGCGCAGTGCCCGCGCAGTGCCCGCGTGCCGCGCTGCGCCCTTCCCGCCCAGGCGGTGCTGGCTCTGCTCTGTGCCTGGGGAGAGTGCACGTAGCGGGGGGCATCTGCCGCAGAGTTCTCCCCAGCCCCTGGCGCTCCGCTCCGAGGAACGGCTTCCCACCTTAAGCACCCTTTATGCAGGCTCAATAGGCCTTAACGACCCTTGAATGGCCTCTGAAAGAGAGCGAGGGGACAAGCAGCTGGACCCCTGCAACACGGGCACTCTTTGCAATCCATTCTCCTGTCATACCCCTCGGTATGTTGCGTGCGTGATCCCCTT